>NC_135637.1:24064574-24388892 GCF_053574225.1 Canis aureus | reverse complement strand
GACAGTTGCAGAGCTGAAATCAGGAAGTGATTAACCAACTTTGTTAAGACATAGCATTGTATCAACCATCAATGTTCATGCAGCTCGGCTCCTAGAGAGTCACCTCTGAAGTCCATGGAGTCTAGCCTGTGGGCACTTGCACATCCCAACGTTGCTAACAGAGCAGAGCTTAAAAAGTTCTCATCACAAGAAAATAAATTCTGTAACTGTAAGGTGATGGGTGTTCACCAGGCTTATTGTGGTGATCGTTTCGCAATATAAGCAAATATCTAAGTGTGACATTGTACACCTGAAACTGATATCATGTTGTATGTCAATTATACTTGAAACAAAACACAGCCAAAGCTAGTGTTCTTAACATCTATGCTTGAGGTTCCTGTTGCCTCGCTTACCACTGAGGGACACAGGGATGAGCAGGGGACGATGCCCCCTGAGGCGATGTGACACAGCTCCCGTGGGTCTTACATCTGGGAGACACAAGCGCAGATGCCTTCCTCTCCCCCTCTTATCTGTCATCAGCCTGTGTCCAGCCTGTATTAGTTCCCTGGGGCTGCTGTAACACATGGCCACCAACTTGGTGGCTTGAAACAACAGAAATTTATTCCTTTATAGCTCTGGGGGACAGAAATGTAGAATTAGCATCACTGGGAACCAAATCAGGGTGTCCACAGGTTCATGTTGCCTCCAGAGGCTCTGTGGGACGGTCTTGCTTTTTATGGCTTCTGGTGGCTACTGGTATTCCCTTGGCTTGTGGCCACATCCCTCCAGTTTCTGCCTCACATCACCTTCTCTGTGTGTGGCTCATTCTGCCTCTTTCATAAACGCAGATGTACAGGCACTTAGAACTCACCCAGACAACCCAGGATTATCTCCCCATTTCAAGGTAGTTAATTTAATCTTATCCGTAAAGACCTTTTTACTTATAGGTGACATTTATAGGTCCCAGGGATTAGGACCTGGTATCTTTGGGGAACATATTTCAGCCAATATGTGACCCAGGGGTTTTTATCTGGGATCATGAGCATGAGCTATTGTATTCCGAACCTGTCTGTTTTCCCCTGCCGACCATAGGCCCTGGACTTGCTAGGGCTAGGACTCTCCTATGTTAACTCCTCTCTGATTTCCCCTCAGTATCAGCTTTGTGATGCTGGTGACAGAGCCAAGGAGGAGGCTGACCGGGTGGTGTCCCTCACCTGTGCCACCAGGGCTCTGGAACTGCCTGCACACACAGCCAGGTCACCCCTGTCCAAGCTTGGACTGAATGCCAGACATCAGGCCCAGAGAGGAGCCGACTTTGTCCAGAGACACAGCAAATCATTACTCCCTTCATCCAACAAACCGTGACTGTATCCATTCCAGGTGTCAACCTCTCTGCTGGCTGCTGGGGACAGAAAGGTGACAAAATCTCCCAACCTATCCCCCGGACCTCCAATCTAATCAGGAAAAGAGAAGGCAAATTAATCTTGCCTTTCATTTCTAAGCATGCACAGCAAATGTAAAGATATGGAAGAGAGGAAGCGTGATTGGGGAGGGAGTAATTTACCCTGCAAGGACTTGAGATGAGGACTCCAGAAGAGAAAGGTGACATTCAGCCAAGGTAGGTGTTAGCCAGGGGAAAAGGGACATTCTAGGCTGAAGGAACACCACGTGCAAAGGAGGTCTAGAGTCTGAAGGGGTGAGGTGGGTTGAGGGAGCTCATATGGTACAGAGCTCTTTGGGGGTACTTAGCTGGCTGCAGTGGGTCAAGTATTCTGGGATTGATTAGTGATGACTGCCCTGGGCACTAGGTAGAGATCAGTGGTATGCATGCCATGGACTTATTAAATCTGGACTAGTGGCTTCATAAAAGAATTCCATTTCTCTCTGCACTTTGAGGACAAAATCTTCCATCCCCTAGTGACCCTCATTATGCAGTAAGGAAGCTGACAGGTTTTTATAAAGAAGAGTGACTTGTTTACCAGTTGAGAGTCCTACAAGGACAAACTTGACTCCCACTGGGCCCTGGTCTTGAAGAGCCCCTCAGCCTCAGCGAGTCTTGAGCCCCTTCTCCAGCCCAGCTTCCTCCTATGACCTCCTTCAGACTCTTTTTCTACAAAGCATTTTCCCCATTCCATCTTGTTGAGTTCCATAGCAAACAGAATTGCTGAAAGCAACCATCCTACCCAAAGGTAACCAGCTCATTTTTAATGGGAAGCAGAGGCATGAATCAAGCAAGCAAATATTCTCAACCCTATCCCACCAACACTATCCTTTTTGCAATTTTTTTCAAAGAAAAAGTGAGGGGAACTCTTCGAGAAAACTGGCCTCACCATCAGCACATCTCAGACCCTCACATGTCTGGCTCAACACCCCAAGTGGCAAACCAGCACACGCCACCAAAAAAAAAAATTCTAACAAGACATTAATAGATAAATAAAAATAGCTTCCACAAGAAACGATGAGGAGTCACGCAACAAAATGATTTCTTTCTGTGTGCGTAAACTCATGAATAATCAAATCACACAGTCCCCAAACGAGCCAAGCGCAGCTCTTGTCAACCTCATCCCAGTTTCCTCCTGGAAGGTCACCTCAAACCTTTGCAGGCCTGGGTGGCTCTGCCCCTCACGTCTCCTCCTCCCACCCCCTCCCAGCATCCCCACCTCCTCCTTATAGGGGAGAAATTAATTCCCAGTGCTATGGAAACGTGCAGAAAATCTGAATGGAAGGCTGGGGCAGTGCCCATGAATCATCAAGCAGAAAGGGGAGTTCGATAAAATATTGGGGGGGTCCTCGGGCCATGGCTTTTGTGAGCTGAACCAGAGCCCTTGCTCCAAGCTTCTTTCGTGTCACATTTTAACCTACCAGCTGCCTCGAGAAGCAAGATGATCTTCCCTGCCTTTTTTCTTCTTCCTTTAAAAAATTATTTTTTTATTTTTTTATTTTCCCTCATGTGTTAAGGGAGGAAACAGTGACAGGGACAAGTGACAGCTCGCTAATTATTCCCTTACTGCCACTGCTGTTCTGGCTTTGGACGCATTGCTCATTTCTCCCCGTCTTCGCACTGAATAATGCATGGGTCCCTATCTGTATTCAAGCGGCACCTCCGGGGACCGCCAGCCTAACTAGCTGATAACTGATTCAGTTTGTAAGCAGGGCCTCTGGGAGTTGCAAGGAAAAGTAGCCAAGAACAAATTTAACACTTCTTTCTCATTTCTTCAGAACATCAAGGAGAGGCAGGTTGGGAAGCAGGTGGGGGTATGTGCTGGGCCCTTGGAGGGCACTTGACCTCAGGTTAGCAGAAGAGAGAGCCTTGGTTCTGTTGTTGGGAGAGGGGATGATGGGGGGGAGGGATAAAGTTAGTTGAAGGCTTACTAGATGTCTACAATTGAACTAAATATTTTGCATCTATTGTCTCTTTTAGATAAAAACCCCTTGATGGCAATGCATTAGCAGATATATCAGTTAGCTATTACCATGATAATGCTGTGTAACAAATGGCCTCCACATTTCAGTAGCTGTCAATAACATATATTTATTTTTCTTGCTCAAGCATCTGCAGGATGGTCAGTCTTGCACTGATCTTGGCTGTGCTCAGCTAAGCTTGGCTGCAGGCTGCCAGTCTGGGTCAGATCTGCCCCGTGGTCTCATGCTGAGGCCTAGCCCAGAGGAGGGGGCTCCTTGATGACAAAGGTGTGGTCACATCTCTAACTTCTGCCTGTATCATGTCTGCTACATTGGCCAAAGCAAATCACATGGGCAAGTCGGGCCTCAAGGGGTGGTGGAGTAGGTGTCTCCTACCCTCAGTCCACAGCTGGGGTGTGAATGTCTAATACCACCACAGATGGAGTCTCCAGAACAATCCATTCTGGGGATCAGAATCTCTCATCCCACTGCCCCAAGCAAAAACAACTTTTGCAAAAAGACTTACACCTTTTGGTCTCCAGACAGGGCTCTTCATTAAATGATACCAGAGTCTACAAACCGAATTATAGTGATCATTGAAATGGCAATTTTTTACCAACGTCTATAGTACCAAGTACTATTCAAAGTGTTTCATATATATCAACTCATTTTCTCCTAATTACCCCATAAGGTAGGTATTATTGTTATCCTTGTTTCACAGATGAAGAAAAAAAAGGCACGGAGAAGGTAGATAATTTGCCTGAGGTCACGCAGCTGGGAAAGGGCAGAGCCACAATTAGAAGCCAGGCTGGCTATAGACATAGCAGGCTCTGATCCACTGTAGTCAAAAATGTATGGTCACGTAAAAGTTTGAATTTTGGATGCATGCAGATGCTCTACTTGAAATGTCAGAGTGCAGTTGGCCTTGAGAAATAGAATTGGTAAGAGTTAGAGTGGTATGTGAGCTGTTAGGGCACACTCTGGTCCCTGCCAATGGATGGCATGTTCCAGAACCTGCTGGTGGAATTGCTAACTTTCTCCCAACAGACCAGGTGGACCTAGGTTTCTCTGGGAACTGTAGCCACTGGAAAAACACCTGTCTTCCCATCATCAAATGCTCCCCTCACCCTGCTGAGACTGGTGACCACTATCATCTTTAATCTGCCCTTCCCTGCCTCATTGGACCTGGTGATGGCAGGCAATGGAATTAGCCTGCTCTCGCTTTAGGAATGACAAGGAGACTGCATAAAGATGCACCCGTGTTGAGGTCAAATCTCTGTAATTTGATCCACTTTTGGGATTAGAAATGTAACCCTTCATGAGATGAAAATGGGTGCCATCTTGATTTCTTGCTCTAACGAGAGTCATGCATGTTTGCAGAGCTTTATGCTCTTAGAGACTCACACAGTATTTGGGGGCAGGGTAGGAACTCAGTGACCCATGGATCAATGAACGGATGGATGAATGGATGGATGCAGGCTCATCTGTTCAAATAAGTGCTTTTCAGATTAAAAAAAAAAAAACACTTAGAGAAGTGAAGCCATTTCATTGAGGACCATTCCTCTTGTTCAATAACTATTTATGAGCACCTACCACGTGTTGGACACTATTCAGAGAGGCTAGGTATCCAAAGTCTCTGCTGTCGCGGTCCAGCAAATACCTAAGGTAATGCCAAGTGGTGAAGAATAAGACAGGAAGAGGGTGAGGGAGAGCGATGATGGTTAGCATAGGTGCTTTCCCTTCCCTTGGGTGTCTTATATGTGCCAGACACTGTGCCAGATGCCTCATGAAGAGCTCCTCCACTGTCCTGATTATTTCATCATCACAACCATTTTACAGACAAGGAACTGAGGCTCTGAGAAGAACCTTACCATAGTCACACTGTGAGGATACATGAGACCAGCAGCTAGCACCCAGGTCTGCCTTCCCTGTCTGAACTGGGCAGGATCATGGGTTTCCTTCAGCTCCCACCGCCACACCCCAAGGCTAGTAGGTTAAGGAAGTAAGGTGCTAAGGGTGGGATGCTAAGGTGGGAAGAGCACATGGGGTCCACACATCTGTCACCTGCCTGGGTGTGTACCTGCATCCGGTTGCTCAGGGTTGTCTACTGGGGCGACACGGGGCTCTCTGTCAGGAGCTGCATGTCAAGGCAGCAGCGGGGGAGGCAGGCAGGCTGTTGGCAGGTGGCTTAAAATAGCAGCGCATCCCCATGGCTGCAAGAGCTTGGTTCTCCCGGTCTGGTGAGAACACTCGGGGAGGAGATTCCTCAGCCTGGCAGCCACCCCCTCATGGGTAGCCCCTTTGCAAGGAGCCAGAGAAATTGTGCTAGAGTTTGAGGTCCCCCCTTGCTTGCTGGGTCTGTGGCATGAAAGCCAACTCCAAACTCCAGAACCAGGATTGAGCTGCCCTCAATCCTGCCCATGAGCTGCCCTTCCCAGCTGTTCTCACACTCCTTTCTCTGGTCACCCTTGTCAGGTTGCATTTGAGATGTCCCTTGTGCCATTACTTTGTCTGACTGAGCTGCCTTAAAGGTCCTCCCTGCTATCTTCTCCGCCTAGAAAATACATGGAATGCAGTAGGTGCTCAATATATGCCAATGGGACCTACTTATAGATGTTGAAATCCCATCCTTCAAACTCAGCTCGCTTGTCAGTACCTCTGAAGAGCCTTCTAGATTCTCCCAGAAGCAGGAACTCCTCCTTCTTCTAAGACCCTATATCCTATACTCAGATGGGATTGGAGAAATCTTCTCTGTTTATGGCTCTCTCCAACCCTGCTGACTGGGTAGGCTGCCACACCCAGTAAGAGTGGCATTTGCTCAAGCAAGGGTGGCAGATAATTGGCACACAAGCCAGAACTCTCCTAGCTATGCACATGGCAGACATTGCTAATCAATCATAGCACCTTTCTTCTCAGGCCCTGGAGCCTCCAGGCAGCCATGAGCAATTGACTAGAGTTCGCATCAAAATGATGCTTTAATGGCTTTTCACTCCCAGTGTCATTAACTACAGCTTTTAGATAAATGTCCTCTAGAAGCTTGTCTTCATGGCTGCCTTGGCCATCAGACTGGGAAGCTCTTGAGGGCATGACAGTGACATTTATTTCAGCATCTCCTCCTCTCAGCACAGAGCCTGGCAAACACTAGACACTGAAGAAATGTCTGTCAAGTGCAGGAATCTGGGAAGTGGGGACAACCCATCACGATATGCTGACACCTACAGCAGCACCTCACTAAGGCTACAGCAAGCCCTAGGGATTCTTCTGGATCCTGTTTCCTACTCTCTTCCCTGCAGTCTCCCAGGAGCAGTCAGAAATCAGGGAAAACCAAACCACGGGTTCATTGAGATCATTTCCAAATCAAAAAATGGTTTCCCCATGACTAGCTGTACAGAGATACAAGGCCAAAGATAAAAGATCCTCAGACCAAGGGAGGAGAGAGTGGGGTACCCAAGAAAGCAATCTTAACAGGTCATAACTTTTCTCAACTTCAGGGTCCTCATCTGTGAAATGAGGATGATGGAGTATCCACCTGGCAGGAATGCTACGAGATCATAGGAACAGAAGGTTCTCATTAGCCTGTGATGATAGCATCACACCGCTCACAGAGATCTTCTCAGAGGGAATCTTCAGAGATCTTCAGAGAATGCTGAGCTCCAGCTTCTCTATGATTCCCATCTTCCTGGAACTTCCCACCCCTGGGAGAAGTGCCAGGTAGGAGGCCAAGGAGGTAGGACCACCAAGAAGAGGAGGGCTGTGAGTCTCATGGCAGGGGGAAGGGAGAGAGCCCTTCCCCTGGGGATGGTATGCTGTTACATCATTACTCTGTGGTCCCATTTTATAGATGGGGACACTGAGCCCTGAGAAACAATGGAACTAACCTAGTCTCAGGGAGTAACAATTACCTGCATCCGAACCCAGGATCTTTTGATTCCAGTGTCCATGGCATTTGCACAGAACCATCCTATCTTATTGGAAATGTACCCACCCTGATCACGCATTTGCTCACTCATTCATCTGTCTTCAGTTGTATTGAGCACGTTCTGGAGGAGTGCACAGTCTGGTTGGGAGAACGATGTGTGATCTGACATGCTGTTAAATTGTTCTTGTGTCAGGGAAAAGTAAGCTGAGCTTGGGGATAACTTCATCAGAGAGCTATGTTGGCTGGGTTTTGCAGCGTGAGCATGAGTTCATTAGGTAGCTAAAAGGAGGAAGGGCCCATCTGGCAAGGCACATGGTAGGAGCCAAGGCAGGGATCCATGGAAAACCATGGTGTGTTTGGGGACCACTTAGCAGAATTGTGTGCCCCACCTTAGAATGTATGATGCTGCAGCAGCAGGACATAAAGCCACAAGGTATACAAAGCTGGAGCTTGGAGGTCCCTCCATGGCATTTGGGCTTTTCCTTGTGGGCAGAGGAGTCATGAAGAGATGTCCCAGTTCAACTGTTTACACCTCAGCTTTCACTTACTCTCACACTCAGCTGCCTGGCACTGAGCAACAGGAAACCCTGGATGGGGCAAGCATCAGCATGGATCTTTCTGCATAGACCATGCTGCTCCCCTGGAGAGACTCATTCTTAACTTCTGCTCCAGCAATAAGCCACAGAGACCCCAAAGCACAGAATCTCATCCCTAAGATCTCTCCAACTCATGGACCCGATGAGTTGGTGAATGGCACCATTCACCTGTCCATGTGGTCTTTGGTTAACAAAGTTTAAAACCCCCTAGCGCATGGTGTATTGGTTAGTTATTGCTGTAGAACAAACCACCCCAAATCAATCTGTTCCAGCAATGACATCTTATTGAGCTGTTATTTGTCTGGGGCTCATCTGGTCTGGATTCTCGTGTGCATCCGCTGGTCTGCACTGGTCCGGGCTTGTCTGAGGGTGGGATCCTGTTCCATGTGTCTCTCATCCTCCTCCCGGGATCAGCAGGCTAGCCACTGAGCAGTGGGATGGGGAGTGGGGAGAGGCAAAGGAGGGACACAGATTGTGTCCTCTGAGAAATTTGGCTGTGAGGACTCACAGAATCTGTGAGCCAAGATCTTCTGTGATGGCACCTATGGGCTCTCAGGGGGCAGGCCAGGCTTGTGCCAGAGGTGGGCTCCCCAACCCAGGTTATGATGAGGAGGGTGAGGAAGACCCAGACACGGTCATGTCAGGAGTAGGAGAAGTCCTCACATGTGCTGGTGGATCCCTGTTTTCCAGCTGATCCTTGAGGCTGAGTCCACATTATCCAATGGTCAAAAACCCCACCTCAGATCCACCTTGCTTAGCTGTTTACACCCCTCAAGAGTTCCCTCCAAGAGTCGCCCAACCAGCCGCGAGGGCGAGCAAGCTCCCCCTCTCCTCAGTGGCAACCCCCTTGGGGAGGAGGGAGCAGATAGCAGAACCGTGCTATTTACAAGCTTTCAAATGGCTTATTGAATCATAAACTGAAATCACAGGCTGTAACCAAATCAGCAAGGACCAGATTCAATAAAGTAAACAGGGAGGGGGAATAAAAAAAAAATCCCACCTAGAAGCTTGTTAAAGCCTTTTCTCCCTCTCCCGGCCTTGGTTTCTTAACGTCTCATTGTTTCTGGTGAATAAACCCAGCCTGGTCTGGTTTGATGCCGGTGCTATTAATTCCATATGTGGTTTATGAGTGGAGGAAGAGGCCGTCATTACGTGCTGTTGGAACTTGAAAGGAATCCAACGGGTGCCTCGTCTCTGCCTTGCCGGAGCGGCCGATGACTTGGCTACACTGTGAGAGTCTTGAACTCTAACAAATGAACATTTCTAGGGCGGGGAGGCGTACGCTCCACCATCTGCGGTGACGGCGATGTCTCAGTGTACAGGGTCTCTGCCCCTGAGGAGGGCCCGACGGACATCCAGTGACTCCACTGGGGTGGCGTGCGTGCACAGGGCTTCACTGTTCGTAGAGCAACTTTGCATGTTTTACCTGAATTATGCTACGGGCTGAGCGTGCATCATGCCGGCACAGCACCTGGCCCAAAGGTGACGCCCCAGAATATCAGCTTCTGTTGGTGTTAGGACCATTATTTCCTATTAACTGCATGCCTACTGTGTGCCAGATGCTAAGCGTATGTTACCTCTAATTCTTCAATCAAATGCTGCAAAATTGGACTTAGTGCGCCTGTGTTACGAGGACTCCAAGAACCAGGCTTGCCCAAAGGCATCAGCTGGGAAGGGCAGGTGTCAGAATCAACCTCAGAACCACCAGGCTCCAACTCCTTGGAGTGGAGCTAACAGGGAGGCAGTGGCACCACTTCTCTTTATTCTGTTCATAAGGCAACTAATCTTGAGGCTCAGAGAGGTTAGGCGGGCACAGAGTGCAGCACAGCAGGCATCAGGGGACATAATGATGTCTCTTTCTGAACTAGCTGCACAGACCTTTACTACTCAAGAGGTCACATCGGTGCTGGCCAGCTGTCTTAGTTCAGGGATCAGTAAACTGAGGCTCAGAGATGTTAGTCCCTGTCCAAGGTCACCCAGCCAGGAAGTGGTCACAAGTAGGACCTGAACCTACAGCTCCCTGTCTCTGGAGCTTGCATTCCTGCCACGGCCGTGCCAGTTCTGGAGAAGGCATTGTGGTGACTCAGATGCCATTGTCCCTGGGAGGGCCTGCCAACGCCGGCTCTGCTCTGATGGAGGCAACTATGTCCTTCTCCAGCTTGAACTGGATTCCTTGGTCTGGAATCCCCCGCATATAGCCGTGACTTTAAGCTTTAGATCAGATTCGGGGGAGCAGAGTGCTTAAGAACCCAGGGCCTGGGTTCAAATCCCAGCTCTACCCACTTCCATCTGTGAAATTTGGGTCAAGTTATGATCTTCTTAAACCCACAACTTTCTCATCTTTAGAGATGATAGTAAGAGCATGTTTCTTATAGGGTTGTTGTGAAATCAATAAACATAGCTAATATCGAATGAGTCCCCCCTGGTACTCTTCTAAGCACTTTGCACATGTTGGCCCTCCCAATCCTCGATTTATCCCCATTTCAGAGATGAGGAAACCAAAAGAGTGAGGTGACCTGTCCAGGGTCCCACATAGGTGGGGTCTGTACCCTGGCAGGTGTGCTCCAGGACCCTGAGCTGGCTTTGGGTTTTAAATGAAGTAGTGTAATCACACATGGGGAAAAGCCAACCTGACACTTGTCACATCCTTCTGTATTCTGGAGGATGTTCATGTTTTGCTGGGCAAGAGGGGGCCTCCAGTTAACAATGGCATTGCCAAAAGCTGTCAGCTGCGGGGCTGGTCCTGGTACAGTGGGCTTGGAGGGAGGTTTACCTGGGAACCAAAGTCCACCTTCAGAGCACACCCAGCTAATCTGGGCGCCCTCCACTACCACCACCACACACACCACCAGGCCAGCCCTGCCTCCTGCATTCGCTCTCCATGGAAACTGCTGTTTCTTTCACTTCCCAATACACCCTACACCCCTATGAACATGCCCTATGCCCTATGCACTGTCCTGCCCCTGGGCCTTACACATGCCATCCTGGGGCCGGACGTCCTTCTCCGCTCTGGACTACCAGCAAACACATTCTTAGAGATTCAGCTCAAAAAAACACCTTCTTTTTTGAAGCTTCTCAAGAACCCCCCCAAGCAAGAATATTCCTTTCTCTGCACTTTGCACAAATGGAGTGACCCCCACTCCCCCATGGATCCTTACCCACCCTGGTTATCATGGCAAGTCTGTGTGTCTGCCTTCTCTTCCCAAGAAACCCTTGAGAGAAGGAACGGGGATGTGTTCATCTCTGTATTCCATGTCTATGGAAATGGAATAAAAAATGTTTATTGGATGGATGGATGGATGGATGGATGGATTGTAGCTGATGTCCAGTCATCCATCGTATGGGACCTGCACTCTGCCCCCAGCTTGGCAGTGGCCTTGCTGCATTATCCTAGTTGCTGGGTGTCTGGGTGGCTCAGTCTGTTAAGCACCTGCCTTCCCCTCAGATCATGATCCTGCAGTCCCCAGATGGAGCCCCATGGGGGGGGGCGTGGGAGAGTTGGGGGGTTTAGCAGGTTGGGGTGTGTTCAGCAGGGCGTTTCCTCCTCCGCCTCCATCTCTGCGCCTTGCTCTTCCCCCCACGCTTGTGAGCACTCTCCCTCACTCTCTGGCTCGCTCTCAAAATCTTTTTTAAAAAAAGGCACACTGATTTTCAGTACCTCAGTTTCCCCATCTGCAAATGAAGAGGAGGGTGCTGACTAGCTGGCCTCCAAAAGCATTTTGTGATCGCAGATTCCTCCTCTGCACCCCCCATCCCATGCCACCTCTCCCAACGTCCCCATCATGGCAGTGGCAGTGTCGCTTCCCTGCACCCCTTCTGTCCCTTACCCCCTAATCCCCATCAGCCAGAAGATTCTAGATCCTGGAGATGTCCCTGCCTAAATTCCCTGCAGAATCTGTCATCTTCTCCCCTGCAGTCCCTAATGCCGCTCTTCCCAAGTCCCAGCAGGCCACTGTCAGCATCTTCCTTGGGCCCTCCAGCCCCCTCCTCACGCAGGGTCACTCAGCAAAAGTGTCATCTTTTCAAATACACACGCTGCCTGGCCTCCCCCAGCCCCTCCCACGCGGCCCTGAGCCCAGGGCCAACTGGAGGCCTTGCTGCAGGGAGTGTGGCTGGCCCTCCCCAGGCCCAGCCCCCTGTGGGGCTTCTCAGCAGCAAGGCCCTTCCATCCCTGATTCTCTCAGCTTCCCTTGCTTGGTCCATCATATCAGCTTTTGCACGTGGTGTTCCCTCTGCCTGGAAAGTGCTCGGCCTCCTCCTCATGATCAGATTTCAGCCCCATCATCAGGAGCGTTAATCTGAGGATGCTCAGGGAAGCCTTGCAGGACCTCCCGGAGATCAAGCATTCCTATTACATCAGCTCTCCTGGCTCCCATTTCCTCCGTTTCTCAGCCTTTATCCGGGTTCCCGGTTTACTTGGGAGACGCTGCTGCACATTTGTGCCCACACCTGGACTCCAAGTCAGAGAAAAGCAGGGGACCCTCTCCAGACATTAGGTCTCCAGCCCTCATCCCCAGGCCCGCAGGCGCTCACAAACATCTGAAAAATGAATGGATGTGCTCTCCAGCTCAAGGGTCTGATTGTCCCTGCTCAGACCTCAGTTTCACCAACTCTGAAATGGGCTCATGATGTCCCATCTCCTGTCAGCACTCTGCAGGAAAGCTCCAAACTGGCCTGGAGCAGAGCAGGGTCTAGCAGAGGTGGAGCCAAGGGCCAGCTGTTGGGAGGACCCAGGCATCGTGATAACTGGGCCACCTCTGGATCTCGTGACCATCTGCTCGGCTTGCTGAGCCTTGGGAAACAGAACCAGGGCCCCGAGTCCTGGGAAGGGCTGGAGAACAAGGTGCTCTGTGTTCAGATCTGCAGGGGGACAGAGCAAGGTCACTTTGCCCCTGTTGCGGTGGTCACACTCTGCAAGCGTTGAAGCCGGGAGGAGCGGTGGAGGGGCTTCTCCAGAATTCCCAGAAGAAACTGTGGGCATGGGTGCTGCACCCACAAGACAGTCACCACAAGCTCGAGCCTTTCCAGTGCGGGTTGGCAAGCCAGAGTGTTCTATTCCCCAGTGAAAACTCTCTTTTCCGATCAGATACCTTAAAACAGACAGGATTCTTGTTTATCTGCAGTTGGTGTTATTCACTTAGAATGATTTTCCTAACACCAGGCGGGTCAGGCACTGCTGGCTCGGGGCGACGCTGCAGTCACGGGGGCAGACCAGGCCACCGTCTCTGCGGGGTCCACAGGGGAGCCCAGAGATAATGAAACCCGTGCTTGTGGGGTGCAGTGGGTGGGAAACGGGGAGCAGAGGCCCTGTGGGAGCAGCCTTATCGGGGGGGTGGGTAGGGAGTCACAAACACCTCCCTAAAGAAGCCTTTTTTTCTGTTGCTGTAAAACCTACATAATATAAATTTTAACATTTTAACCATTTTTAAGTGGATAGTTTGGCAGCATTAAGTATATCCACACTGTTGGGCACCCATCCCCACCATCTGACTTCAGAACTTTTTCATCTTCCCTAATTGAAACTCTTGGCCCAGCCAATTATCACCCCCTATGGGCCCTGCCCTCAGCCCCGCACCCACCATCCTACTTCCAGTCTCTATGAACTTGGCTAGTCTAAGCGCTCCGTGTTAGCGCGCTCCTACGGCTCCTGTCCTGTGTCTGGCTTATTGCACTCCACACGACTGTCTTCCAGGTCATCCCCGTGGTAGCACGTGTCAGGATTTCCTTCCTCACTAATCTGAAGAATAATTCATCACATGGACGTACCGCAATTTGTTTAACCATTTAACTACCGATGGACACTTGGGCTGTGGCCACCCTTTGGCTACTGTGAATAGTGTTGCTGTGAACTTAAGACGTCATGTTTCGGCCAAAGCCTGATGGCTTAGAAGAAAACATTGACGTGCATGGAAATCAGCCCATGAGGAGCGGGAGAATGGGCTTTAGGGTGAGACCTATATGCTCACGTCCCCCGGCTGTCACTTACTGGCTGTGTGACCTGGGGACAATTACTTGACCTCTCTGAGCCTCAATTTCTACACCTGTGAGAAGAGGGAAGGAACATCTCCCCATGTTGGTGTTCCGGTTAGAGCACCGAGGGTGGGGACTGGCCCAGAGCAGGTCATTCCATGCTCCTGCCCAGAACCACCACGCGCAATTATGCTAGGTGTTCAGTGCTTGAGGGCAGCTGGTCCTGGAACTTGACTTGCTGGTCTAAATCCAGGAGATAGGGGCACTGGGTGGCTCAGTGGTTGAGCGTCTGCCTTCGACTCAGGTCATGATCCCAGGGTCCTCGGATCGAGTCCTGCATTGGGCTCCCTGTGTGGAGCCTGCTTCTCCCTCTGCCTGTGTCTCTGCCTCTCTCTCTCTGTGTCTCTCATGAATAAATAAATAAATAAAATCTTTAAATCAATCAATCAATCAACCAATCCAGGGGCTATATTCTGCTGGAGGAGAATCTTCTCCCCCAACCCCTCAAAGGCACCTATGTGCTCGTGCAGACTGGATCTCCATCAGCATAGGCACACAAGCTTAGCCCCACTCTGGCAAGGCACGGAGAGGCTACTTAGCCAGCTTGAGGCCACACAGCAGCACTCAAACCCCTCCTGGTATGGGAACACCACTCTAGGTCTGAAGGACAGAGCAAGGCATGAAATCAGGAGCCTTCTGCAGGCAAGCAGAGGAGGGCCCTAGGCTGCCGCTCCACCGCTCCCCACCTCCCTCTCTCCCCCATTCAGAAGCAGAAACTGAAATGAAAAATAAAAACTCCATCTCATTCATGGCCAGGCCCCACCTGGGGGAGGTAGCCTCAGACTGGCCACCGAGACAGGGCTCTGCCTTGTGGACTGTGCCCCCCTCCCAGCCCCCTCCCCAGCTCATGCCTTCCATCCTGGGATCATTTTCCAGACAGCCCAGAGCCCAGCCCGCCAGACTATTTAGTCTGGGTTTGGTGACCCTCGTCTGACTGCAAGCAGGCTGCGCTCAGGTTTCGCGGCCTCCTCGGTACAATCACTGCTGGCCCCCTCCTGGCCCCCTGCCCCAGCTTCTTACACAAACACTCACCTTCAGGCAGAGGGCTTCCTGGCACACTTGTGTGAAACCCAGCCACCGGCTTCCAGAAGGGAGCTCCGCAGCCCTAAGACAGCCCTCTGTCCAGGGTTCCGTGGGTCCCCATCTGTTTGTCTCAAACACTGAGCCTTAGTGGCCAGTGTTTGAGATGGGTGCCATTCCCTTCACGGTGACTCTCCTGGCTCCCTGGGGCCCTAGCTATGGCACATACAAGTCCACTGAAAGAAAAAAACATTTATATGAATTCGGAATGTTTTGCCATCACTTAGTGGGTGCCAGAGCAGCTATTTGTCCTTGCTCTGTGTCTCAGATGTGAAAACAGAGGCCCCAGAGAGAAAAGGAAAAGAATGAGCACAAACCCATGAGGTGGGAAAAGGCAAAGCCAGGAATTGAACCCAGATCTTTAGACTTTCCATGTCATCTCAACTTTGATGCAAAGCAGTCGTTGCCTTACTCCCTCCCCTGCCACCACCTCTTCTCTGTTCTGGGTTCCTCACTGTCTTTTTTTTTTAAAGAGTTTATTTATTTATTTATTTATTTATTTATTTATTTATTTATTTATGAGATTGAGTGAGTAGAGGGAGGGGCAAGGGGAGCTAGGGAATCCCAAGCAGACCCCACACTGAGTGCAGAGCTGGATGCTGGGCTCAATCTCAGGACCCTGAGATCATGACCTGACCTGAAATCAAGATTCAGATGCTTAACTGACTGAGCCACCCAGGCACCCCTTCCACTGTCTTTTAACAACATGTTTTGAGAATCTCCTGACACCTCCTGAGACACTAGGGAATTGGGTGTCCTGGAAATAGAACTTCCTTACCCTTGTCATCTTACTTAGGTGCCGTAACATAGGGGAAGGAGATGTTGATGGCTCCCACATCCTAGAGGATTCTGATGTGATTAGCCAAGTTCCTTTAAAAACCTGTGTGCCTGGCACCTTGCCAGAACGGTTGGCAGTAACCAATATTAATGGCTCCTATTCTTTGAGTGCTCGGTGTATGCCAGGCACTGTGGAAAGTTCTTTATGTGCAATTCTCTCAGTAGGTTGAAGCAGGTACTGAGTCTACTCTCCATTTTACAGATAAAGAAACGTATGAGCAAGTGACTTGGAGAAAGTCATGCAGCCCACAGGCTGAGAAGTCTGAACTCTAGCCCGGGAGCCACACTCTTGCCTTCCAGAGAATTCCATTTCTGGTTCACCACTCACAGGTAGGAATGAGAGGATGGAGTGTATCAGTCTTTTATGCATTTCTGTGTTTTTTTTCTTCACCATGAACACGCTTGGATAATACAAAAAACAAAACAACATAATCCAGAATAACAAGAAGAAGAAGCAAACATGATCCATCTTGGTGCCCATTCTATTTTTCTTTAAATGCATTACATGTAACCAAGCCTCCTTTACTTCCCCCTTCATGCACACACCAGGACTAACTGCTGTTGACAGTTTGTTCTGTTTCTGCAGCTTTCACCCCCTATCAAATGCTAATATATATGCAGACGTATCGTTTTATAGGGCTTTCTAAGCTATACATATTTGCAATATTTGATTTTTAAAAGTCAATACGAAATGTATTGCTTTTGCTATGGGGAAGAGAATAAAGATATTAAAAATTAAATCAAATTTCAAAACATCCCTGGGTTGGGCTTTTCAAAGTTGTGAAGGCAAAGTTCTCTGTCTGAAAGTTCCACGCCAGAGAAGCTAGAATCCCCGCAGGGATGCTCAGAGCCTCATGGCTGGCCCTTGTACTTGTCTGGGGCGAGGAGTAGGGGGGATGCCTTCAATTCCCACCAGCTCGCCTAGCCACCCCCTCCCCGCTGCCCCCCGGTCGATGAGCATTGTGTTCAGTTTGTCGACTCAGCAAAACACACCCGCCCTGCTCACTCTCCGTTCGGATTGGAAGGTGATTGCCTACTAGCCAATTAATTCTGCTTTAATTGCTCCGGCTCTAAAACACAGGCCTCAACAGCTAATCTGGTGGTGGTGTTGGGGGGGGGGTTCCCCTAGCCTAGCAGATGTGCACCACCAGCTCTGGGAAGATGCTCAAAGGATCTGGGGAAAAAACAATGCATCTCCACAGGCTCCTCTTGGTGATCTGGAGAGAAGGAGCCACTGGCCAGTGGGGGTGTAGCCCAGAAAATGAGCCAGAAAGCAGTGGAAAGGTGGTGTTGGGGTGGGGTGGTGGGGTGTCTAGCCCTACTATCTACAGCCCCACTTCTGGCATTTATCACTACCTGGCCTGATTCCTCCCGTGTTCTTGCCTTCCCCACCCAAATGTCAGCTGCCGGAGGGTAGGGGCCCCATCTTGTTCATAACTGTATCCAGTGCTCAGAGTGTCTGGCATATAGTAGGTGCTCAATAAATAGCGGTCGATTCAATGAACACATTCTTCCCTTCCCAAACTATCTCCTGCCCTCAGCTGCCAGCAAAGTCTCAGAGAATCTCAGGAGATAGATGGGGAAGGGGTTTGGTTTGGTCAGGCCAGTTCCTCTCTCATGCCACCTTCCAACTTTGCTGCTTAGGGAGGGCAGATCGTTTCCAAATGGCCTGTCATCATTGCAGGAGTGGTGAGACCTGTCCCCTGCTGTCCAGAACAGGAGGGGGTGGGGAGCATCCATGCCACTTTCTTTTGAAAAGGGCAGCTGCATCACAGTACTCTCGGACCTCGCGGCCAAACAGCAAGTTCTTCTCTCCTTGGTCTGTATCTTGGGGGCAACCTGGAACCGGCTCTCCCGGGGATCAGCAGAGCAGGCCCTCGCAGAGGATACCGTATCTCATCTGACCTTCAAATGAGGGCAGGGATCATCAAGGATTTCGGATAGAGGGGCCTCCACCTAATTCTGTCCTCACCTTGGGCCATTTTGGGGGCGGATGCCCTCCAGGGCGTGGGCAGGGGGGTAGAGGTGGGGAGGGGGGGCAGGAGCAAATGAGAGCAAGGGAGCCAGCAAGGCAGGCTGGGAAGCAGCACAAAGCTCACAGGAAGCAGAGGAAGAAAGGCAGACGAGAGACAGGGATGCCAGCCCATTTGGGGTGGAGGGAAGCGCAGGAGGAAACACGCAAAGCAAAAACAAAGAGGAAGAAATCCAGGGTAAGAAGGAACTCAATAGGGCTTGAAACAAAGCCATGGAGAAAACAAAGGGAAGGGAAAAAAGCAGGCAGAGGAAGGAGCAGCGGCAGGAACAAGGAGAGGAGGCGTCCAGGATGTCACCTGCCCATCCCGAGGGGCCCCGGCCCACCGCCTGGCCCCAGCCTCGCCCCGGGCCTCACCCGCCTGGTACCCACCGGCTCCCAGGAGCCTTGGGGCAGGCAGCTGGGCCGCCTCCCGCCTCCCAGCCCGCCTGCTCTGATTGGTCAGTCTCCCAGGGCGCGGGCGGGCCACGCCCACCCATCAGTGCCCCAGACCCGGGCTTCCCGAAGTGTGCTGAGCCACCCAGTCCTCCCTCCCCTCCTTCCCCACCACCTAGAAAGCTGTCCAAGTGGAACAGCCTGCAGCTATTACAATAAACACCTCAGCCGCAACCTGTCTCTCATTTGCATATTAGCAGCCGTAATTCCGATGAAATATGCAAATGTATGCAAAATGAAATTCATCTCATAATGACACAAGGCGATTAAACAATTTTTATGCTTAAATATTCTGTTTAATGAAATCAAACAGACCTGCGCGTGTGACAAATTCTCCACAGCATGGAGAAATTAGTGGGGATTAAAAAAAATTAAAAAAAAAAAAAAAAGAATGCTAAACCACTAGCACCCCCCAGCACAGCCTAGATCTGCTTCACCTTTTTGGTAAGAAGAAAGGGGGGAAAAGTGTGTTTTTGATAACCGAATGAACTGAAAATTATATTACTGAAAACTGTTAAAATAAGTTAGAAGCAATATGCCTTTGTTTCCGGCTCTTGAGAGGAACCCGCAAACCCCGCCCAGCGCCGCCACAATATGGCCATAATGTATTTGTTGATGGAAGGAAGGGAGGCCCAGTGGGCAGCAGGGAGGTGGCTCAGCCACCCTCTCCTGCCCAGAAAATGGAGTGAGGAGCCCTCCGCCCACCCAATACCAGGAGGCTGGCCAGCAGTGTCTCTCAAACTTTCTTGCTTTGCTCACTTGGGTAGAATGTGTTCTTGCTTTGGCCACTGAGAGATAGTTTGAAGGCATTTCTTAGCCCTGTTTGAGTAAAATCTATTGTGTTATTTACCTGGAGGAGAAGAAGAAGAGTCAAGCAAGAGAAGGAGGGGGAGGAGGAATAGGGCACAGAGGACAGGACAGAGAGAAAGAAGTATAAGATCAGGAGGATAGAGTAAAGAGGTATCACGGAAAAGTAGGAGTGGTCAGAAAAGGAGGATGAAGGGATAAGGAAAAAGAATCAATAATTGCAAATACTTTTGATCCTTAGCTATGCGGGGATTTTTTGTATATTATCTCGCTGACTCTTCCTGGCAATCCTGTGAGTTCGGCACATTAACACAATCACCAAGGTTCAGAGAGGTTAAGTAAGTTGCCCAAAGTCACACTGGAGAGACCAGTAGAGGGAGGATTTAGAATTGGAATGCAGACACAAAGAAATGCTGAAGCATTCTCCCAGGGGTTGGAAATAGGAAGCTAGGATCTAGGATATTTGGATGAAACCACCAAGAGTTAATTTCTCTATTGACCCCCTTAGACTCCTGAGAAAAATCCATTTGGGGATTGAATGCTCCCTCCCAAGGCAGTGTGTGTGAGTAGTCAGTGGTATGGTCTTCTCTGATCTCCTCTTCTAAAGGGGCCTGACACCCAGATCCCTCTATTCATCACCATTGTAATATTGACTTGTTTCTTTCTATCTTCCAAATAGAATATGCTTTCCAGCTGGACAGGGGTCCTAACTGGCTCACCATCTGGAACACACTCAGAAATTTGTTCCTCTTGTGTCTTGACTTTTTCCCCCATGGTCAAATTTGCCCTGAAAGTGACTGGGAGTGCCTCCCCCCCCCCAAGGGCCTCTATTATTCCTCAGTCCTGGAGGAGGAAGAGGACCTGTGTCTGGAACCCTGGGGCTCTGGGGATGAGGAGGACAGTGACAACACCAAGAGAAGGGAATAGTTGCTTCCCAGAGGAAGGTCCTTGTCAGTGTGTAACAAATGAAAGCCTTTTGCTCCTATGGGGCAGAAGTATCCCAAGGTAAAGTCAAAAGCAAATTCAGGATCAATCTATCGGTTCTCTCCCCCATCCCAAATCCACCCAGCTGCCTCCCCTTCATGGGCTCAGAAGCAGGAGGCTGGGGGCCAAGAAGTGGGAAGAAATTCTTCTGATGATTCCTGAGATTTCTTTTGTTTCTGATATTGTAGAATTTTAATTCAAAATCCAGAATAGGCAACTTAAAGTAAAAGGTAATAAGTGCAACCATAGCCTCCACGTGGCTACGATGTACTGTGCGCTGCCTGTGCCACCATTCTACGTGCTAGCTTACATTTGTGACTGTTTAAACCTCACAACAGTCCTGTGAAGTAGGAGCTATTATCATCCCCTTTGGCAATGAAGGAAACAGAGAGTCAGAAACATCAGGTTATTTGTCTAAGTTTGTCCAGCTGATCATGATGCAAGGCCAGGACTGAAACCCAGGCATTCATGCTCCAGATGCTCCACCTATCACAACAATTACCACTAAAGCATTTGGTGCATGCCTGGCATTGCATGGAGCCCTCTTGAAGCAGTCCTGGGAGGGAGAGGGTGCATTTCTTTCCCTGTTATAGATGCGGAGTAGGAGGTCCAACTGACACGTCCAAGGTCATAGAAGCAAGTCTCTGGCTGTGAAGACAAGTATCCAGGTATCCCAGGTCGAAGCCAGCAGCTGTAAGAGCAAGAAAGCCACCTTGAATCCTCCAAGTGATTTCTAGGGATTCTTGGCCATTATATTCTCCATCCCCTCCTGGTCCTAAGGTCAATGGACTTTGAGACAAAGGATATTTCATTAGAAAATTAGGAGAAGTATTTATAATTAATACAATTAGAAAGGATATTATTTCTACTGTGGAAGGAGCCTCGGTGTCCATCGAAAGATGAATGGATAAAGAAGATGTGGTTTATGTATACAATGGAATATTACTCAGCTATTAGAAATGACAAATACCCACCATTTGCTTCAACGTGGATGGAACTAACTGGAGGGTATTATGCTGAGTAAAGTAAGCCAGTCGGAGAAGGACAAACATTATATGTTCTCATTCATTTGGGGAATATAAATAATAGTGAAAGGGAATATAAGGGAAGGGGGAAGAAATGTGTGGGAAATATCAGAAAGGGAGACAGAACGTAAAGACTGCTAACTCTGGGAAACGAACTAGGGGTGGTGGAAGGGGAGGAGGGCGGGGGGTGGGAGTGAATGGGTGACGGGCACTGGGGGTTATTCTGTATGTTAGTAAATTGAACACCAATAAAAAATAAATTAAAAAAAAAAAGAAAGGATATTATTGAGAGGCTAGCAGCTTCATCACATGGCTGGTGATAGCCCAAGGAAGAGAGGGCATGTTGCTTTCCTGGAAGTGGGAGAGTGGGGTGGGCCCTTCTCGTCTGTTTGATGAGGGTGTCACGTGTTATGGGAACAGGAAAAACAAAAATGTTCAGTTCAGCTCAGCACCCGAGTGATAGGACATTGGCACTCCCGTGTCTCTGTTTATGTGCCTGGCACTGAAGGAAGCAGCTTAGTATGGTGGTTGCTACTCTAGCCTAAAGTTATAAGAAGAATACTTAAAATTCAAATTCATTTATTCATTCAACAAATATTTACTGTGTGAAGCTCTAGGGAAGCAGAGCTAAATAGGATATAGCTACTACCTTGAAGCATGCCAGTATACTTGTTGGTACACATGAGGAGATTACAACAATAAATATAAATGGCACAAATACAGTGCAGAAACAGGAGAGACATTTTCTTCACTGTGGGAGGGCAGCCTGGAGGACATGTTAACTAAGTCTCTAGATACAACTCGAAACTTGCCAAAAAGGGAGAACTTCCAGAGATGAAACCGCATGTGTCACTGTGTGGAGATGAGGAACTGCAGGGTAGGAGGTGTGCGTGGTTTACACTGAGGCTAGGCAAAGCCGTGGGGATGAGCAAGAAATGAAGCTGGAAACAAGAAGGAAGACCCAATAGAAGGAGATCTGCACGCTTATTCT
Source organism: Canis aureus (assembly GCF_053574225.1). NCBI lineage: Eukaryota > Metazoa > Chordata > Mammalia > Carnivora > Canidae > Canis > Canis aureus. The sequence goes on along the minus strand of NC_135637.1, from coordinate 24,366,775 downwards.
TCCTCTGCCACTGGGTAACCGTGTGATCTTTACAAGGTCCCCCCAACTCCCAGAGCTTCCCTTTTCTCAGTTCTGAGAAGGAGAAAGGATAAACCCTCAGCGCATTGTGAGCATCAAACATGCCTGGGAGTGCTCTGCTATTGCATGCTCTTGCCCTGTGTGACTGAATATCTCAGATCCCAATAGGAGATTAGCATCAGAGGTAAAAACAATAAGGAGAAGATGATCCCCTATTTGGGTATCCAGGTGCTGCTTGCCTTTCTAGGTACCAAAAACAAGTGGCACCAGCTTGCCCAGGGCACCTATAAAAAACAGAGCCCTCTACCCTCATCTCTCACCCCTGCCCATCTCTACCCAATAGTTTCTTGTATGAATCCCAGAAACCACACTCTGCTTGAACCCTCCCTCCTTGGAAGCTCCCAAGGCTATAGGAAGTGGGTTCAGGCACAGATGACAGAGCCCACCACCTTCAGGGCATAGCATCAGATTTTAGAAAGTCAGGAATGTGGGAACACTGGGAATCCGCATCCTTCTCTGTATTGGGCGTGGTTTGCAACCAATTGGACATGGATGGTCCTCCTAGGAGAATTCCTGGCTCACTACATTTTTCCCTGCAGGAATACCTCCCCTCTTTAATAGAGACCTTGAGGACCAAACAGTCCACCCATCTCAAGGAGCTTACAGTCCAGAGTCTCGAGAGATGACATTTACTTTCTTCCTTCCACTTCTTGACGTCTGCACTTCCTCCCTCTCTTCATCTCCTGGTCTTCCCTCCTTTCCTTCTGCTTTCTCACACAATTGGAAAGTGTCAATTGCACAAAAACAATAAAGCTGTTTCCAAAAACAACATCAATTGTCACCACGCTGGAATGCTTTATTGCCAAACTCCCAATCTTTTGCCAGTGGAGGACTGTCAGACCACAGGGCCTCTGGCTGGATGACACCCCAGAGGAACGTCCAGCTCTCCCTTCTGAACTCTGATTCTTAGCAGGTACTCTCAACACCTTCCATTCACCTGGGCTCCTTTTGGAACTCCATGCCTTTGAGGTGACTGCACAGCCAAAGCAAGTGTTCAGAACATCCACTGTCCCTCTCTCCTGCCCCATCACAGCAGGAAATAGTCTGCCAGGAAATATGGACAGAGTCCCACTTTGATGGAGGCCCATCCTGTCCTTCCATCAGGGTGGCTGAAAGTCAACTTTTCCTCTGAAACTGACCAAAAATATTAAATATAAAATCCCCAACAAACCCCAAACTCCCAACCACCACTACATGTCTGCTTTTCCAAGACAAGGACGAGCAGAGAAATCTGATCCTCCCCGCCCCCCCCCCATGCTTTATGGGGCCCAACTAACTCTGTGTGGATTGTCAATGAGGAGGGCTGGGCCTCATACTGAGTATCCTGCCTGGTGAGGGGGCTTAATGATTTGTGCAGACCCACGGCTCTCCAGCCAGGGCCCAGAACACTGTGCATTGATTCCAGCAGATTGAAAGCCCCCGCGCCTGTCCTCCCACCCGAGGTTTCCTTGCATTCCTTGCTGTTGCATGGTCCTCCCTGCTCTCTCAATGACATCCAAGAAGTGTGAGAAAGCCTGAGGTGGAGATAATCACTTTCCCAGGCCTTAATTAATTTGGTGTCATTGGCTAATTAGCTGGAGGTGTCATTCAGTCCATCAGACATTCTAAGGTTGCTCATGCTAGGAAGGTCCTGGGGCCATCAGACTCCATCCCCTTCAGTCCACAGAGACAGGGATCAGGCCAAGGAAGAAAGGGAGTGGCCCAGGGTTGTCCTGCAAGTGAGGGGCTAGCAGGGATTTGAGGCTAGATCTCCTGATTTCCAGCCCTGTTATCCAAGCCCTAATGCTCACTCATTTAGTTGAATTTCTTTTTGTTGCAGCATGCACTGCATTTGTGCATTATATCTTCCCACCCTTCCCCTATCAGTAGATTCTAGTCACACCCAACTTTCTAAATTCTCCACAAACTCCTTTAAAAAAAAAGATTTTTATTTATTTATTCATGAGAGAGAGAGAGAGAGAGGCAGAGATACAGGCAGAGGGAGAAGTAGGCTCCATGCAGGGAACCCGACATGGAACTTGATCCTGGGACTCCAGGACCACACCCTGGGCTGAAGGCAGGCGCTAAACCCCTGAGCCACATGGGCTGCCCAATTCTCCACAAACTCCTAATTGCCTCTGGGTCTTTGCACTTGCTGTTTCCACACCCATGAATCTGTGTGGCCCATCTTTTTCTGGTTATTCAGGTTTTTGCTTAACTGTCATCTCTCTGAAAGGCCTTCATCAGCAAAATCTATGTGACAGACAGATTGTAGGGTGGTCCCCCAATAATTTTTCCTTTAAAAATTGAGATATAATTGACAAACAACACCATATTAGTTTTGTGTTGTGCAACATGATACCTGTATGTATTGTGAAATGATCATGGCAATAAGTCTGATGAACATTATCACCATACCTTGTTACAGATTCTTTTTTCTTATGATGAGAACTTTTAAGATTTACACTCTCAGAAACTTTGAAATATACAATATGGTATTATTCACTATAGTTGCCCTACTGTCCATTACATCCCCAAGACTTATTTATCTTATAACTGAAAGTTTATAAAATAACTTTTGACCCCCTTCACCTAATCCCCAACCCCTCATCCCCACCTCTGACAACCAGCAGTCTGCTTGATGTTTCTATGAGTTTTTCTAGTTTGTGTTTGGGTTTTTTTCCCCTATTTTTTTTTAGATTCTAAATATCAGTGAGATCATATAGTATTTGTCTTTCTGACTTATTTCGCTTAGCATAATGCCCTCAAGTTTCATCCATGTTGTTGCAAAAGGCAGAATTTCCTTTCTTTTTATTGCTGAGTAATTATGTATATATGTATATACACACACATCCCACAGTGTCTTTATCCATTCATCCACTGCTGGACTTGGATTACTTCCATATCTTGGCTATTATAAATAATGCTGCGATGAACACGGGAGTGCAGATATCTTTTTGAGTTAGTGTCTTTGCTTCCTTCAGATAAATAACCAGAAGTGGAATTTCTGGATCATGTGGTATTTCTATTTTTATCTTTAAAGGAACTTCTATACTGTTTTCCACAATGGCTGCAGCATTTTACATTGCCTTCTGGTGTGCACACATTTGTAGTCATCTCCCTTTAAATGACAGTGGGATTTGTGACTGCTGCTAACCAATAAATATGGCAAAGGTAATGGGACATCACTCTTGTGGTTAGGTAATGCTGTGGAATCAAGATAAGCGTATTCTTGGTGGGCCTCATTTAATCAGTAAAAGCCCTTAAATGAAGGGACCACACCCTTCACTGCCTTATAAACTGGTCTCTGAGACTGAGGGCAGTCTCCAGCTGATACCCAGCAGAAATCCTAGGCCTTCGGTCAAACAGCCACAGAAACTTAATTCTGCCAAACATCTGAATGAGGGTGGAGGTAACTGGTTCCCAGTTGAGCCTCCAGATGAAAACACAGCCGAGCCAACACTTTAATGCAGCCTTGTGAGCCCTGGACAGAGCGCCCAGAAACTGTTGCATAACAAATATACATTGTATGCAGCTGCTACATGTATGATAATTTGTTACTCAGCAATAGATAACTAATGCAATCTATAGCAGGTCTACCTCCAACCTTGGTGATGTTTCAAGCCGCCTTGTTCATAAGCATCACCATACTTGCCACTCTCTGAAAGTGTCTTGTCTAAATATCAGGTTCTTTCTTGTGTTCTGTCTCCCTGACTCTGTGCTCCATGAGGGCCAGGGGCTCTGTTTATCTTGTTTAATTCTGTATTCCTGGTACCTGACAAGCAGTAGGTGTACAATAAATAACTTTCTAATAAACGAATGAATGAATAAATCATGGAGCAAAAGTATGATCCTGGAACGATAAAAAAAAATCAATAAATTCAACACAATTAAAAAAAAAAAGCACAGCCAAAATCTCTGCTAAAAAGAAAGACAAATTGGGGAAAACACTTGAAATTTATATCACAGAAAAAGGTCTAATTATTTTACTCCATAAAGAAGTAGTAGGAATTGAGACAAAAAATGCTTCTGAAACAAGTAAAAAGATGTTCAGCCTCACTTGGTAATAAGGGAAATGCAAATCAGACCTGTGCCAGAGTTCCATTTTCACCTGTTACCTAGGCAAAAATCAGCCTATGATAACAGGTTGGCAAGGGTGCTGGGAGCAGAGTCCTGGCCACCTGGAAAATCAAGTGTCATGATAGCACCAGCCCAGCTAGGTTGAGATAAGTTCCAGGCAACACCCAAAGATCCCTCCCATCTTCCGGTGCCAGCTCCTGCCTGAGTTCCCAGTATCTGACCTTGCTCCCTTGATGCTTCCTCCCTCCTCTGGGGCAGATCTGAGCTAAGAAATCTAGCCACCCTGCAGCCAACTGAAGTAAGTGGATGATCAAACAGTCATCATAGTGGACCCCAGAGTCACCATGAGATGTGACTCACAACCCACATCTGCTCGGGTCTGTAGAGGGAAGAGGGACATGAGCCTGTCTAGTGGATGGAGGAGGCCTGATGCTGGAGGAGGCAGGCAGTTCTGCTAAAGGATGGAGGCCAATCCGTTGGAGCTGGAGAATACAGCGCTGGGACCCAGACTTGAGTCCTGATGTGGGTCTGCAACTGGTCAGCAGTGCAATTGACCAGTGATCAAGGGGGCCTGCCCTCACCAACCCTCTGTTTTATAAGAAACAGGGACACCAGACTTGGGCTCTCTGAGGTTCCTTCCAGCCGGGACAATTTTGTGGCTATCCAGAGCACGTTAAGAGTTTGCTTTGGGCCCCTCATCTCAGACAGATGTAGACGCATTGAAACAGAGCCAGCACAAACCGGCCACTGTGACCAGGCAAAGTGGAGATTGGCTCCAGGGCAGATGAAGGGGGCTGACACCTCTTGCCTTAGCCAGGCTGCTGTGAAGGGGTGGCTGACAAATATCTGGGTTAGGGGGACAGTGGAGATGGATCTCTCTGGAGGAGGCAACCATTGCAGGCAGGACCAGCCATCAGTGGGCCAACCATTGGAAGGAAGGCGTTACTGTGAGCCTGGCATGCTTCAGCTAAGCCACGATAGCATTCACCCCCTCAACAGCCACCACCACCTCCTCTTGCTTAGACCATGGCCTTTAGTGATGTGCCTGTGTCCATCTTTGCTCCTTCAGTCTGCACTGAACATACCAGGCTGTGTTCTTTCAAAACATGTCACATCACATCATTGCTGTGCTCGAAATCCTCCAAGGGCTTAGAAGTCCTGCCATCCCTAGAAAAGGCCAAAGCCCTTATGATGGTCATATCTGCCCCATCACTTTCCTGATCCTGTTGCCTGGCTCCTTCCCCCTCCTTGGCCTCCAGGATGCACCCCAGGACCTTTGTCCTTGCCATACCTCTGCCTGGACAATTTTATTTCAGATGATCCCATGCCTCATCCCCCTGCTACACACTGACTCTCTCAGATGTCACATCTTCTCTGAGGTCTTCCCTGGCCACCCCAGCAAGATTCCAACCTCTTCCACCACCTTATCCCCTCTGCTTGCCTACCTTTCCTCCAAAGGAAGGGACTTACTTATCCTCGGGTAACATGTTCTATAGTTTATTTTGTCTTATCTGTGCTTCTCTCTCCCATTTGATTATAAACTCCATGAGAGCTTGTTCTAATCCCTTCTCCCTCACAAGCATCTAGAAAGGTGACTGGCGCTTAGAAGCACCCCGAAAACACTAGCTGACTGTTGACCTTGCTCCCTGACTGGCGTTGTGCTATAAGCTCATGATCTAGTATTTCCCTATACCACTAGACAACTCTTAATCTGGGGTCTTTATCTGGGGCCAGGACTCTCCCCAAGACACTGTCCCCCTGGAAGAACTTGCAGTTGGGGGCAGAGTCTCCAGCAGCAGCAGCAGCAGCAGCAGCAGCAGCAGAAGCAGCAGCAAACAGAGCCTGGTTTTCCCAGGCCACTACACAGTCATATTCTTTTCCATAAAGGCCATTTGAGAAATGAATACCTAAATGCGATGTCAGTTTTATACCGATGTAAGATGTTGCACATAAAGAAATTCACAAATCAGGGAAATAGCCCTCATCCTTATTTTTCTATCATAAAATGTGGTCTCCGTAGGCATACCTCCTTCCCTCCAGGGCTATTATCAGCTGCTCACTGCCAGCAGGAAGTGCCTGGACCCATGGAGCCAATGGCTTAGGGGATGATGCTCACATGGGTGGAGGGCACTGGATGCGTCCCTCTGGTGTGGCATGCAGCACCACCCTACTGTCTTCCATCCTCATAACTACCCTTGTAAACTCACTCAACAAACCTGGGAGTGGCCTTCAGTGTCACTTTTCCATCTTAGAGACACTGAGACAAAGACAAGGACAGGTGAATGTCCTATCTGTGCTAACACAACTGGCCAGGAGCCAAGCTGGATTCAAGCCGGGTCCAAGCCCAGGTCTGTGCGACCCCAAAATCCAGACTTGTATCCACTTTCTTAAATCTTGTCGCCTAAGATCAGAGCTGGCTGATTTCTTTCTTAGTATCAGGTGGCTTTGAGTCCTGAAATAAAGTGGAGCAGATGGGCTATGTGCTCTCCCCAAACCTGTTGGAAATTCCCTGGGCACAAAGGAAGATTGCATTTCCTAGACTTCTTATGGCCAGTGGGGGCATGTGACAAGTTCTGGCCAATGCGATGTGAGCGAAGTGATGGATAGCTTCTTCGCTGTGCCAGGGTGCACCTGGAAGCTCTTCTTTCCCCCCACTTATTAAAGATGGTGGAGTCCCAAGAAGGAAGGGCTTTGGTTCCTGCGTCACTACTGGTAGGACAGCCTACCTACATTGGACTATAACATGACTGAGAAATAGATCACTGTGTTCAATTACCAAAATTTTTTTAATTGCAAAGATGTTCACCTCTCTTAACTAATAAGAATATTTACTGGGGGGGGGGAAGAATATTTTACAAGGAGGTCCATGATCTGAGAAGGAACATTGACATGTCTCAAGGCCTCTGTGCTGATTTAGTGACTTTCAGACTCATTTGCTCATTTATTCACCTACCCATGAGCCCTGGTCATTTTCGTTTTGTCTCCAGATCCTTTTCCTTCCCCTCTTTGCTTTGCTCTAGTCCTGAGAGGGTGCCCTCTGTGGGCTGCACGAGCCGAGGTCCCTTAGTCTCTGGCTTCTGGTTGAGCAGGATCGATGGCAGGTACCAGCAGGAGATCAGAGGGTAGAAGGGAGTGAGATTCAGTATTTATGATCTCCTTCTGGGCCCTGGGCCCTGGTGTCGGCAGTGGCTGAGCTTTTCCACCTATAGCCAAGCTCTGGTCAGGTCACAGTGATGATTCTGGGACACTTCTAACTCCTTTACTCTTGAAGACCAGTAGTGGCAATATCTTCCTTTATAGCTAGTCCCTGTGTACCTCAACATTTCTTGTTGGGTCCCTAAACTCTGCTCACACCTCTGTGCATGGTCATTTCATTAATATCTCTTTAGTTGTCATTTGAGAATCCCATTTATTTCCTACCCATCCATCCATCTATTCATCCATGTATCCATCCACCCTTCTATACACCATCCACTCATAAATGCATTCAAATATCCATCCATCCATCCATCCATCCATCCATCCATCCATCCATCCAACCTATCCACCCAGCATTCAACTCACATGCATGTAGTACCTACTATGTGCCAGGCAATGTGGTAAGAGTTTTATATAGTAACCTGGATAAAGCCTGACAATATCCTGAGATTAGTGCTATTATTACCCTTGTTTTTCTCAAGAGTCACCCTGCAAAGAGGTCTTCTCTGATCATCAAATCTAGAACAGCCTCTCTCTCCCTTTCAATGCCCTCACCCTGCTCTAATTTTTCCTTAGCATTTATAATCTTACACTCAATATTTATCCGTTTGCTTATTTGTCATCTGTCTCACACACTTAGTGGGCAGAGGCTTTGTCCATCTTCCTCTCTGTTACATCTCCTAACCTAGGATGGTTCCTAGGTTTGGAACCTAGGTGCAACGCTAAGTAGGCATTCAGTATAATATGGATAAAACAAAGAATAGAGAAATGGAAGGGGGGATCAGAATCTCAGGAAATGAGATTCACTTTCTCCCAGAGAAGATTAGAACTCAGATCTGTCTGAGCTCAGCAGGGCACTAACTATTCTGGAATATCATCCGGGTCCCTCTAAGGCATGGGCTGACCCTGACCCACAGAGCCCACTGGAAGGGGATGGGGAATACCTCTTTCTTCTTTGGGAAAACCAGTACCATCTGGGTGCATTCCTGTCCCCATGGTGTTTGTCATTCTCAGACTTTTCAATTCCTTTTGGAATTATGCAGGGCGTGCCATCCTCCCTGGGATCATTTCTGATGTGTGCTGACCACTTGAAGGCTTGTACCTTGTCCACGGTTGATGATATCATTAAGCCATTTTGTGGGTAAGACTGAGTCTCAGCTACAAGGATAGTTTGTCTGAGGTCCCACAGCTCCGAAGCATCAGGTCAAGTGCTGAAGCTGAATCCTACCTGTTTGCAGAGCCTGTTTACAGAGCCTGTTTTCTCACTCACTGTGCTGTGCTTTCACCCAGGGCTTCAGAAATGAAGAGGTTGTTAATAAACGTAAGCATAGTGTCTTGTAATTTGTCAGGGACTCATCATGGGCCCGGCATAGTTCACAGTTTGTAGGCACTTCTCATGCACATTTTACCAATGGGGAAACTGAGGCTTGGCATACATCTGGCCTGAAGGTAAATGGCACAGCCTCTGTGTGGGCAGCGGGGAGCTCCCACTCCCTCTTCCTCAGGCCACTGCCATTCTTGGGCACACCTGCCCTGTGGCCAGCCTTGCTCGCAGCCACATTTCTGCCAAGGCTGCCTGCTGGGGAGCTCAGCAGAGGCCTGAGACAGCGTCTGCCCACAGCTTGGGAGAAACCCAAGTGCCATTTCCACCTGATAATAAATATGTGTCAGAGAGGACTCGATCCAAGTGACCTTGGGCTCTGGGGGCACTGGACCGTGAAAAGCCTTTGACAAAGTCCTTTTGCCTTGAGAGACTGAGTCCAAATTACAGATGATTATGGACGCTTGGCGTGACTTCCCCAGTTGGCCCTTTATTTCTCATGAGCAGGAACAGCTCCTTTGTATTGGAAAGGATCCCAGCCGGACACCTCAACCCTCCTTGGCAGGGTCCATTTCCTGAAGAGCCAGAGGCCAATCCCAAACCTGCTTCTCAGGTTCATCTGATAATCGTGGCTGGTGGTCACACCTCAGCACAAGACAATCACAACCGCAGCGATATTTGCTGGTTATGGAGCGCCTACTGTATGCCTGTATGCCTGGCCCTTCACCAGCCGCACTGTCTCCTCCCAGGGATGCTGTGAAGAAGGTACTATTACGGTACCCAGTCTCCCAACAAGAAAACTGAGGTACCATGTGCCTAAGGCAGGGGTGGGCCAACTTCTCTGACAAGGGCCAGATAGTAAATATTTTAGGCTTTGCAGGCCACGTGGGTTTGGTCACTTGCACTCTATGCTGTGGTTTTAGTGTGAAAGCAGCCACAGACACCACAGAGATGAATGGTTGCAACTGTGTTCCAATAAAACTTTATTTTTTTTCAATAAAACTTTATTTACAGAAAGAGGAGCCAGGCCGGACTTGGCCCGCAGGCTGTAGCTTGCCAACACTCGGTCTCTGTGACCTGCCCAAACCTGCTGGGCATAAGTGGCACATTCATCCAGTATCTGCGTGCTGGCCCTGTGATGGTTGCCTCCCTGGTCAGTCATAATTGTATTGACACATGTTATGGGTTGGTTGATTTTATGTGTCAGCTTGGCTGGGCCATGAGGCGCCCAGGTATTTGGTCAAACATTATTTCTGGGTGAGTCTCGGCGGGGCGGGGGGGGGGAGCTGTTCCTGGATGAGATTAACCTGTGAATCCACAGGCTGAGAAGAGCAAACTGCCCTCCCCAATGTGGGTGGGCCTCATGCAATCCACCCGAGGCCGGGGTCAGAGAGGACTCTGGCTCTCTGCCTGACCGTCTTTAAGCCGGATCATTGGTCTGCCCCTGCCTTCTGACTCGGACTCGGGGAACCATCAGGATCCCTGGCTCTCAGACCTTCAGATGAGGACTTGAGTGGCACTTTGGGCTGTCCTGGCCTCCAGCTTCCTGACCACCAGGCCGGGACTTCTCGGATGCCTCTACTCACATAAGCCAATTCCTTATAACAAATATGTTACCTATTTATGTGGAGTTACATGGGTACCTATCTGTCCTGTGTCTCTGCAGGACCCAGACTAATGCATATTCCATCGTTGTCAGTGCGCCCATTTTGCAGACGGGGAAACTGAGGCTTGGCTGGAGTGACTTTTTGCAGAATCTGAGCAAAGGGACGGTAGCAGCAGAGCTTGCACAGGGCTCAGGAGGGCTAGGCAGATGAATCTATCTGACTCTATCTATCCCGGGGGACCCGGATGACTTGAGGTGGGGGGCACCAAGGCACGTTTCTCCCAAGGAGGTGGCTTTAGTCTGGTTTTCTAGGTCTTCACCAGGTGGCCTCCAGCTGCCCTCCCTGGATGCCTGGTCTACCTTCTCGGCTGCTATCTCCAGGGCCCTCGGTGGAAACCTCTGCCCTGCGGTCACACTGCTGGCCGTGCCTGCCCCCCTCACTCTTACCCAGGCAGTCCCTGCTGCCGGGCGTGTCCCCTTCCGGCGTCCCAGCCTGAGACCCCCCCCCCTTCCTGAAGCCTCGGCCAATCCCGGCCTGTGTGAGCCCTAAACCTGCCACATCTCTCTGTGCCCTCACCTTGTCCTTGCTGGCTGCTCTGTGAGGGGTGGACACTGCACGACACCCTCATCTCCCTCCTCCCTATGGAGAGGACACGTTGGAAGTGCAAACACGTCTTACTCATATGTGACTTAATTGATAGCTAAGGAGCATTGCCCTTCCAGGAACCACACTGTGACTCCTCTCCTGGGGGCGGGGAGACAGAGCCTGGTTTGAGGTTGGGGACCGATGACATCAGGCTCTGCACGTAGTGTGCACAGAGCCCTGGGTGTGCAAGAAAGGTCCTACTTTGGTGAGAAACGCTGACCCTCTCCGTCCTCCCTGCTGGATGCCAGCCCACTGGTCAAATGCTCTACGGTGATGTGCAATATTGTGTGTGTGTGTGCATGTGTGTGCAGGTGAGAAAAAGAGAGAAAGGGGGAGAGAGAGAGAGGGAGAGAATGGGGGTGAGGGGGGAAAGGGAGAGAGGGAGAGAGGGAAGAGAGAGGAAGAGAGAGGGGGGAGACAGAGGGAGAGAGGAAGAAAGAGGGGAGAGAGAAAGGGAGAGAGGGAGACAGAGAGAGAGAGGGAGGGAAAGCGGAGAGAGAGGGAAGGAGAGAGGGAGAGAGAGAGAAGAGAATGTGAGAGCAGATGCTTTAAGCAGCAGGAAAAAGTCTCTAAGTGACAAGAAGCCCTGAGTTCACCAAAATGCTTAACTAAGATAAGAAGGATGTAACCGATGTTGGAAAGGTTGTTAGGAGATTAACAGGAGATTAAGGGGGGCGGAGAGAGAGCCAGAGCAGGAGGGAGGGACGCGAGGCGGGAAGAGGCGGAGGCCCGGAGGGACGAAAAGTGAAAGCCCAGAAGCAGATGAATGTGACTTCTGTCAGCTGGGAAAGGCAGCCCCAGCCCCGGCCCCGGCCTCTGCGGAAGGCACAACTTGGAACAAAGAAATAGAACAAAGGGGAGGAGCCCACGGGGAGAGGAAGCAAAGAAGGACCTTTGATCCAGCTCAGGAGACCCCCCCACAGCCACCCACCCAGTAAGGGCAGCCTGCACTGCCCTCTCTTTCAACCCTCTGGGCAAACCTGCAAGACAGACGTAGGAGGCCCACTTTATAGACATGAAAACTGAGGCTCAGCGAAGGGCAGACGCTTGCCCCGGGCGGCCCAGCTCACCAGCAGCAGAGCCGGCTGTGTGGCGCTGCCGCCCGGCTCTCCCTGCCAGGAGGCAGAGCCGGGGGAGAAGGGGTTAGAGAAAGCCAAGCCACGAGGGGGATGTCCCCCCTGCACCCTCGGTGCGGGGTGTCCCCTCCCCGGCCCACCTGTCCCTTCTATGCTCAGGGAAGACGGAGTGAAGGGCAGGGCAGTGGCCTGCTGGCTGGGCCGCGGTGGGTGCCGGTGCGCGCCCTCCCCAGGACCCGGGGGGAATGGAGCCGCCTGGGCCCAGCTGGCTGCCCAGCTAATGAGCCCCGGAGGGAGCTGCTCGGGCGCAGGAAGCCGGCACAGGGCAGCCCGCGGGAGGCAGCTGGGGCGCCGGGCTGCCTGCCCCCACCCGGCCACATGCCTGCTGAGGCCAAAAGGTACCTGGGACCTTAGCAGACAAGGCAGCCTTGCCAATCCCTGCTCCCGGGCCCCGCCTCTCCGCTCGCATTCCAAACCTGTGTCCTCTCTGCAAAGACCACTTCCTCACCGTCTCAGGACCACACAATCCTGATGGGGAGGCCCCAGGTTCAGGTGAGAGCCGCCCGGACCCTCGGAGAGCAACAACCCCCTATGCAGCGGCCCAGAGACAACAAGCTGTTTGGGCGAGGTCACACAGCACCAACGACGGGCCAGTGCTGGGACTTCCTTCAGCTGGTACGTTTGCCCTCCTGGACGTTGCTCTGTGAGTTTAGGCACGTCTTAGGCACGTCTCTCCAGGGGAGGAGGGGAGTCCATTTGCCCAAGGAGTGATTGGAACACGGGATGTGACTTGCTCTGGTAAAGGCAGGCGATGACACAGTTGGGAACCTGACTGTTGCCAGCACTTACATAAGGCTAACTCTGCGCCAGGAATTGTTCTCAGGGATTCACACCTATTAACATATTTAATCCTCCCCCAAACCCTCATAGGGCACTATTATCATCTCAGTTCTCAACTAAAGAATCTTGAAGTCCAGAGAGGTTAAGCAACTCGTCTCAGATCACACAGCAAACTAGTGGTCACGCTAGAGATTGAACCAGTGTCCACACGTGAATATGATATGTGCCCCCCCCCGCGCCCCCCAGCATGGAAGATGGAGCCGAGTTCCCCCAGTGTGGACAGAGGCAGGTTCTGAGCCGAACACCTGCCGGGGAAGACAAGACCCCAGGGAGCTCACAGCCAGGGGCAACGGCTCCTGGTGGTTAATGACACCACCTGATATTCTGGTGACTGCTGGGCCGGGTATGGAGTTAAACTCACTGACTCCTACAGCTCGGCGGAGGCTGCAGGCAAGCCTCACGCCCACGTCCGCTCCCCGCCCAAGGCTGGTCCTGGCCCCTTGGTCTCGCAGTGGGCAGTGATAACACGGGCGCTGAGGCCAGCCTGCTCCCATCTGCCTTTTCCCAGCTGTGTGACCTTGGGCAAGTTACTTCACCTCTCTGGGCTCTGCTTTCCTCATCTGGAAACGGGATGATGATTGCACTTGCCTCAGGGTGAAGATGAACGTAGCAATTATATGCAAAGTGCTTTAGAACCCTGACAGCCATGTAGGACCCAATACAAAGTACTATTACTCTCCTTATCGCTTAGCTGTTGCTACTACTGCTCAGGAGCCAGGGAGTGCCACCAACTGCGTTGTCACCGCAGAGCCCCGTGGAATGTGGTCTCTGCTATCCATTGCCAGCAGTGGCCGCCGGCTGTGTGCAAGGTGCTGAGAACAGTGGTGAACAGGGTGTGCCACCCCTGCCCCTACGGGCCTCCCAGGGATCAGGGCTGCTGAGGGAAGCCCGGAGGAGGCTCCTGAGCCAGGCAGGGGTGGGACGTGGGCAGGCTTCCTGCAGGGAAGAACTGGAGATGGGGTTGGACTGAGTCAGAAGACGGTGAGTAAGATTGCAGGAGGAGATTGCAGGCGGTGGGACCAGCATGTGCAAAAGCCTGGTGGTGAGCAAGGCGCAGGAGCATTTGAGGAGCACGTGTTTTCATGGAACAAAAAGATAGAGTAAGGGTGGGTGGGTGTATCGAGAGGAGCAGGGGCTGGAGGGGTTAAGGAGGAGGGAGGTATGGAGGTCAACAGGGGCCAGATCTTGCAGCCAAAAAAGAGAAGGGATTTAGACTTAATTAGAGGGCAGTGGGGAGCTATGGAAGGCTATAGATAGAGAAAGGCACGGTTGGATGAGGGCTTAAGAAAGGCTTTGTTCAGCGTGGAAAACATTGGGGTTGGGTTGGTCCTCACTTTCAGAAAATAAGTCGGAAGTGACCAAGCAAAGTCCCCTGAGGTGGAGGGATCCCCATATTCCTGGATGTGTGTGTGTGTGTGGGGGGGTGTCCCTGAAGCTTAGATGATTAGCAACCCCAAGCCTACTCTCCAGGCCCCCTGGAGTCTGGGGTGGGAGGAGTCAGAGGTCACTGGAGCCAGGGGTCACCACTGATTTTAGGGGTCCCAGGGAGGCCACAGCCAGCAGGGAGGGGCGGGAAAGAGGGGGACCTGCCTGCCGAGGCATTCCATACAACCATTTCCTCAAGAACGTCACTGTCCAGGAATGTAGGGGCACCCGGAGGCCGCGCTTATCGCTCTCCCCGAGCGTCTGGAGCAGCCCAGTTCCCGTCGGCTGTCCATCCAGATGGGCCCTAAATCAGTGGGCTCTCACCCCTGCAGCTGCAGTCGGCACAGAGCTGGACCGTGGCCAGCAGCTCAGCCCAGAAGCCCGGACTCCAGCAAGTTCCCTCCCAGAGCCGCGGACCATCCGCTCCAAGACGCGCCCACCCGGGGCAGCCGGGGGCGCGTGGCACCTGGCCGTGCTCGTATCAGCCAAGGGATGTTGCAACACTCAAAGAGCATAGAACTGGCCAGGCCTGTGCTTGAAACTCTGCCTGGCTGGATGACTCGCCTCGACTCCCGCATCTCTATGATGGGAATATTATAGGACCCCTCTCTTCCGGGAGCCGTGAGGATTAAGTGAGACGAGGGATGTGACCACACTTAACAGGCTCTGGCACCTTCTCTCTGTCTCATTAAACACATGCTCTAAAGCTCTAAAGTTTGTTTGACGGGATCAATGCAATTATCCATATATAGCTTCCAACAGAATCCATCTCTGGGTTAATGGCTCCAGATTTTTCCATAAACATCTCCCAGTACATTCTCATAACGCATTCGTGTTTTTTCCCAGTTTTGCAGGAGCCTGTTTATTCAGAAACCCCCTTCTGGGGAAGCACACAAATTAGGAGAAGGAACCCCAGTCCTAGGGATGCAGGCTCTGGGTCTCCCCATTCTTCTCAGCTTAATTCCCCCACCCTGGAGAGTACAGAAGTTATAAATCACTAACTCCACAGGCTGTTTGAAGGTGGTAAGTGCTCTAGAAAGGACACAAGTAGATTAGGGCAGGAGAGATTGGGCGTCCCGGGGGTGGGAGAGGATGTTGGAATTTTAATAGAACTTCTATAGATAGTTTAGCTTTTCCTTTTAAAATTTCCATTTCTGCATCTGTTTTATAACAGACATTATCTGTGACTACAGTAGTACATGATCACAATTTATAAACATGTATATATTTATACATGTGATACGCACCTATGTGATATACACATGTGTGTATGTGTGTGGATTTGCTAGTTGAGTTCCAATAGTTGGACATCCCTGGGTTCTACAGACACAGTATCATGACCCTAATGGTTAAGAGCGAGCTGAAAGACCCAGAGGTCACCTCTGGGACACTGTTTGCCCCCCAAGGCTAAGAAATCAGCTCCTTGCCCCCAGACTTGGCATCACTGGTGAGCTCACTTTGGGTTTTTTGTTTTTGTTTTAAAGATTTATTTATGTATTTTAGAGAGGAGGGAGGAGGGCAGAGAGAGAGAGAGAGGAGACTTCCCACTGAGCACAGAGCCCAACTCAGGCTCCCACAACCCTGAGATCACGACCTGAGCCAAAACCAAGAGCCCGGATGCTCAGCCCCCTGGGACACCCACGCTGAGCCCACGTTGAAGTCACCCATCCTTGTCCACCCCATTTCACAGATGGGGAAATACAGCCTCAGACAGGAGCCGCAGCTCACCCAGGGACACACAGCTGGTATGTGCCACAGTGGGGACTGTCACCCGGATCTTTGCATCGATTCCCGGGGATGCGACACTCCCTGGATGTGCTGGTCCCAAAGCGAGGCAGTGGAAGTGCAAGCAAATAGAGACGTGGGCCTGAGATTTTTCTTCTGGTCCCTCGCCCGCCCGAGAGGCCACTTAGGCAGGCGTATAACTGCCCCGTGATGTATCGAACCCCCCTCTCCGCGCATAAATGCAGCAGGTCAACCGCCAGGCAGAAATGCCACATATATCTCCTCCCATTAGATGAAATATGCCCCTAATTTGGCTGCGGTTTTGTTTTATTAGACCTGTGGCAGCGAGGGGGCCCTGCTGCAGAATAACCTCCTCCTGATAGCTTAGTTCTCTCCGGAGAATGCCGAGGGCCCGATCAAGGGGGAGAAGAAGTGCCCTGGCCTATTATTTTTCAGCAAGCATTCCCAGAACAAAGATCTTCCCCAGCCAAGGAGATGTCGCGCGCAGCAATTTAAAGAGGCCCCTCCTGGAAGAATGTTCTGGGGGCTGGGGGCCGGGAGACCCGTGTTCCAACACCAGTTCCGACTCCTATCCAACAAACAGGAAACTCGGCACATGGCCTCGCCCCCTTCTGGCCTTAGTTTACCCACCCGAAAAATGTGGTTAATAACAGAACCTCCCTCCTAGATTGGAGGATTAAGGAAGACTCAGTGCTCGGTGAGGGACCAGCCCAGGGAGGGTATTTACTATACCTCAGTCGTGGACGTCACTGTTGGCAAAGAGAAGTGAGGTTTTTATTTCTGTTTTCGGTTTTCTTTCTTGAGATTATATATTTATTTATTATTTATTTGAGAGAGAGAGGACATGAGGTGGGGGGAACAGAGGGAGCAGGGAGCCCGATGCTGAGCCCATCCCAGAACCCCGAGATCATGACCTGAGCCCAGAGGCAGACACTTAATTGACGAAGCCACCCAGGTGCCCCCAAGAAGTGAGACCGTATTGTGAATTCTACTGGGCTTCAAGAGCGATTTTTCCCCCACGGTCCCTTAAAGGCGGCCTTATATGAACTAATTAGCTCCATGCAAGGCCGATGTATGTGCCAGGAGGGAGAGAGAACAGTCACGGGGGTGGTCTGGCTCAGGACCGGCGTGTCCTTTCCCGAGTCCTGTGTCATCACGGATGACGGGAGGGATGAGGTTAAAGGGTGCGTGCTCAATGATACCCATGGGCACCGAGGCTAGGTGGTCTCCTTGTCGTTCTGGAGTTTGGGGGACACTGGCTCTGTGTCTTTGGCTCCGTGGACCTTGCCCTTGACTGCACATTGCAATCACCTGGGGACCTGTAAAAAAAAAATCCACCCCAATCCCAGACCAATTAAAATTAAGTCAGACTCTCTGGTTGTGGGAAAGGAGGGATCCTAGTCTTTAAAGCTCCCTGGGTGATTCTAAGGAGTGGCAGGGTTGAGAATCACAGCTCAGCCCTTTCACTGTGACGGAGCCAACCAGACCCTAAATCTGTTTTTCCTCCTGAAAAAGGTTAAGTGAGAGATCTTTGAATCAGTTTGAGCCTCAGGTCAAACCTTGCCCTCTGCATGGTTCCCTGACTTCCCAGCCTGTTCACCTCCCAGCACCTCAGCTTCCACATCCTTAAGAGGGGGGATTGTGACTTTACCTGCTTCCCCAGGATGGTCGGGAGGATTCAATATAGCAGCACGTGGCAGGACAATGCAGCCTACAGAGGACCTGGCACCTGGCAAGCTCCATCTGTAGGGGGAATGTTCTAGACCCGGCAATCTTTTTATCAAGGGCTAAGTAGTCAACATTTTCAGTTTCAGAGGCTAGGCCATCTTGGTCAAAACTACTCAATTCTGTCGTTACCCCAGAACCACAGACAATAAACAAATGAGTGGTCTTGGTTGTGCTCTAATAAAAACTCATTGACAAAAGCAGGCAGCAGGATAAATTCAGCCCTTGGCTTGCAGACACCTGGTCTAAGAGATATCCTGAGTTTGACACCAGAGCAGATGCTGGTTTTATTTGTTATGTTTTGGATTTATGGGGCTTTGGAGTCTTTGTCTCTTTTTTTATTCCACTGGCTTTATTACACCTAGAACCTTAAAACACACCTTTTTTTTTTTTTTTTTTAATGTCTAGCACATAATAGGCTCTTTGTAAATGTTACTTTCCCTTTTTTGGCCACTTCCTTCTTTTCCAAAGATCGGCCTTTAGGAAAATCGATGCTTAAAGCAAGTGTTTATTTGGTTCCTGCTTGGTGTCACCAATTTTACACATGCTATTTTGCTTCATTCCCAACAGCCACACCGCAGGTACACACCATTATTATGCCCATTGTCCAGAGGAGAAAACAGAGGCTTTGAGGCTTGCCCAAAGTGATGCAGAGCGGGGACTCCAACCTCACCTGCACAATCCCAGAGGATACGCTTCTCTGCACCTCCTTTCTGCTGGGGACGCAGGAGTAGGAAAAGCCAGGCTGCATCAGCCACACCTAACAGCCTTATTGTTCCTAGGACAGGAGTGTGCAGCGAGCAAGCTGGCACCCAACGGACAAAACTGTTCCTTTCATTCCGAGGGTCTGTAAGCCATGCTCTGCACACCCCTGCAGAATCCCCTTTGCAGGAAGCTGGGCCTCCAGGTGGTTATACATCAAGCATCTCTCCTGGAAGCTGGGCAGGGGAAAACCGCATTTCGGACTTCCCTCTTCAGGGTCTCATATCACCTCTGTGTTGTCAAGGGCCTCCTGGAATCTGAACGAGTGGGGAGATGTTATTCATCAGACTGAGGACCTGCTATTTCTCGTTGTGAGCAGTTTGGTGGGGGGGGGGAGGGGCCATCCAGATAGATATTTTTACTTTATGCAATGCCATTTTTGTCTGGACTTATCTGATCCTCCAATTCTGCAAGGGACTTTATTTCCTTAGAATGTTAAAACCCCGGAGCTTGAAATTCTGTCTCTTGTAAGCTTCCAGAAACTGAAGACCCTATTCAGGCCTGAGCCAGATACCCATCAGGCCTGGTGGAGGCGAATTATCACTTGAGTCATCGTGCCTGCTTACAAATCCACTGAGGAGATGCTTCTCCCTTTTCTTCCTTGGAGGAGTTGGGTGTCAGATGCAGCTGAGGAGTAATGAGCTGTTCTAGGGGAATGAGCCTTGGAGACGTGGTCCTAGCACTGGGGTTCATTGCCAATAACTGCCTAACTTCAGAGATGTCTTTCTGGCCACCCTCATCCTCAGTTTCCTCTACTATGACTCTCCTGTATATGCTGCTCTCTTTCTCTGACACACTTCTTAAAAACTTCTTAAAAACTTAAAAACAAACTTCTTAGTCTCCTCATAGGACATGAGCTCCTTGAAGGCAGAGACAGTGCCTTTAATTTCAGCTCCTCTGGATCCCCACCCATGCCCACCTCTTCAAATGGCATCCCCCTGCACCCAATAACTGGATGCACCCCTTCCTATTTCACTGCCCACATTCAACCCTTTCTTCTATCTACTTGTACATGTGAGTCCAATGCAAATAGTCTCTTCCATGCCTGCTGCCACCATGCAGTCGGGGCCACCATCATCTCCCTCCTGGACACCCCAGCAGCCTCATGACAGGTGTCCACACTTCCAGTCTGTCCCTCCCCACACCCAATTCATTCTCCAGCCTATGAGAATTCTCAGATTTGCTCTCAGATTAGGTAAGACTCCCCTACCTAAACCCTTTTAATGGTCTCTCAATGCACATAAAATAGGATTCAGCAAACTACAGCCTGTGGATCTAATCCAGCCAGCTGTCTGTGCTCATAAGCACACTTTTATTAAAAAGCAGCCATGGTCATTTATTTATGGTTTTTATATGGTTGCTTTCAAGCTCCAATAGCAGAGGTGAACTGTCGTGACGGAGACGGTATGATCCGCAAAATCTGAAACATTTATGATCTGGGCCTTTATAGGAAAAGTTCGCAGAGATCTGATTTAGAATAAGAGCCAAATTCCTCACCAGGGCCTGTTAGTAAGGCGATCAGGTGTGCTAAATTACTTTTTGTGAAAGGTACTGCTTTCCAGCATCCTGGTTCTCCAACCCACCCTTGGCTGCGTGACTTTGCAGAGAGCGGAGTCCATTCTCCCACCCCTTGAATCTCACCTGGCCACAGGATTGACCTTGATCAATAGAATGTGTCAGGAGCAACACTGTGTCAGTTCCAAGCTTAAGACTGGAGAGGTCTCACACATTTCCCCTCTTGGGTGGAACCTTGCTGTTGCCATGAGAACAAGCCTGAGTTAGCTGGCCAGAGGATGAGAGACATATGGTGGGCCAGTCTCCCCCATCACCCTGTCACCCCGGCCAACCCTTAGAAATAGAGAACCTTGCAGTTCTGCAACCAGTCACTGATGCACAAGGAAGCCCAGCCCAGATCCACAGAAACCCCAGAGGAGCCACAGACTCATGAGCTAACTAAATGCTTGTCGTTTTAAGCCACTAAATTAAGGGGTGGTTTGTTACACAGCACTACCTCACAGATAAACCATGCATCATATATACATTGATCTTTTAACTTCTCGATCCCATGTTCTAGAATTTATCCTGAAGATTTGACTCTGTGAACCTAGAACAACAAATGTACAGTTATTCATTTAGGCATTATTTGTAAGCAAAATATTAGGAACATCCTAAATGCCTACTCTTAGCAGATGGGTTCAATAAACTATGGCACTTCCAGTGCTATAGAATGGAGTACTATTTAAGCTAAAAAAAAAAAATGGGGATCCCTGGGTGGCGCAGCGGTTTAGCGCCTGCCTTTGGCCCAGGGCGCGATCCTGGAGACCCAGGATCGAATCCCACATCGGGCTCCCGGTGCACGGAGCCTGCTTCTCCCTCTCCCTGTGTCTCTGCCTCTCTCTCTCTCTCTGTGTGACTATCATAAATAAATAAAAATTTTTAAAAAAATGAAGATACTTTCCAGGAAGAGAAACAAAGCTGCCTCTAGAATACACTGATAAATGAAAAAGCAAAGTGTAACATAGTATCTAGTGTATACTCTCGTTTATCAAAGAAAAACAGGAGATAAAAATATGTGAATATGAATTTACAAAAGGAAAACTAGCAAGATTCATTTCCGATCGAAGGAAATGAAAGTGACCACTTAGGAGGGGGATGGAACAATGATGTAGTGGGGATAGAAGAGAGACTTCTCTTGGGGCTTCTTTTTCTATAATTTATATTCACGAACCATATAAATATTTTACAGATTCAAAGATAACATTCGATCAAAAATATTGAAAAAGACCGCAAACCCTAAAATTGAGCACAAATAGAAACAAATGAACCTGGCTGTACACCAAGTTGATAACCCTGGTAGGCAGACTTTGAACCTGGCTCTCCAGAGTCTCCACCTCCTGGTACTCATGCCTTTGTGTGATTATCTCTCCTTGAACGCGGCTGGATGTAGCGACTCACTTCTAAAGAATGGAATATGGCAAAGGTGTTGGGGTGTCACTTCTGGAATTAAGTTGTACAAGGAGTGACTTCTGTCTTGCTGACACCCTCTATTTCTGGCTCTTCTACTGGGCTGGTCTTGAGAGAGAGGAGACCACATGGCAAGGACTGAGTGGCATCTGACAATAGCCAGAGAAGAACGTTCAGCCCAATGCTCTCAAGCAGCTGAATCTTGCCAACAATGATGTGAGTATGGAAGTGGAACCCCCCCAGTTCCACCTTGAGGATGGACCCCACTCTGGCTTTAACAGCTTGACTGAAGCAGAGGGCCCAGGTAAGCCACACCTGCATCCACAGACACTCTGAGATAATAAACACTGTTTTTAGCCACTGTGTTCTTTGCAGGTGGTTTTTTTAAGTGGCGACAGATAATGCAAAACTATAACCACTCAGAGAATTAGTTCAAGCAATCTTTGAATGCAGCACTTTAATTGAGTCTTCTTAACTGAATATATTCTAAAGTCAAGAGGAATGTCAAAGAAATCTTGAATCTTAATGGACAGGTAGTCATTGGTAAGTTGGATTAGTATGATTTTGAAATCATTTCAGAATAGCCTGCAATAGGCTTGGGAGGCAGAGCAAATGAGCAAATATTTTGATATTTGGGGAAATGGGGTTCTTACAGTGGAATCAAGGAATGAGGAATACGAAATGGGGAATATGAGGAAGAACCTTGTGATGCTGGTTTTAAATTGGAGGTGTTAGAATGAACTCACACTTACCTTCTCTTCTCTGAGAGATCCAAGAACCAGTGACAGCCCAGCAGCAATGAGTGCACCTCAGGATCATATCTTGGTTCTTAAATATCATTCTTCCTCAAAAGGAACATCTTGGAGAAATGGCAGATCCTAGGGTTGAAATGAGGAAAATACAAAATGAGCCTAGAGCATTCTATTGTATCAGGAAATAAGGAAGTCCTTGAAGAATGAGGAAGACTTGTGCAAAAGAATACAAGAGCCAGCTTGAAGAGGCTCCCGCTGATAAAATCTGGGATGATTTGAGCATTAAAAAAATGCTAATGGAAAACATGAAATAAAAAGGAGGGGCAGTGGGAAACCTTCTTTACCAAAGCATATTAACTAATAAGTGTAAAAAAGAAAAAAAGAATGATACGTTTTTCAAACATCCCTATGTTGCAACCACCCCTGCAATATTTGATTTCAACAAGAACCATTAATGGATAGTGAAACCCCCTGAGTGAAATGAAATTTTTTACCAGAGAAGGGAATGTTTCCCCAGGTATCAAGGAAAATCGTAAATCTGGCAGACCAGACCTTAACCAACTGACCAAGCTAACAACCTCAGCAATGGGACCAAGAGGCATCAGGTGTCCTGGAAGGAGATTGAATGGGAGGCTGCATCTTTGTGACAACAGGTGCCCAAAAGCTTTAGCCTGCAGCCTGTGGCGAGGACACAACTGGACACCCCACACATTGGGGGACATTCTATAACACGATCGGTCTGGATTCTTTAAAAATGGGATGTCATGAGGAAGGAAGAAAGGAAAAGCAAACATGGCAATGTGAAGGGAAGGATACACCGGTATCCTCCTGTTCCTGCAACTTATTCTGCAATTTTGATATTTATAGAACTTAGAAGTTGAGGAGGGATGGTGTTGCTATCTGCCTCACTGAGTTGAGGAGGGGCTCAATGAAGACATCTGGGGTGGCACTGCTTGAAGGCTCCACACAAGGTGGACCGGCTGGGTGACAGTGGGCTGGCGCCTGGCCCTCTCTGAGCTCCACTTTCTTCATCAGCAGATGAGGACCATGCTGAGAGCCTGATACTGCAGGGGATGGGAGGAGTGGGAATGAGACAACGGGCATAAGGTGTGCAGAGCTGAGTGCAGGAGAAATGAACCTGTCATGTGCACAGTAGATGCCTGGCCAAGGTCAGATCCTTCCCCTTCTCCCCCCACACCCCACTCTCCTGCGTACATGGTGGGCTATCATCTTTGAAGCCACATCCTGTCACTCCGGGGTCCCCAGCAGGGTGCTACTCCTGGGAGCCCTCAGTGTTGTCTGGGCCAGTGAAGACAAACGTCCTCCCCCTGCAAGGGCACCGCTATCCTCCCAGACACCCTCACTGCGGCCTCAAGCTTGGGACCCCCATCCCCACCCCCGGGATCTAGAGTAGCTGGTGGGGGTGCGGAGGAGGGACTCAGACAGCTATTTGCTGAACTTTCTTTGGACGTTCCCTCCCTCTGCTTGGCCACCCCACCCCGACTTCCTGGCAAGTGTTCTGGTTGCTATTTCATCTGGAATTACTGGAATCCCACTGTCTCCTGTCAGCTCCTCCCCTCCCCCGGCTCTCCTGGGAGACAGGCACGATGGACGGCATAAGTTGCCAGGGTCGTGGCACAGCTCAGCGCACACACCGCACACACGCGCGCACATGTATGTCAGCTCCCCTCCTTCTGCCTCCACGTCTCCATTATTGCTTGCTTTACTTTTCCTTCCACCTCTCTGTGCCTATCTGCCTGAAGATTTTCTGTTCTTAATCCTCCTTTACCTCCCTTGCTGTCTTTCTCCATCATCATATCTGTGGGCACCTCTGTCTCTCGTCTTCGGTTCTCTCTCTGTCTCTGTCAGTCGCTTTTTTTTTTTTTTGCCTTTCTCTTTCTGGGGGGCATTTCCACCCCAGTTTCTCTAGATGCTAAATATGACATTTCCCCCTGGAGGATAATAGGACTGTTGTCTCTGGATGCAAATCCTAGCTCTGGATACACACATGGATGTGTGACCTTCCTTCATGCCTCTGTTCCTCAGTATCCTGGCTCCTACCCTGGGGATAAAACAGGACCCCCTGCATGAGGTTCTTAAGCATTTAACAAAATGGCACAAATACCCCATAAAACCTCCTGCAGTTTAGAACCAACATGGCACACTTGCATCTACAGAGCACCCCAGCTCCTCATACATATGCACCAGCCTGGTGCACATCATCCTGTTCCTAAATAGGACAAGCTTGTTTCACCCCCCACCCCAGGCTTTTGTCCTTGCCAATCCTCTCCTCAGAGGGCTCTTCCTGCAGACTTTCACAGCACCTGCCTGTCACATCATTCAGGCCTCCAGGCACTCACAATGGTGGTTTTAAAACACGGTCCTCACATTGTCTGACATTCCTCCCTTCCAAAGGCAAAGCTCCCCTCAACTTCTCCCTTGAGTGTGACTTGCTCCAAATGAATAGAATGTGGCAAAAGGGACCGTGTGCAAATCCTGAGGCTAGGTCACAGGAGGCATTGGACCTTCCCCATGCTTTCTCTTGGATTACACCCAAGAGTGGAACCCACCGCCATGTGGTTGGGATGCCACTTTCTGGGACTGTGTGCATGGTGAGGAGCTGAGGCCTCCCACTGACAGCCAGCACTGACTTACCAGGCATGCTTGGGAGCAACCTTGGATGTGGAGCCTTCAGCCCTGGTCAAGCCTTCAGATGAGACTGCAGCCCTGGCTCACATCTTAACTGCATCAGTGTTGCTAAATCTGGGGTTATTCACTATGCAGCAGTAAGTAATCAATAGAGTCTCATTCCTTTACTCTGATGCCATACAATCTTTTTGTTTAGTGATTTTTGTTCCCCCACTGGGTGATAAGTTCCATGAGGGCAGTGGTTGTGTTTCTGCAGGTCACTGCTGTGTCCCCGACATCAACACATGGAGCTCACTAAGTAACCATTGCACGAGCGAAGGGAGATCAAGGATTTCAGACTCAGCTCCAAGAGACTTGTGAATCTTAGTCTCCCCAGGGAGGGCAGGAAAGCGTGCTGGAGTCCCTTTTCTGTCTTTTTTTGTTTGGTTTCCTGTACCTTCTGTGGTTTTCTATTTGGTTTTATTCCTGGATGCCTGACAGAGTGGAGGGTTTGCACAGCTAAAGAGGTGTCCGTGGGAGGAAGGGCTCTGTGTGCTTTCTTCTCTAACAAGCTGTACCCAAAAAAAAGTCACTCTCCTTCACAGCACCAAGGACAAAAATAGCCCGTCCGCAAAATTCTGATGGAGGTGGCAGGCGGGTGCTGCGTGGCTGAGGGCTGGGGCAGCTCTGCTTTCTCTGGGAAGCCCGAAAGGTGTGCCACACTGATTGCTCACCTACATGGACCACCACCCACTTAGTCAGTTATCCATCCTTCAACCCAGTCAGCTGGTAAGTCGCTTTTGATTATTTACTCATCTGTTTGCATCTCCATTAATCCACTCCATCCATGTGTCCAACCATCCACTCATCCCACATGCACCCATTACCATTTGTATATTTTTAGTTTCATGCAAACATCTTAGTCACCTTATGTTAATTAATGAGTCCTCTCATGTGACCACATGCCTATTTATTATATATCTATATTTTTTGAGAGAGAGAGAGAGAGAGAGTGAGCAGGTGAGTGGGGGGAGGGGCAGAGGAATAGAGAGAGAGAATCCCAAGCAGACTCTACACCCAGTGTCGAGCCCAATGTAGGGCTCGATCTCATGACCCTGAGATCATGACCTGAGCTGAAACCAAGAGTTGGATGCTTCACCGACTGAGCCAACCAGGCGCCCCTATCTATTATATATTTTAATTCATTAATCCACTCATTAACTTACTAAAGCTGCAATTCATTTCAACCCCTTAAGTACTTAATACGAGCCTACTCTGCCCCAGATGGTGTGCCAGACTCTGGGATTGTGCGGGAATGAGACAGACCTGGTCCCTACCCATGGGCGGGCCACCTAAATAATTTCCTGATTCAGATGAGCTGCTGGTCATGAGGTGAGGTGAAGTAAAGACAATGTCTCTGCATCCTGAAGATTCCTGATGTGATATAGCCACAGTAGAGTGAACATAGTGTTGAGCCATGACACCTGTTGCTGGTCCACCACCCGAATCCTTAACCTTGCTTAGCCTCAACATCCTCTTCTGGGAAATGGGGACCATATAGATACACTCATCTATGGCTCCTATATGAACACGTGAATGCAGTCAGGCAGTGCCTTTATCAACTCTAGAGTGCATTGCAATTGCGAGTGTGTGTGTGTGTGTGTGTGTGTGTGTGTATAGGAAACTTTCAGGTTTCCTGTCACCCACACATCACCTCACCAGGGGCTCCTCCCTTCCAGTCTGGGGTCATCTCTGGCATTTTGCTGGGATAGCAGACAACAGCTGGCGTCCTGCCATTGGAGTGCTTACTGTGAACCCAGGGTATTTGTAGGGAGCTAGGAGTCCTTCCTCCTTGGGAAAGAGATCATTTTTGTCTCAGTGTCAGCTGGGGAATTATTTAGATGCCTTTAAATATTCCCCTAGAACTCCAGATTCCCAGGGTTGAGTGTATCTTCCAAGTTTGTTATTCAAGAACCACTGTGACTCAGGGGAAAGTTGGTGGCTCAGGAATAAGACAGGCCCAGCTTCTAATCACTGCTGAGCTCTTTACTGTGTGACCTCGGGCAGGCGGCCTCACTGCTCTGAGCCTCCATTTCCTCTCCTTTTTAATGGAACTTCACAATCCTTGCAAGGCTGTCACTGGGAGCATCACGTGCACGGTGTCGGTGCCTGGTAACAGGTGGCTGTTACCACTAGTTTTTGTTTTTTGAGGTTTTTTAATTTTTATTTTATTTATTTATCCACGAGAAACACACACAGAGAGAGAGGCAGAGACATAGGCAGAGGGAGAAGCAGGCTCCCCGTGGGGAGCTTGATGTGGGACTCGATCCCAGGACCCCAGGATGATGCCCTGAGCCGGAGGCAGATGCTCAACTGCTGAGCCATGCAGGTGTCCCTGTTACCACTAGTCCTAAGGGATGGTGGAAGCCTGTGGCCGAGTCCACAGTAGAGAGAAGCCCAGGACTCTGCCCAGAACCAGTGAATAAATCAGATGTGGTTTCTGTTTCCCAATTTATTAGGTCACCAGCCCCAGGGACATGGAAGGAGATGGGAGATTCGTCTCAAGGCCAATGCATATACAAGGTTCTTCCCACGCAGCTTTGCTGTCTCTATAGCTGGGCTCTAGCCCCGGGTCGTCAGACTGGAACCCCTCAGGCTGGAGACTCTGATCTGGTCCAAATTGGTTTTGAGGAGCAGAGACCCAGTGAAGCCCTAGCGAGAAAATCGGGGCCCCAGCACCCTCTGGGTTGAGGCCAGGAAAGATTGACGGACACTGGCCACCCCTCTGGCTTGGCCCCACTCTCCTGCTCTGTCCCTGACTCACCTTCTCTGTTCCCAAGCTCATCCCAAACACATCCCAAGCACATCCCTGAAGGAGCCAGCTGTCCTTTGCATGGGCTGTTCCCTACTCTGAAAATTCCCTTCCTTCTGCTTTTTACCCAAATAATCCCCATTCATCTTTCAGCACTGGATTGCAGCAGGTCACACCGTGGGAAAGCCTTCCCTGACTGTCCATGGGCTGAGGGAATAGGGCATGTCTTTACAGTTCCACAGCTCACTGGGCCGCCCACTAAGAGCCCTCATGGGTCTGTTTTCTTGTCTGCCTGTCCCCCTGGACTGGGAGGTCTTCAAAGACTTGGTGGGGACCCCCTTCACTCCATGTCCTTAGGCCCAAGGGTAATAATAGCACCCAGACATGTCCAGAGGGTTTATCTAATGAATGAGGAGAGAAAGACAGAGACAGACAGAGACATGGTGAGAGACAGAGACAGAGAGACACGGAGAGACGGAGACAGAGAAAGAAAGAAGAAAAGAAAGAACAAATGAATTATTTTTGGCACAAAAACTTGGGTCTTGTTTCTTTCTAGCTGATATTTTTTCAGCACCATCAGAACAGAGTATCCGAGGTGCCCCCACCAGGTGAGAAGCCGGGCCAGCCTTCGGTGCTGTTACAATGTCAAATAGACATTTGGCAATGAAGAGCACTCGGGTCTTGGAGTCCAGAGACCAGCTCACACTTCCCTACAGGAGCTGGAAGAAACCCCTTTTCCTCTCTGGGCTTCCATTTCCATGTCTGTAAAGTACAAGTTGTGTCCACCTACGCCGGTCTGAGTGTCTGGGTCCCTGGGGCTGCTCGGGACACCTTCACAGAAGAAGGAAGCCTGCCTGCACAGGTGAGGCCGTGTGTTCCAAGCAAAGGCAGGGGAGCCAGACCAGACAAGTAAGGGAACGGAAGGGAAATCAGGCTGGAGCATCAGCAAAAGGAAAGGGAACCTGAAGCTGGGGCTGGTCAGGGCAGCCCAGGGGAGCCCAGCATCTCCTGGGGAACCCAACTCCTGCTCTTGACCATGGCTTTGATCTCAAGATGTGTCCAGATGAGAGACACCAGATGCACCTCGCTGGGCCTGAAAGTGCAATTTCACCCCTCTGGATTTGTGAAGAGAATGCTTCCCACTCTGTCCATCCCACCTTCCTGGCCAAATCTCAGCGTTCAGTTCACACAAGGCAAAATATTTGGACACTGGGAAAGCATTACGTAATTGGTGGATTCCCGCCCCCCCCGCCCCCTCCGTTTCCACTTGCATTGCCTGACACCCGCCAGCCTCAAACTTGGTCCCGTTCCCTCCGCAGCTGGGCTCCGGGGAGCTCAGCTCGGGCTGTGCACGGAGCCCCTGGCCCGCCGGGCGACCAAAGTACACAGACAACCATGGGTGCCGAAGGGCTCCCGTGTCTTCGGGGGAAGGGAGATTATGGGAGCCGTTTCCCCAAAACACCAACTGACTGTACCCTCATTGTGACAAAACAGGGGCGAGTTCAGTTGATCAAAAGAGCAGCTGCTTTGACACAACTCATCCCCCTGCTTTTTGACATACAGCCTCACGGGAGGCGACGGAGCCCAAGGGTCCTTGTCCGGAGACCTGGCTGGGGGCCGCCTCTTCCAGCCTCTGGCAAGTCGTTTTAGCTGTGCTGTTTCCTCTTCATCTGTTAGATGGGTTCTTCCAGCTGCCGGCGCAGTGAGTGAAAACACAGGGCACCCAGATAGATTTGAATTTCAGAGAAATGATGACGTTCTAGTGTAAGTATATCCCATGCCCCATTCCAATACACTCATATGGAAAAAATATTCTCTGTTTCTCTGAAATCCCAACTGAATGGACCATCCTGTATTTTATCTGGCAGCCCTGACAGTTGTAACAATAAAGTGAAACGTATACACTTACATCACGGTGTGTCTAACCCTGTAGAAAGTGATCGGAACCCGGTAGCCACATCTATGGGAGTCTGATATCGGGAAGACTTAACATTAATATGACTATTATTTAGCTCTTATTGATTAATGTTACTAATCACTATTAACTAATACTAATTAATACTCACATGAAAATGCATCATTTGCTGAGTAACTACTGTATTCTAGTCATGCCTTTTGCATTATTACTCAGTTTCATAACAAAACTCAACGTGGTTAAGTGACATCAGCGTCCCCTTTTGCTGCTGTGGATTCCAGGACTCTGCAAGATTAAACACTATCAAAGCTGTGACTTAGATTGTCAGTAGTCCAAGGGCTGCTCTGAGTGTCTTGCAGAGGTTCCTTCCTTGAAGGAACCACCACCACCTCCGCGAATAGGTAACTATCGTTCTACTATGACTGTTACCTTAGTTCGCAAACAGGGAAACTGAGCCCAAAGGCTTGCCCGAGGTCACACAACTCATTAGTGGCTACATGAAGTTTTGAACCCGGGTTCTATCCCAAACCTCAGCTGCCTCACAGCCTTATATGGAGAAAGAATAAGGGTAACTGAGAAGTGTGTCCCAAGAAGGTGGAACACAGGGTACCGGGCTGGGACACACAGCACCCCGGGGACCTCGCCAGCTGTATTTCCTTTAACCCTCCCATCAGGCCTGTGTGCAGAGGGATCATTGGTCCCATTTCCGACGGGGCCTGAGTCTTGCCCCGGTGCACACAGTGAGCCAATGTCAGGATAAGTGTTCACAGAATCCCGGGTTGAGCGCTGGAGGGGCCTGGGGCAACTCAGAGAGTGAAGGGAGGGGTCAGCAGGTGGAGTCCGCTCCTGCCTTCAACTGAGAAGCTCTGACAACTCCTGCCTGCATGACCTTGAGCAAGTCCTTGGCCTTCCAGACCTGCGTCTCCCCGTCTGTCAAATGGGAGTGCTAACAGTGCCCTCCTCTAGGACAGTTGTAATCTTTAAGTGATCCAATCCATAAAAATCCCTTGGCGTAGTCACGATCCCTTTCATGTATTTGTGTAAGTTCGAGTCCCTCCAGAGCAGAACTTGAGGTAAGGACCCCAGGGCAGGTGGTTCCATTGGGAGGGTCACTCACGAAGCCCCCACAGTGGCGGGGTGTGGGCAGGGAGACAGGAAAGGGAAGAAGCCAACACAGAGCCTACTGGTTGGCAGGTGGATGCTGAGGACCGCTGGCGCTCGGTCTTGGAGATCTTGGAGACCACACCCCAGAGCTGTCCCACCCAAGGCAAGGTTGCTGGGTTATTTATCCTCCGATACCTGTCAGTCACGGGTGTAGGCTACTCCCAGAGAAATGAGCTCCCCAACATCCCTGGCCTGACCCACTGCACAGGCCCGGTACACCCTCAGGGCCCCAGTGGGCCCCCGGGGAAAGGCAGTGCTGAATGCAGGGTTAGTGGAATAGTGAGTGACAAGCAGACGTGGGCAGGGCACCAGCCATATCTATCCCGCATCCCCAGAAGATTTAATTTAATTTAACTTAATTTAATTAAAAAGCATCCTTCTGCTAAAGCAATGACAACAATAATAATAATTCAGGCTGAAAACCAGGGGCATGATGTGACCCCCATCGCCACCCCTCATGGAATACCCAGCCCAGTACTCTTCTCCAAAGCTGGCAACGGGGTTGCTGGCTGGGTAGAGAAGCACCCCAGACCTCCCTCCGCTCCGAGGAGGAAGCAGGGCAGCTGCCTGGGTTCTAGGAAAGAGGAGGACACCAGCCGTCCTTCAGGCCTGCACACACTGCCGAGGCCGAGAGCCCATAAAGCATGCTGGGCGTCTGCTGGTGGCTGGCTGAAGGCAAGGCCTGTCAGGGACCAGCACTCAGCTTTGATTTAGCATCTGAGCAAAGGTTGAAAAGAAAAGTGGGGAGGAGGTGACTCCATTTGGTTGGGTAAAAATATTCATTCTAAGTGCTTGGGCCAGGAGTGTATCCATTCACCCTGGAAAAAGAAGAGAATTTCTATTTTGATTCCTGTACAAAGTGGCTCCCTAGCGTCTGGCACTTTGCATGGACCCACTCACCCTCCGAGGAACAGGTGCCGATTTATCTTCCTTTGCAAGATGAGTGAAGGCTCAGAGAGGGAAAGCAACCTGCTCAAGGACACACAGCAAGAAATGGTCAGAGCTGGGATGAGGACCCGGTGCTGGATCCAGAGCTTATGTGGGGCCGCGCCCTCTTCAATATGGGCTACAGGAATAAAAGTTCTAGGACACACTGGGAGGTGGTGGATGTCAGTGGTTAGCCTGGGGCCCTTCAATCAGATTACCTCCCTTTATTCCCAAGCTTCCACTGGCTGTGTGGTTTTCATTGAGTGATACAAACTCTCTGGGACTCAGTTTTTTTTTATCTTTAAAAAGGAGACACAAAGAATATGTGTTTTCTTGGATTGTCTGCTGATAGAATGATATCAAAGTTTAATTTATTCTCCAGAGTAACTGATGCTTCATAGATATCCCACCCATGTCAGGACAATTTCTATCTTGCAAGGGGCTCCTGGGGCAGAAAAAAAAAAAGAGCTATTAGTGGTGAAGCCCAGGCATTGCACAGGTCAGATGTGAGAGGTGAGCCGAGCCTGTCTGCGGACCTGCATGCTCTTGCCATCCACCCCCTCACTAATCCCGAGGTGCTGCCCAGAGCAGGGTGGCAGCCAGTGTCCTCAGCATCACATCAGCTGGGAGTGGGTGCAGCTCCTGTGCCAAACACTTTACCGGTTTCATCCTCCAGAATCTCAAGTCCGACCCCTGAACAAGGTCCTCTTAACATTGCCATTCTACCGATGAGCAAACTGAGGCTCAGGAAGGCAAGATCCCTTGCTCATGTCACACAGCTGGTAAGCACCGGAGCCAGAAATCCAGCCCAGGACTATCCATTTCCAGAGCCCACGTCCAGCCACCCTCAGCTGAGCTAGAAAATGTGAATTTCCTCCTGTACACTCCCGATGAAGACCCTGAAGAGGGCTGCATTGCCCTGGGCAGATGGCAACCTCACCGCCCTGCCAAGCAGGCACTGGGGAAGATTTGGTCACAGCTCGTCAGCTGGGCTGGAGGCTCCCAAAGCCTCTGACCTGTCCAGTCCCCTCCTCCCCACCCTGTCCAACTGCATCCGTGTTCTTTCTCCATGAACACATCATAATAGCTTTGGACTTGGCAAGATTCATCTGTATCTAGAGAGAGAGAGAGAAAGAAAGAAGAAGAAGGAAGGAAGGATGAAAGGAAGGAAGGAAGGTAGGTAGGAAGGAAGGAAGAGAGAGAGAGAAAAGAAAGGAAGAAAGAAAACTAGGAAGAAAGAAAGAAAGAAAGAAAGAAAGAAAGAAAGAAAGAAAGAAAGAAAGAGAGAGAGAGAAAAGAAAGCAAAAGAAGAAAGAAAGAGAGAAAAGGAAGAAAAAACAGGAAAAAAGAAAGAAAGAAAGAAAGAAAGAAAGAAAGAAAGAAAAGAAAGAAAGAAAAAAGAGAGAGAAAGAGAGAGAGAGAAAGAGAAAGAAAGAAAGAAGAAAGAAAGAAAGAAAGAAAGAAAGAAAGAAAGAAGAAAGAAAAGAAGAAAGAAAGAAAGAAGAAAGAAAGAAAGAAAGAAAGAAAGAAAGAAAGAAAGAAGAAAGAAAAGAAGAAAGAAAGAAAGAAAAAGAAAGAAAGAAGAAAGAAAGAAAGAAAGAAAGAAAGAAAGAAAGAAAGAAAGAAAGAAAGAAAGAAAGAAAGAAAGAAAGAAAGGAGAGGATCTCACTCTGGACACTGGACACTGGGCCACGTTAGCTCATGGCCCAGTTTTCTGGGTCAGGGTTGGAGGGGCGTGATACTTTTATGCAGGACATTTGACGGCAGAGAGACTCGAGTTCCTAAAGATTATTATTTTAACAAACCCAGCTTTGACGTGTCCAAAGGCAGCGGGAGGCTCTGAAGGGTTTTCCAAGAAAGCGTGTGTTTCTTGGGGTTATTATTTCAGACTCAAGTTCAGGGAGGGAGACTGTTTTGCTCAACTCGTGTTTCTGGAAAAACAGGCGCTTGGAAAGAGTTGGACGAGGCGGGCAGGATGTGGAAGGGAGAGCTGCTGGCCCAGGGAACAGGGGACGGGGGAGGTGGGAGGAGGAGGGCCAGCACCTCGGGGAGGCCTCTGCTTGAGCTTGGACTCAGGAGCCCGGCCCCCGTCCTAGGGAAGAGGCTGCCTGAAGACAAGAGTTGGTTGAGATCCCTGTTGGCTCACTCTTGAAGAACATGTCTTGGCCGGCCAGCCTTTTCCATCTGGAGAAGGGATAGTAGCAGAAGACAGGGCCGTGGCTGCAAGCCGCCATCTTGGTTAGCTTCCCAAGGCATGGGCTAAGGCATGGGGATGCTGTCTAGATATCACTGGCTCACTGCAGGCCTCAGTTTCCCTCCTGGAATCAAGAACTTTGAAAGTGCACGTGGGGCCCTGCCCTTATCTGTCCCTCCCTGCCTCCTCCATACCACTCTCTTCCTCATGCGCGGGGCTCCAATCTCACTGATCTTTGTTCAGAGCATTGAAGTCCACAGTCCTACCTGGCTCAGTGCCTTTCCTTCTGCCTAGAACCTTCTCTTTGCTCTTGATCTGCCTCTGGCTCATCCTTCTGGCATCATTTAAATATCCCCTCCTCCCAAGAGCCTTCCTTCATCCCCCAAACTGAGCCAGGGGACTCCCTCGTACATGGATGTACATGTTGTCCTAACTTTCTGAGTTAATTACTTGTTCAAATTCTGTCTCCCTTACCTACTCTGAGGCCATTAGGACAGGAACCATACTCATTTCACTCACTATGGTTCCCCTGATGCCTGACACGTAGTAGGTGCTCAAGTCACAGATGGAAACATCTCCCAAGCAAGGCTCCCAGCAGTGTGTGCCCCAGCCCAAGGGTGGGGGCAGACCCCAGACTCGGTGGCCAGCCCATGACACCAGGCAGATGCCAGACGGACCAATGGACAGATGGAGACACCTTCTTCCACCCCTTCTTCTTAGTATTGTGTGGAATCCTAAGGGATAAGTGCATCCCACCCACCTTTATTAGTGCCGCTCACCAATCAAAGCCATCTGCAGACCAGCCACTCTGTCTCGTGGACTGCCTCTCCCCGGGGGTCCCCCATTTCCTCCTGTACCCTGGCTTCAGTCCAGGCGTCTCCCAAGTCCGCCAAGCGGAGACTCCCTCCGATAACCTCCCCGCCGGGATCCCACCAGGAGACCGTGTGTTCTCACTTCTCCCTTGCTCCTGGAGCCTGGTCCTCAGGGGACCCGCCATTCTTTCAAGCCCAGAGGTGAGTCATCACCACGTCACATGTCCCACTGAATGTCAAGTGTCTCCTGCTTTAGAGCCTCACGCCCCGGACTTTGTTTTATGGGGTTGGGCTGTCTGGAGCTGCTGACGATTTCATCCATCAACTCGGGACCGCTCCAACACTAATGCTGAATTTATAGAAGTGGTTAAACAAAGTGTTGACAATATGGACGGCGTGTTTCTGATTAACACGACGATTCCGAGGGAAACTGCCAACTGTGGGGAAGTCAGTAAAACACAGCAGCGATTTCCCAGGCTCAGTAAGCTCGGGCCTTGACATCACGGGATTAGCAGATGTTGCACAGGGAACTTGCAAAGCTTTTGAGGGCATTGCTTGATGGAGAAGGGTGGGCTCCTACACAAGCCAAGAGCTATGCCTCCCTCCCTCCCTCCCTCTCTGCCTTCCTTCCTTCCTTCCTACCTTCCTTCCTTCCTTCCTTCCTTCTTTCCTTCCTTCCTTCCTTCCTTCCTTTTAAAATTAAATCTGAATCCTCTTTCACCCTTAAGAATTTCCATCGGGAAATTTGGTCAGTTGCAGGGAAGCTCCCAGACTCCTGTTCCTACCTTGCCCTCTTTCCAAAGGCAAACAACAACCCCAGCTAGTGTGTGTGGAATAATTCCCTGGCACCAAATACTTTTTAGCTCATGTCATCCACATGTCAGGTACTAACGGTGACTATCTTCATCTTCCTTAATTCAAAAATTTTAAAACTTACAAAAAGCTGCCAAAATCGCACAGAAAGTTCTCATGTACTCTTCCTCCAGCAGCCCCAACTGTGGTAATATCTTATGTAGCCTTCATGTAGTCTTTGAGCATTGTCAAAACTAGGGAGCTTGACTTTGGTGTAATACTTACACCTCACTTTACCAGTTTTGCGCCTGTGCTCTATAGAAAGCAGAGAGTTCTGTGAGATTCTATCTCAGGCACAGATTAGAAGGGGCCATCACACACGATATACAGAAGAGTTTCATCCCCATAAAAAAATGAACTTCCCCAGGCTGCTCCATATAGTTGCATACTCCCCTCAACCTCAACCCCCCCAGACACCACTGATGGGTTTTCATCACTGCAATTTTGCCACCTCCAGAAGATTATGTAAATGGAATCAGACAGCATATAACCTTTGAGTGGCTTTGTTCACTCTGCATAACGCTCCTGAGGTCCAACCAGGTCGTGGGTATCAGTGGCTTGTTCCTTTTTCGTGGCTGCATAGTATTCCGTTCTGTGGATGCACCACAGTGCACCCACTCACCTGCTCAAAGATAATAGGGTTGTCTCCAGTCTGGGACTATCATGAATAAAGTGGGATAAACACTCGTGTTCAGGTTTTATGTGGTTATCTATACTAAGCAGATGAAGAGAAAGAGGAAGAGAGAAGGGTGAAATGACTCACCCAAGACCAGGCAGCCAGCAATCTGAATCAAGATTTGAACTCAGGTAGTAAGTCCAGAGACCATGTGCTTATCCATCTGCAAGGTTGCACTCCAGGAAGATGCACGGTGTTTTTTCAGCGGTTTGGTATCCCCCCCAAGAATATGCTACATGTTCCTTGAGGTACTGGAAGAGGAGTTTGAGAATCCAATCCTACAGAGTCAAAGCCAACCCCTGGGCTTGGCATGCAGGGGCTTACCAGTATGGCCTCAGCCCACTCCTGGTTCTCATCTGCTGACACTCTTGTCTGGCTGATGAGAAGCCATGTGCCATTTTCCCTGGACAATCTCTGACTTTCCAGTCCTCCTCTGGGTTCTGCTCACGCTGACCTCTGCCTGGAAAGCTCCTCCCTCTGCAGCCCTCACGGCTGTAGCTCATGCCTTCCTCTTCCATTGGCCAGGGCCTCCTTGGTGAGGCTGCTTTATCCTCATCCCCCGCCATCCCAGCCACATTCCCGGCTCCATGAATATTTATCCACATTTATAAACATGCATCTATTCATTAAGCAAAGCTCCCTGAAGACGGAGGCTGTGCCAGGCATGGAGCTGGGCCTTGGGAAGCAAAAATAAATAATCTATAACCTCTGAGCCCAGCCTTGGCGGAAGTCAGTCCACAGGCATAGAAATCCATGCCACACTGGGATGGACGGATGAAAATGGAGAGAGACAATCACAGCGGTTGGCAATTGGGCGTCCTGAGTGTGAGTCCCCGATGAGCTGTATTTTAGTCTGCTCCAGACGCTCTAACAAAATACCATCAACTGGGTGGCTTAAATAATAGAAATTTATTTTCTCATAGTTCAGGGGCCGGAAGTTCAAGATCAAGATTACAGCGGATTCAGTTTCCCGTGTGGACTCTGGTCCTGGCTTGCAGATGGTCGCCTTCCCACTATGAGCTCGCACGGCCTTTTGCTCACCGCGAGTGTGAAGAGCGAGAGTTAGAGCTCTCTGGTGTCTCTTATAAGGACACAAATCCTTTCGGATCAGGACTGCACCTTTAGGACCTCATTCAGCCTTCAGTTGTCTCCTCTGAGGTCTCATCTCCAAATACAGTCACGTTGAGGGTTAAGGCTTTAACATACGGATTTTGGGGGGACACAGTTAAGTCCACAGCAGGCTTCTATGGGTGGTGGCATTGGTTTCTGCCCCAGTCTCTTACAAAGAGTCCGTGGAGGAGATATAGGGGTGACCGGAGATGCACAGCTGCTTCCTCCCCTGGGGTCAGGCTCCCCTTTGCTCCCCTGGGGCAGCCAGCGCCCCACTGTTTCAGCACCAGCACCAGAATCTGGGCCCTTCCCGGCATCTGCAGCACGCCACTCCAGAGAGGACAGCATCCGGCTAGAGCAGGGGGAGAGCAAACAGAGGGCCCCAGGGGAGGGACTGACCTCAAGTTTTGCAGCTCCATAAACAGCCCGAGGAACCCACACTCCCACCTGCAGCTGATCTTCCTCCAAGAACCTTTCATGCTTGCTCTGCATTTGTATTTCCTCCCTCCCGTGGCCTCCCGCTCCCCATAAAACTCAATCTCCTTTTGTTTTCAATTCAATTAAGGGCCAATCATTCCACCCACAAGGCCACACATTGAAAGTGCTGTCAATAACCCAGCTGTGGCCAGAGACAAGGCGGCCTGGAGAGGGACACCGAGAAATCTCTGGAGCCCCGACTCAGGTGAGCGGAGGGCTGGGATGGGGGTGGGGGTGGGGGTGGAGAAGAGGCCCGGATGGGACTTAGTCCTGACTTCTGGACTTGGCGGTGGCACTCATTCGCCCCCACGATCTTGGCCAGGAGCGGTCCTCCCTGGGTCTCAGCTGCTCCATCTGGAAAATGGGACCAAGAAAACCAGCTGTGAATTGTTTGCTCCATTCTTCCACTCACCCCGACTGCAGGGTTGTTATTTCAAACCTAATTTGACAACCGATTAAAGAACATATACCACGTCCGTGGTCCCAGCCAGGAGGCCCATTTAGAGGAACTTGGCCTCTAAGATGTTTATACAGGTATGCAGAGACGTTCGTTTAAGTCCTTAACGTCCATCAGTCACTGATTGGGGGGCCGAGTACATGCACTGTGCTACAGCCATACTTTGGGGATAACTTTCAGCTGTTAAGGAGAATGGGGGGAGATCTACACACACCGTTATAAAAAGATGATCAAACTCTATTGTTAAGGGAAACTTGCAGAAACTATATATATAACATATATGGTATGCATAGGTAAACAGATATGTAAATATGTATTTCTTTAATTAAGAAACAAACTATTATAAACAGGATACAAACCCAAACAGAAACGAAAGTGATACAGTAAGAGCACCAGTGTGTGTGTGTGTGTGTGTGTGTCCCAAAGGATGCATGCCCTGCTCTAAAATAACAGATTTTTTAGTGGGGGGTGGGTAGTTTGGGACTTCAGAGTTTTCCAATGAGTATAAATTACTTTATAATTAAAATGTATATAAACCTATAAAATGAAATGAATACCTGCTTGTGGTTAAGAACTGGAACCTCGTATTAAGGTAAAAGGGAAGAATATTTAATTCCCACTACTCAGCGATAACCACTGTTGACATTTTTATGCATTTCCTTATGAGTCTTTTTCCTTATTCGCGTACACATATATTTTTATAATAAAGTTGGAATTATGCTCCATGAGAAATTTCGTAGCCTGCTTTTCCACTTAACGTCTTAACATAAGGATTTTCCCAGGGCATTAAGATTTACCTAGTAATCATGCTATGAGGCCCCGGGATAGCACGGCCACCTGCACTGGCTCCAACCCCGTGTGTGTGTTGGAATTACCCGCTAATTGCTAGGCTGTTCTGATGGACCCGCGCCCCCCGCCCCCCAGACCAGGGACCTAGCCGTCCTGCCGTTTCACTGGGATCTTGCCCCGTGTTCTGTACATAGTAGGGGCTCGATAAATACTTGCTGAATAAATTAATCAACGACAGATACGGTGAGCAAGTGCAAATATTTTTTTAAATGGGTACGAAGTAGTGTCTGATGAGCCTCCTGTTGTCAAGCTCAGAGGCTGCCCCCATGTCTCACCTTCAGAACGATAAACAGGCCAGCGCCACCCATCTGCACCGAGGCAGGGCTTCATCTCCGCTCCTTCTAAACCTTTCATTTCATCTCTGATGCTCTGAGTCACTGCAGGGTGGAAAATCAGGCCCTCGCCACCGCGCTTGGCTTTGAACACAGCCCAAACAAATTGCTGCGCGGGTCCCTGGAGGGGAATGTCATTTCATCCACATAAGAGGCTTGTGATTGAAGCCAGGGAGTGGCGCAGCTGGGAAGTCAGTGTTTCCCAAGGCAGCCCACGGTGCTGGGAGAGCCCTCGGGAGGTGGAGCGGCTGTGGGCGACTTCCCAGGTGGGATTCAAGATGCCCGGACGATAGCTGACGTCTAATCAAAGCTTTTGAGCTCTAAGTCTGAGGTTCAACACTTCTACTTAACAGAATTGTGTTCAGATCCCACTTTGCCACTTCCTGGGTGGCTTTGAGCTCTGCGAGCCTCAGTTTCACATCCTTAAAATGGGGACGATAGTAGAAGTCATCTCTCAGGGACTTGTGAAGGCTCAGGGAGGTAAAGCACATGACATCCTTAGCACGGTGCACACTGTTGGACACGATCAAGGTTGACTATTATTTGAGCCTCTCTGGGGATCTTTGGACCAAATGTGCATTCCTTTTTCGCCTGCTATGTGAGGCCAGCTCCAATTTCTTTTTTAAAAAAATATTTTATTTATTTATTCATGAGAATACACAGGAGAGAGAGAGAGAGAGGCAGAGGGAGAAGCAGGCTCCATGCAGAGAGCCCGATGTGGGACTCGATCCCCGGGTCTCCAGGATCACGCCCCAAGCCGTAGGCGGCACTAAACCACTGAGCCACCGGGGCTGTCCCCAGCTCCAATTTCATTATATTTGTATACCACTGCTGCTTTTGCCTTTGTAGAAATGGAGCCACACCACCAGGAGAACCCGTGTGACTTGGCTTCAGCCATGGATGCTACATGTTTTCTTGATGGTTTGGGAGGGGACATGGAATACCTGTGATGGAATGTCTACATGTTGGGTCACAGACCCAGGACCTCTGAACATCTCTCAGAAAATGATCTGAATCTGGCAACATGAAATTTAACTGAGAATTATGAAAATCCTAGAGTTAAGTCCAAATTTTCAACTCCACGAATAATAAAACATATGAAAATAGCGTAGAATGCCACATTCTATGCCAAGAACTGTGCTCAAGGCTTTGAGTACATTCTTATTTGACTATCTCTATTTGTAGAGGACTCTGAGGCTTGGTCTCCATGCCCACAGTCTTCCTGCTGGTAGATTGGTCACATGGAGACTCAAAGCCAGAGGAAATATGACCCTAGACCCAAACTCTTAGCCCATGTGGCTGCCATCTTGGATGATAAGGCTATTACATCTGAATCACATCATGTATGTGATTCAAAGTGGGTCTAGGAAGAGCAAAGAGGTTAATATGTCACTAAAGGTCTGCGCGCCTGCCAAGAGGCTGGCTGTCAGTCATCCCCACATTTATTCGTGCAATGAAGATGAACTCAGGTGTTATACAGGCCAGGTGCCAAACAAAGCAGCAGATCCAGGATGGACCAGCCAGGGACAGGCCCTGCCCTCCTGGGACTCACAGTCTAGCAGGAGAGACAGGAAAGAAATAAATGACACCAGGAGTGCCCTAAGGGCTGTTCCAAGGGACTCAGCCTTCATCCACAATCCCCCAGGCACCGTGGTGCTTCCCTTGGCTGCACTCAGCCCCTTGCTGAGGGAATCCGCTGCCTCTTTGAATGCTGGGCAACGTGCCTGGTGCGTAGCAAATGCCCAACATTAGCTATAATAATAGTAATAAAAGCGACCACTTCAACTCGAGCCATTGACTTTTTGGACCTGTAGGACAACTTCAGGCTTTATTTCTATTCAACTTCACCTTTATTGGATTTGGTACATGGCTCTGCACACTCATAACCCCTCCCAAAGACCTCTGTCCTAACTTTGAAGATTGGTGGGAGTGATTTGTTTGGATCCTATTTCTCATGATTCCACTGGTTCAAGCCTCCTTCACGTCTGAGCTTATTTAAGGGCTCAGCCGTGGTTACAAAATTTGTCTGTACTCAGGTACTCAGTGGTCCAAGATTTTGCTCCAATTCATCTCAGAGTGACTGGGGCCCCAGATAGGTTGAGCCTGGAAATGTCATTTGCAAACAAAAATTAAAAATAAATATCACTTTGGAAAAGAAAAGAAGGACTTTAAACAAAATCGGTTCTGATGCAAAGTTTCACCCTACTTAGATATCTCCTATGTGAACACAGCTTATCATGTTGCCTCCATCAACATGCTTTGCTGGTCCCACAGTCCCATTTCACAGATGAGGAGACCGGGGCCACCCGCAGACGTGATCTGGCCAGCAGTTCGAGAAACCTAAG
Source organism: Canis aureus (assembly GCF_053574225.1). Taxonomy (NCBI): domain Eukaryota; kingdom Metazoa; phylum Chordata; class Mammalia; order Carnivora; family Canidae; genus Canis; species Canis aureus. The sequence continues at coordinate 24,324,967 of NC_135637.1, read as the reverse complement.
TTGAGTGATGAATCTGTTCTAGGTCCCAGTAGCTCCACCTGCCCGGAGCTGGAAATCTCATCAGATGGGGTTTCTCACAGAGCCCCTGCCTTTCCTGGGCTGCCCCTCACAGGGGATGCTAGGAAAACAGATTCTTACAAAGTGTTTCAGAGTTTCTGCTTTCCGGCCCCACTCTGTACCAGGAAACCCAGAGAAGACAGATGTTGCAAGGTCTTGTCTTGGGTGGGAGGCATTTCATTCATTCCCCACCCTCACTTCCAGCCACCCCCTGGCTTCTCTGCTTGAGTTCTTCTCACCTGCTAATGAGAATTCCTGACTCTCTCCCTTAGCTCCAGCCCGTGAGGGGAGAAGGAGGGGTCCCAGGCCCGGCCTTTCTTAAGCTCAAATAATGCATGAGCCTCTTTTGAAGAGCAAAATGAAAAGGTTCCTGTGTTTACTTACTTAAATCAGTTCCTTTTAAAATTTTCTTCGAATTTATACAAATAGAAGTCAACACAAATTCCTTATGTATTCCCATTTTTGTGGGAAGCCCCTTCACTGTATTATTAACATAATCATGAAACTAGAAAATTTAAATTATCAACAGTAGTTCAATATGACAGAAAATGCTATTTGAATCTAAACCATCCATGTCATGTTTACATAGAAAGATGGTCTTCTAGATCTGCTTCTATATATAAACTCTGTATCAATTAGGAATGGCAATAAGGACTAATGAAAGTGACCCAGAATGGCCAAGGTTTAAATAAATTGAAGTTTTATTTTTCTCTGTGTCACAGAAATGAGGAAATACTTAGTCTTTTCTGTGTTAATAGTCCTAGCACACAGCCACCTAGTTCAAGATGCCTCGTGGTGACAAATGGTTGTTCCAGCTCCAGCTATTGCATCTAGGCTCCCTGCAAGAGGGTAGAAGGAAGGAAGCATAGATTCCAGGTACATCTACTATTTTTTTTTTAAGAGCCTGCTCAGAAATCCCTCCCACCTAAGAACCTCAGCTTATGATGCGTTGGTAACTCTATACCTAAGGAAGGGGGAAAATAAAAATCCTTTAGCTGGGCATATTAGCACGTCAAATAAAATAAGGTGCCTGTCACTACGAAAGAAAGGGAGCATTGATGTGGGGTAGGAGAGTAACAGTGGTTGCCAGCTCTGGGCCTGCTTCCTAACCTGCATCATTCCAAAGCAGAGAATGCCTTTCCAGACAGGGGTGTTGTCCAAAATGGAGTGCGCAATGACAGGTCTTCGCTTGTCAGCTCAGGAAATGATCAGATCTCATATTTAACTCAGTCTGCTGAACCTAGCGAAGCATCACTCACGTACATGAGAAGGTGGCCCGCTTTGCATGAACCGTGTTTAGAAATCATCACTAGATGAGCATCTAGTACAATTAGTATCAGGAACAGAGAAGGGTCTCCACTGTGTCCGCGCAACCTCGCTGTCAGTGAGTGTGCAGAGCGGGGTGTGTTGTATCCACTCGCGTGTGAGTCTGGAGCTGACACGGCAGGGCTGCCCCCCCGAGACCACCGTGCTTTCAGCCAGCCACGTGATGAGACAACTCCACCCCTCCTGCCTTCCGAGTGAACTCCAGCGACATCTTCACTGGAACGACACATGAGGCCATTTGCTCTTGACTCAGCAAGCTCGCAATTGTGAGGCACACACCGACCCGGCCACCGGGCTCACATGGACATCCTCGATCATAAGATGATCGCTCAGGTTATCGGCAGTTTTCCAAGTTACAGTACAAATGAGAAGACAAAAACAAACAAAGAAGTGGACCCTTTGGGGATCATATGTGTGCATCCAAGTGTGGGAAACAGTGGCTTCCGCCACCAGCCAATTTTAAAAGGACCCCGGTGCCCATGAGCTTGTGCAGATCGTGCCCTGCCGTCCTGGAACCAGGTAGAAGGATTACCTGGTTTGAGAGGTCAGGTGTGGGGGGGGCATGCCTCAGAGAGGGCAAGGTCACACAAGGACCTTGTGTGACTCCAAGGTCACACAGCCTATGAAGGTCAGAGTTGAGACTTGAGCTTGCTCTGCTTTAGAGCTATGCAGGGCTGGGCTCTGGAGCCTTCTGCATTGTTATGCCTGAGAGCCAAGGCCCCCAAATTGCCACTGTCATCCCCAGGACCCCCTAAAGCAGAGGAGACCCTCTAGGCTCCAAAGATCCTCAAACATCAGGTGAGGACTCAGAGATGATCCAGAGCAAAATGCCCATTATACAGATGGGGAAACTGAGTCACGGGGGGGGTGAGAAGCATTGAGTTGGGAAGACAGCGACAAAGTCCAGGGCAATGGTCAGAAACCCAGCAGAGCTCCAGCTCAAAATCAGCCAGGCAACAACCAGGAATCATCATGGAATGCATGGTATGTGGTGAGTAGGGAGTCTAATTACCAACGAGATAAACAAAAATAAAGCAGACAAGGGAAGTCCACTCCCGTGTGCTTTATGCTGTGCGACCTCGGACAAGCTCTCGCCACCTTCCTGAGCCCCTTGTCCTCGTCCATCATGAACCTGGCAACAACCCCACTATCTCCTCATCAGGCCACCGCAGAGATTCGATGTGACACAAGAGCTAAGCCCTCGGGGGGTACAAGAGCAGGGTGACTGCTCATCCTCTGGAAGCCTCAACCCAACCCAACCCAACAACTCGCCAGCCAGGCCGCTTGGCGCACGTATGCGTCAGTGTCCCCATCTGTAAAATGGGGATGATACCTCATTGCAGGAATGTCGGAGGGTCGTGGAGGGAACAGGATGAGTTTCCAGCATGTGAAGCCCCTGCAGTCATGAGGGGCGCACACAGCAGGTGCTTTGCAAGGGCTTGCTCCTAGGATCGTTCCTATTATTGCCCTATTACTGTCTGTGGCAGCAGTGCCCACCAGAGCCAGCTCTCAATAACCATCACCTGTTCCTATTCACTGTCCTGCCATTCAGACTTAGGAGCACAGTGCCTGGCACTATTATTATTGGTATTATTCACCATGTACTCTGGCCCCTCGACGTGCTCCATGAATAAGCTAAGTGAGGGAATGAATGAACGATTCTATCGCAGTTGTGGGACTCCCTGCCCTGCTCCCCCGGCTGGATCATTGTCTGCCGCCCCTGATATGAAGGCGCCTTTCACATCGCCAGCACGCATCGGACTCCTAATCCACCCTTCTTTGGTTTAAGAGTCATTACAAAGTGCTTAATTAATTAAGCCTCGCTTAATCACCAAATGTTTGCATGCGAAACGAGTTCCCGGGAAGCGGGGCACTTGACATGTTCTGTACAGAAATAATTATGTGGAGCGGGTTGGGGGCGGGGAGCGGGGGAGGATAGTGGGCCGGGATGCAGAGCCTGGACATTTCATTCAAGAGCCTCACGCATTCATCACCGAAGGGGAATTAAAGGACTTTAGTTGAAGCCACAGGGAGGACTCCCACATTCCAGCAGGATGAATCACAGGAGGGGCCCCGGAGCAATGGGAGGAGGGATTTGAGGGGTTCTGGGAGGGCTTCCCAGGGGCACGGGGATCTGCCTCCCAGGGCCAGCGTGGTGACACGTCCTCCAGGCACCACCTTGGATAGGGTTGGTGTTGGTGATACCGGTGTACCTACAAGCATGCATGGCTACCATTTAATCTCAGCCCCCTGCTCTCCTGCTCCAGCGCTTCCCACAGAGCCCTGGATTAATCGGAACGAGGGTGAACTTGTTTTTCTTCTCTCAATGGCTATATGTCTATTTTCATATATATTAGAAAATATATATATAGAAAACCAGCACCTCATCCTCTGATTTCCTGGTTCTCATCAAGTCAAAATTGTTGTAAAGGAAATAGTAACCCTTATAAGGTAGAATGTAAGTGGGATCAAAATGAGGGAAGAGGGACACACCCACAATCGGGGTTTGGGAAACCTCTGTCCTGACTTCACTGTTTCCATTGTACGCATGTCACAGCGGGGAACCATGACCCGACCCTGGGCTGTCAAGGTCTCTCATCATATCCATTTTGCAGATTAAGAAACTGAGGCTCGGGAGACCCAAGCCTCCCTCCTCTTTTCGGGGATGGCGGTGACAGGATCGTACTGTCAGGAAAGCTTGCAAACAATGTTGATAGAAGCAAAAAATAATAAGTAAATAATAGATTGCTGGATGTTTGCGTCTTAGCACGACCTCCAAGCTCCCGTGCCTTTCATTGTCTTCCTAGGACATCATAACTCTAAGTTGGAAAAAAAAAAAAAAAACTGATAGTAATACAAATGATTCATGCCGTAGAAATGCAAATGAGGTTTGTCCAGTGGAATGCAATTGATTATTGCCCTAAAGTTATCGGCTAATTTTGCACCTACTTGGAAATGAATCCCAGCACTTCCAATTGCCTCTGTGTGTGTGTGTGTGTGTGTGTGTGTGTGTGTTGTCTGAAATCTGCTTTGAACCGGTTGTGCCATGATTCTGGCTCCCTCATTAATGAATGAGTTAAATACAACCTTTGATGCACATTTATGTTATAATTGCTCTGGAGTTGCGATGTTACCTTTATTTAAAAATTCTCCTTTCACTGTGTTCGCCCAATAAAACACCCCTGTTCGGTGGTTGAAGGAAAGGCCAAATCAAACAGGCAGGTGGGTGCTTTGAATCTGAATTGTCGGGTGTGTGTGTGTGTTTCTTTCCCGGGCAGCGTTCCGTCTTTTTCTGCCTCCCGCATTCCGTTCGAGCAGGTCCCTAGCTCTGGTGTCGTCATGTGGGGACGAGCAGAGGCTGAACAGGGGCCACGGCTTCCTGGTAGTGTTTCAAAACCAAGACCCTGGCTGTGGCACCACGCCGGGGTACACTGAGGGCTGGGCTTTCAGAATATCTGTCTCAAGTCATGTTTCCCTCCAGCCCAATGGGAGGGGGTCTGGGAATAGAAATTAAGTTGATTTATAGAATATAAAAAGCCGTGACATCTCGCACACTCCTGAGTGGTGGGCGCGACTCAGGCCTGCCGTAAGGATGGCAAGGGTGGCCTGAATTTGCTGATGGCTTTATATGCAGAGCTGGGCTCTGCGGTTGGCTCCACTTTTCTGATTGAGAGGAACAGGGATCAGAGAGAGGTAGCTGGTTACCCACAGCTGCCCAGCAAGTCAGAGATGCCGGCCTGAGCCTGGAGACTGTGCACTAAACCCAAACCGCCAGGTTTCCCAAGAAAAAGACTCGGCATCCCCTGGGGGCTGGCTGAAATGCAGATGCCAGGGCCCTCCTGCCCTGATATGCTCACTCAGTAGCTCTTGGGAAGTGGGCAGGATCTTAGTACTCAGTGGACCTCAGCCTTAGTACTTGGGGATCTTAGTACTCAGTGATCTTATTTTCCCTACAGTCACTCACTCTCACGCTCACTCACTGGCTCACTGATGCATTTCCCATGCTCACTCATTCATTTATTCACTCAATGAGCATATATTAAAGCCCCTTTACCCACTAGGCAAAATTGTTGATTAAACAAACACTTATAAGGAGGACGGAGGAATGAAGCCAGGGATCGAGAGACAGGGAAAGCCCCCGGGGAGCCTGGCAGTGCCGAAGCACCTGCTCTGGGCCAGACTCTGAGCTAACTTCTGGTGATCCCAGGACGAGTAAAACCTGGTGGTCCCTGCCTCAACTGGCTCGAAGACTGACAATCACAATTATAACTCATTGTGATGAGCCCTCTGACATGGAGAAAGGTCGACCAAAAGCCAGGGCTGGCCAGGAGCGCCAGTTGGAGGAGGGGCCACGTGAGCTGAGACTGAAAGAACGTGGCCGTGCTAGCCTACAGGAGGGGTGGCATTCTAGAAAGAAGGAATAACGGAGAGGAACTGGGGAGCAGAGCAGCCTGGGATGCTCACATGGAGTGTGGGCTCGGAGGCTGCAGAGAGGCAGGGCCAGGCTCTCTGGAAGTTGGGCTTGTGTGTCGGGGTCCTCTGGGAGAGCTCTCACGAGCTCCAGTTTCAAAGCTGGGGCCACCGTTTCCAACTGCACCCACCACTGCGCAGGTGGGGCTCTGAGGGTCCTCTCTCTCTCTCTCTCTCTCTTTCTCTCTCTCTCCCTCTGAGCTGGCCCTTTTCGGAAATCCAGTTGCTGCCTCTGAGCCGTGACCCTCGTGGGCTCCTCCCTGGGCTGGGGATGCTCCTGAGTGCTGCCAGGAAAAAGCCGCAGGTGTGGCGCCTGAGCACAGGACAGAGCTTCTGCACGGGACACGGAGAGAGAACAATTCAGAAAGATGACCTTGGCTCTGATTCCCGGAAGGAGAGGCTGACCACTCACCGGAAGACACGCAGAGGGAAGAGAGGACTCCAAGTCTCTTCCAAACTTGGTCATCTTGCTTTGGAGGCAACTGGGTTTGCTCAGCCTTGGATGGCAGGAGGGAACACTGGGGGAAGGGATTTGGGTCCTCGGTGCGGAGAGGGTGGGGGCCCTTGGAGCCTTTCGGCCTGCTCTTAAGCGCGCAGTGGGAGAGAGACCGAGGAGCTGCTCTGAACTCAGCGTCTCCACTTTACCTCCCTTGAAACGGAGGTTTGCTGGGCAGCCGCAGGTGCAGAGTTGGAGGCTTGGACTGCAATCTGCTGTGACTCTCCCCGCTGCTCAGGCCCTCCCATGACACCCCCAAACACACCATGCACTTGTCAATCATCACCGTCTCCGGCGTGCGTTATGATCATGGCTTGGCTCATCCTGGGTCTCCCGCCTTTGCTCTGAGCTTTGTGGGGGACCCCGGTACCCAGCACTCAATATTTTCTGAGTGGGTGAGTAAATGGTCACGTGGGGCACTCTCTTCAGTTGTCGATATATCACTTTCTTTCTCCCGACCTCGGTCTTCACATCTGTCGAATGGGGATGATGCTCTTTGGTTGTCTGTGCGTGTCCCGTGTGTGCATAGCTGGGCTTCAGGATGTGATGGCAATTGAGAGGACGGATGTCCCTGTCGGCACCGACGGTGCTGTAGGAGACAACAGGCTCTGTTTACTTACTTTGTTCTTTGTCTTTGAAATTGAAAGGAATTTGGACACATCGAAGTAGGTTCTTTCTGCAGTTCTTCCCTTTGTGTCCCTATTTACATGTGCTAAAGGCCTACTGTACCGTGCATACCTTCCAAATATAATTTCTCAAGCAAGCCATCCCAAGCCGGGGGCCTAGGCTGCCCAGTGAGATGGGATTTAGCATTCGCACCATTTATTAGCAAGAGTCGTTGCCACGGCACCTGTGTGGGGAGGAAAGAGGGAAAGTGGGCCGAGGGAAGAGTTGGATCTGGATGCAGACAGGACAAGCCGCGGTCGGCTCCCCGGGCAGCCCCAGAGCCAGCCTGGCCCTTGAGAGTCAAGCAGGCCTGGACGCCCTGAGGCCATCAGTCCTTGGATGTGACCTTGGGGAGGTGGGTCTCTGGAGCGAGGCTTGTCCCTGAGCGAGGTTGTGGCTGTCTGTCGATGACTGCCCTTCCAGCCACTGGGGCAAGAAGGCCTTCCTTGAAGGGCACTCTGGGTGGTGCCACACGGTGTCCGCAGAGATAGGTACCATGATCTCCACTTACAGATGGTGCCACAGAGGCTCACATGGATGAACAGTCTCGTGCAAGGACACACCAACAGCAAGGGCCGGGACTTTCCACCTCCAGAGCCGCCCAGCTCACTCGCACCCTCCCGGGGCTGCGCAGACCTGCGCCAAGCAGCCAAAAGCACATGCCCTGAGCCGGAGTCACTTCCCGTCAGCTGGCAGGGCTGTCACCCAGCGTTGTGCCTGAAGCCTGTGAGGCGAGGTGGCTTTCCAGCCTGAACTCATCCATCCACTTGTGTTTATTCTGCGCGCAGCCAACAGCTGCTGGAAGCCAAGGCTGCCAACTCTGCGGCGCCTTGGGGACACATCTCCCCACCCACTTCAGAGAGTCCTCCTCTGCTAGCTGTTTCTGAGAAGCCCAGCTTCCCCCCGCCCCTTTCTCCTTCCCAGCCTTGTGCCTGGATTTCAGAGGAACCTGGGGGGGGGGGTGTGAGAGGGGACACGACGACTGGAAAAACACCATGTAGAATGTATGTGTGTGTGGAGGGGTGGCTCCATACATCCTACTTTGGATCTTAGCGCAGTTTCATTTTGAAAGTTTTTCTTTCTTTTTACCAATAACATTGTAGGGTACGGGCAGTCACATGCCTGGGCTTATTAGTGGGGGTTTGGAGCCGGGGTTTGAAAGTAAGGCAGCCTAGACTTCCGATCTGTATTCTGCTGTGTGACCTGGACTAGGCGTCTTCACCTCTCTGGGCTCCTGATTCCTCACCCGTGAAGTGGGCTAGTGATCTCAACACTCAGTCCGTTTGGAGGACTGAATGCGGGAACTTTAAGGGAACTGCAGTGGACCCAATAGATGCTTAATCAATGAGATCGAGGAGTATGAGTACTTGCATTGTACTCTGTCTAACCAGATTGTCGATGGCCCTGTCCTCCACTATTCTGGATAATTCCTCAAGCTGGTATGGCGCTCTGCAGCTCACCATACGGCATGTGCATCATCCTTGAAGATGTGGGGAGTTTTCTCCAACCTGCAAAGCCAACCTCTCCCAGCCCCTTCCAACCATTCCCAGCGGCCAGTTCTGCACCCGCTTCAGTTCTGGTCTCAGATGTCACTTCTTCCAGATGGCAGTTGGTAAACTGATTCTGTAAATATCTGAGGCTTTGCTTGACACACGGTCTCTGTTGCCACAACTGGACTCGACCCTGCTGTCCTGGTGAGGGAGCGGCCGTAGGCAAGGTCTGCATGCCAAGGGCTCGGTTGTATCTCAAACCAGCTCTGTCAATGGATACTGATATTTGAATTTCATGTGGCATGAAATATTATTTTGACTTTTTAATAGATCGTTTTAAAAATGTAATAGCTTCTTAGCTCCCACACAGGGAAGAAGGCCATGGACCAGATCTGGCCTGGAGGGGGTGTGTATAGCTTGTTGAGCCCCTGGGGGGGGGAGGTTTTTGTCACCTGTCTCCCAGCGAAGGTTCCTTAAGGGCCCTTTGTTGAGGCTTCCATGGGGTCCCAGAGTTACCCTGCCCATCACTGATCACAGGCCATCAGATGAACCTGTTCGTGGGCCATGACTCATCTGAGGGAGGTACTGAGCCTCACTGACCCCTGAACACCTTCAGCACCCAGCACACAGTAGGTTCTCAATAACTATGTCAGAGAAACCCACTCTGTCAATGGCTCCGTGTAGCAGGTATTAGAAGAAACCCATTTCACAGATGTGAAAACTGAGTCTCAGCAAGGGAAAGGAATTATCTCAACATCACATAGCCGCAAAAATGACTGACTCCCAACATCCTATCGCTCAAGTGTTGGATTCTGCACCACCAGAGCACGAGGCCGTGCACTCCACAAGGCAGGGACGGCAGCCAGTCCCCAGCACCTAGGCTTGCACTCCGCCCAGAGTAGGGCGTAGTAAGATCATCTGTGGCACAGTGAATGAACCCCCCACCCTTGCCAGGCCACGAGCCATGTCTTGCAGTTCGGTGTTCAAGTCTTCCATCAACCATCACCGCAAACCAGGAGTGCAACCTGCAAATCAGCTTAAAGAATACACATTAATTAATTTAAAGGAGAGAGAGAGAGAGAAAAGCGAAAAGCAGTGACCCCCACGCCAGCTGCAGCGGCATCCGCGGAGTCAGATGGGTGATCCATCCACAATAATCGACGGCTCATCATCGAGCGGTTTCCCTCCTCCAGATACACACATGAATACAGAAAGGGGCTGGGCGTGCAGACAAAAGGACAGCTAAGGCGGAGAGGCCGCTGGCTGGCCGCAAAAGTCACTGGCCAATGTGGGAGATGCGGGGTGCAGGCCCAGCCTCAGCCCTACGGACGGCCGCCCGGACGCCCTCCCCTCCCCCAGATTAAGTGGGGTGGGTGTGAGTGCCAGCTGTCCGCAGCAGGTCCCCGGTCCAAGTGGCTCCCGATGGTGTGTTTGATCCCTGGTCCAAATCGTGCCCCAGGGCCCGGCCCGTGGAGCGGACCCAAGTGTGCAGGAGGCCTGGGCGGGAGAGCGAGGGGCTTCATCACACGCGCTGGCTTCTTGGCGGAGCCCCTTGGCCGCACTTCACAGGCACCGCGCGGCCTTCTCGCCAGAACCTCTGCGAATCCCACTTGTTGACGGCGGCCTTGTAGCAGGATTTAATGGTGGAATAATATTTACACTGCAAACTCCTCTGGAGGTGTCCTAAACACCGTAAAAGGGATTTTCGGAGCTTAATGAGCGTTAGTGAAGTCAAGACAGGATAATGTGGCAACTGGTGGCTCTAATCTGATCTGGCACTTTCTATGCAGTAAGACTTAGTGGGGCAGAACCATGGGGAGAGCTGGCAAAAGTCGCTTTCTCACTCTTTCCCTCCCCCCGCACCCCCAGCTCTGTAATATTATTAGCACCACGTGGCCTGCAATGGCCCGGCCGGCTGAGTGTAAGGGCCAAGGAACCCCACGCTCCTGCCTGGGGCGGGGAGGGTGCATGGATGGGCTTTTAACAGCTGGGTGGGCAGTGAGGGAGACAGACCCACTCACCTCTGTTTTCTTTTTTTTTTTTTTTTCTGAAGGCAGCACAAAATTTCTAAGCCGTTTTCATGAAAAAAAAAATCGATTTTAAGATGTCAGTAACAGATTCGATTTCATGCCCTGTGGGCCTGAAAGGCCTCAGTCACAATCCATTCCTTCATCTGAGCCAGCGCAGGCACGCCTCCAAAGGCGAATGTGTCATCAAGCGTACAGGCTCTAGAGTCGTAGGTTCAAATCCAGGGTTACTTCCCTTCCCAAATCTCAGTTTTGTCATCTGTAAAATGGGAGTGGTGGGCTGTACCTATCACCCACGGGGCTGTTGTGGCAAGGGCATGAGTCAAGTACGTAGAGAACCCAGCCCTGGGCCTTACACAGAGCAAAGGGTTCATCAAGACGAGTGTAAAAAAGTCTTTTTGGACGTTGGTTTCCTCATCTGTAAAAGGGGACTCCTCTTACCTACTTTTGAGGATCAACTAAGAAGAGCTGGTCTAGCTTGGATTGCCATCTGGGAGCTCAACCCCCCAAAACAAATGCCTGTTGGGTCTTTTGCCTTGGGTTCCCTGTGATTGATGGACATCTGAGAGGCTGCCTTAGGGGGAGAAAATGCCCTCAGAACTGAGAGGGGATCTTCCATGGCTGGAGAATTTACTCTTTAGTTTCCCCATAGCCACAGCCAGATCGTGAGCTCGGCACCTTGTTTATGCCAGAAAATAACCTGTTTGCACAGAAATAATGGAAGGACCGGGTAGCTCCTTCAGGGATGCTCCGGTTACTGGAGGTTAGCAGTTGCTTGGCAGCGTGTATTTGGGAGCCTGGTTTGAGGGTAGTGAATAGCTCTGGCCAATGCGGTTCCAGAGGTGGGGGGTGGGGTGGGGGGATGGCTTGGGAGCTCCAGGCAACCTCACCAGCCCACGGGGAGTCCTCTGCACAAACAGTACCGTAACTAAGCCTGGCTTTGAATCCTTCCCTTGCTAGCTATACTCCCTTGGGAAACTGAATTAGCCTCTCTGTCCTTCAGTCTCCTCATTCAGATGGGGAAAGGAAAATTCTCACCTCCCAGGATGGCTGTGAAATTTGAATGGGATGGTCTGTATGGAGTTCCTGGCATTGAGTATTCCTTACATCAAGAACTCGTGACCCTCAGGATCTTCAAGCCTCGGAGCTTAGAGCCTGAGATTTATAAGAAAGAACAGATAGACTTTCATAACCCCCAACGTAGACAATCCCAGGGAAGTCCTCTGACTTGTCTCTGTTGTGTGACCACCTTTTAGACCAATTGCTGCATCCAAAGGGCTGGCCATGTTACATTATAAGGCTTTTTACCTTAAGGAAAGTGGGCACATATTCTGGGAAGACAGAAATAATAGTCACTAAATGCCATTTCAATGGTTCTGTGAACTTGGGTACATTTCTAAACACCTCTGAGTTTGGTTTAAGGTCTGTAAGATGGTCACAAAGATGTGTCCTCTCTGTTGAGTTGTTTTATTAAAGATGAGCCAAAGACACCATGGAGCCCAGTGCCTGGTACGTGACCTGACTCATCTGAATGGAACCTGTGTTGGTAGTTGGTACTACTAGCCCCAGGGGCTTTCAAATGATTACTAATCATATAGAATTAGAAATAATTTACTCAAGTTTTTATTCTTTTTCCAGGAGCTCAGCAATAGAAAAATATGTGTAGGAGATAAGTCCATATATATCTCAGGAATTCCTAAAATTAATTCATTTTTCGTATCATTGGTCTGAAAGAAAATCAAAGTGGTGAAGCCAATGGATTTTGTACTAAACTTTTATTTAATTAACTTATTTGTTTTGGCATGGAGCCCAATACGGGGCTTGAACTCACAACCCTGAGATCAAGACCTGGGCTGAGATCAAGAGTCAGATGCTTTAACCAACTGAGCCACCCAGGTGCCCCAGTCCTACACTTTTTTTTTTTAAGATTTTATTTATTCAAGAGAGACACAGAAAGACAGGCAGACATAGGCAGAGAGAGAAGCAAGCTCCCTGCAGGGAGCCCAATGTGGGACTCAATCCCGGGACTCTGGGATCACAACCTGAGCCAAAGGCAGACGCTCAACCACTGAGCCACCCAGGTGCACCCCCCCACTCTAAACTTTTTTTTCCCCACCCTAAACTTTTAAATGGGTTCCAAATCCTCTTTTTAACCAACATTTTATTGTAAAAAAAAATTGCAAAGATGGAAAAGTTGAAAGAAATTTGTAACAAACTTTTAATAAAAGTTTATGAAAAGTCTGAAATGTTTTATAAAGTTTAGGTTCCCCACCTGAAATCTACCATTAGCATTTGGACACTTGCTTTATCTTGTCTCTCCATCTATCCAACCCTCTGTCCATCCATTAATCTATCTTATTTTTTATGAATTTCATGCAAACATTTGAGCAATGCAATATCAATATTTGCTTGCGGCTTTAAGGTTAAAAAAACATATGAATTCAAAGGCAGAAGTCATACATGTACCAACACTGAGTTTTGTCAGATGTAGCCACCTGTGAAAGCCAAATCCTACATTGCCCAAGAAATGTGCTTCTTCAGGGTTCCTCCTTGTCCCCACCCAGAGGCAAGCACTGCTTTGATTGTTTCCCATCATCAAAAATTTGTTCTAGAACTTCATGTAAGTGGTTCGTGCAATTTGTGCTCTTTTGCATCTGGCTTCTCTCATTCAACACAAAATTGTAGAAACCGACCCATATTGTTACGTATATCTGGAGTCTTGTCCCTTTTACTGTTGGATAAGATTCCAACGCATGGATGTACCATAATTCATTCATCCATTCTCCTCTTTACGGTCATGAGTCTAGTTTTGCTATAAATAAAGCTCCTATGAACATTCCTCTACAAGTCTGTTCAGTAAACATATTTTATTTCTCTGCATAAATACTTCAGAGTAGAGTTTCTGGGTTGTCGTAAGGTAGGGGTATATTGGGTCTTATTAGAAATGTGATGGTTTTTTTTTTTTCCCAAAGTAATGATACCATTTTGCATTCCCGCCAGCAATGCATGAAGAGTTCAGAATGCTCCATGTCCTTGTCCACATTTGGTGTTGTCAGGATTTTTATGTTAGCCATTCCTGTGAGTGTGTAATGCTTTGTCACTGTGTGACACGCCACCTTTTTTTTTTCCTAACCAGAGCCAAAGTCTCATACATTTCATGAAATGCCTGAATTGGGAAGATCCCTTTTTACAGATGGGGAAATTAAGGTCTAGAGAGGGAGTGAGATTGGCCCAGTGTTCGGCAGCATGCTGAAGGTGAAGATGGATTAATAATCGAGACTCATGGCCCCTGGCTCAAGGCTCATAATAAGAATATAATTAAGGGGCAGCCCTGGTGGCACAATAGTTTAGTGCCACCTTCAGCGCAGGGTGTGATCCTGGAGACCCCAGATTGAGTCCCACGTCTGGCTCCCTGCATGGAGCCTGTTTCTTCCTCTGCCTGTGTCTCTGCCTCTCTCTCTCTCTCTCTCTGTATCTCTCATGAATAAATAAATAAAATATTTTAAAAAAAGAATGTAATTAAGCTGAGTGCCTACTATGTCCCAGTCACCATAGCAGACTCTCTTTGATTTATTATTTAAATTATTTCATTCATTCGTTCCTTCACCCATTCAGTGGACACCCACTACTCCATCTCCTGAGGCCTGCACCCTCTACAGGGACACAGACAATAGTAAAATCAGGAGCTTGCATCTAAGTGCATGAGGATCTTCAATCCTTAATCTAATTAGTAGTTTTTTCCACTTAGACACGGTGAGACCCACGTGCACTAATGCATAAGAAGTGCTTTCTTCAGTATAAAGGAAACTGCTACAAGTATTTCAGGAATCTTGATTATTAGAGCAAAGATGGAAGATCTTAACTCCAAAAATATATTTCTGTGTGTGTGTTTACTCTTTTTCTTTCTTTCTTTCTTTATTTTGTTTGCTTGTTTCCAAACTTGGGCCATCACACACCACATTTGCCCCCCAAAAGTGTTCTGCTGAGTGTCTCCTGAGGAAAGGCCCAGTTCAAGAGCCCAGTTCCCCACCTGGTGGGAAGGGGGTTCTTTTCTCAACTCTGGTAACTCACAGGAGGCCTCTGGAGTCCAGAGAAACCTGCTTGGTTTTTCCTAAAGTGGCTCGGCAATGCGTTTCCCATCTAAGGCAGAGCACCATACAATTTTAAAAGAAGAAGCCTTAGTGATTTTTATCATCCATTACATTCTGTACACACACCAGGGAGGGCCCAGTTGGTTACCTACATTTACCTGTGTACGGAGGGAGGTGGGGGAGGTATTAAAATGCAGATTCCTGGGTCCTATCTTTAAGGTTTCAAAGGTTTGAAGTGGAACCCCAAAATCCCTGCTTTAAAAATGCTCAGTTTGGAGGGGTGGTGCCTGCCTGGCTCAGTCGGTAGAGCATGCAACTCTTGATCTCAGGGGTCATGAGTTTAAGCCCCATGTTGGGTGTAGAACCCAATTAAAATAAAAAATAAAAATGTTCAATGGGAGCACAGGTGATTTTTATTTTTAGGGCATTGAAATTATTCTGTATGATATGATGGCAGGTACGTGTCATTACACATTTGTCAAGACCCACGGAATGTACAATAGCGAGAGTGCACCCTACTATAAACTCTGGACTTTGAGGGACAATGACATGTCAGGACAGATTGGTGGGTTCAAACAATGCACCATGCTGCTGTGGCATGCCGATGGTGGGGAAGGCTGTGTGTGTAGGCAGGGGGCATGTGGGAGCTCTGGACTTGGAACTCAAGCTTGCCATGAACTTAAAACTGATATAAAAAGGAATCTGCTTAAAAACACACACACACAAGTCTGTGGGCTTGGAAATCGTAATTTAGTACAACCCTCCCCAAAGCACAAAACTTCTTCACAACATCCCTATCAACTGCGCGTATGACCAGTTGCTTGTATGCCTCTCGTGCCAGGAGGCTTACTACTTTACATACTTGCCCTTTTTTCTTTTTGGAAGGCTGTGATTTGTTAGAGCTGAAGTAGGCCTCCTTGCAGCCTTGACCTTTGGGATCTAGGTCAGCCCTACAGAGCCCGAGTCATTCCCTAATATGTCCTCCCAGGCTTCGCTTGGAAGCAGAATGGGAGTTTGGCTTACTGATGTGATAAAGCATGAGGATAGTGTGCCTCATGATTCACAGGGCGCTGTGAGTAAATCCTGATGCAGTCTTGTACTTTTCTGGCCGCTATTGTGCCAAGCAGGCCGCACAGTCCGTTCTGCTATAACGTGACATAAGCATCGCTAGACTTCGCTGTGTGCTACACAAAATCGCACAGTAAAACCCATAGGGCTTATGAGGAAATTGGGTCAGGTGACAGGACTCTAAACATTTGCTAGGAACATATTAATAAAAAAGATAGGAACCTAGTAAAATCGGTAGCATGATTTTATGCCTGATGAATGGGTTAGGCATGCTGGGATAACACAATAGACATGCCTCTGTACCTTTGCAAAAACCCGAGGTGTTGGACTGGTGGCTTGACTTATGTGACAGATGGAAGGAAGGTTGTCTGAAACTGAATGGGGAATGTGGCTCCTAACACACATGGTAAACTGAGGTAACTGGGAGACATTGGAGGATGCGTGCACATCGGCATGCATGCAAGCACTGTGTTTTGTGTACTCTCAAGCAACGAGGTTCAACTGGACCCAGTTTCCTGCATTTGCCTGGTATTTCTCGTGAATGAAATTGTACACATGCAAATACGGAATCTGTGTCACACTCAAATTGTTCCTTGATATATCAATCATGGTGGAACAAAATTCGTGGCTTCAGAGCAAGTGTTATGATAGAACTGACCACACAGGACTTTTGAACTGAAACACAGTTTAGTTAAGGAATCTGGGCAGGAGTGAGTGTTCCTGCTTCGTCCTCCCTCCGTGTCTGAGCTGGGTTAAGCTCCTAACCCTCTCTGGACCTCAGCCCCCAAGTCTTTTCAGGGAGAAAATAGGCCCAACATTTCCCAAGGCTCCCTGCAGCCCTGAAATCTGAGACTGGTTTGATAGGAAGAGAGATTTTAATTCACACATTTGTTTTTGCCCTAGAAGGTGGGCATCCACAGAAATGGAAGTTGGGCGGTACTTTTATGCTCTTAAAGATAACCATTGGGTTTTGGATATAGACTCTTGTCACTTTTCCTTCCCGTCCCTCTGCCACTGTCACATGGTCTGGACCACATCATCTCTCCCCTAGACTCCACAGCAGCCTCCAACCAGGCCTCCCTGCCTCCACTCTGCCTCTCTATCCACTCAACTCCCAGCAAAGAAATTTTCCTAGAAGTTTCATTATGCCTTTCGTGGCTGATGCATTTTCGAAGTTGAGCACAGCAAGCTCTCTCATGCCACGTGTCTTCCCAAGAACATGATGTCGACATTTCTCCCATGGAGCAGCTCAGGGAGTGTTCACATGGAAAACACTGTGATTTCTGAAGCTAGGCTGTCAAAAGGGACACTCGCCCTTGATATCTGGCTGCCCTGGTGGGATGAGGCCCAGATTGTGTCAAGAAGCCAAACGTAGATGCATGTGTCGGTGCTCCAACCGAGAACCCAAGCAGAGGTCCCAGCCAACAGCATTAAAAGGTGGGTTAAAAACCCCTCAAGGAGACTCTAATCCTGTCCAACCCCAAATCCACACATCCAAACTCCAGGCCCACGTGGATGGCCTCTTTGTAGTCCATTTCTACTCAACTGTCGGACAACAGCCAAACTCGAGATGGTTAGGGCAAACCTCCTTATCTCTTCTTAAATATCACGTTGGATGTCCTAAGTATACACTTCCCTCTCAGGGCCACCACCACTCTCCAGGTACCAGATTTCAAACATTGGCTTCATCTTTGAAGGCTTCGACATGTCTTTCTGTGTTAAAGTCCTCAAGCATTCTGGCTAATATCATACAATCCAGAACTTGACATTTTCCTGACACCCTTACGGCCATTTGCCTAGCTTTGTCTCAATGAACTTGCTTCTGGGATGGGACCTATTCATACCATCGTTCCAGACTAAAAGATTCAGGCAGGCAAGAATTAATAGGACGGTCAAGACATGGCACAGTTTTGGGCCATGGTAAATACCTGTTGAATAAAGAAGGGAATGTTTATATCTCATCCAGTGAAGAACACAACCCTAAGCAGGCTGAGCTGTTTGTAAGCTGCTCGATGATTGCCTGGGTATTTGATTTATAAGAGATGATATTGTGATCAGGAACTAAGTGCTGCTCCATACTTGTTGACTGGCTTGTTTTCATCAAAGGACACCACATGGAATCTATCAATCAATCACTAACCTTACTACTCACTAAGAGTTACCTAGCTAAGCCCAGGCAACCCCCAGAATGGTGAGAGATAATACAAAAGTGAGTGTTGTTTTAAGCCCATAGATTCAGAGATCATCCATGATGCAGCCATAGATAACTAAAGCACCTTCCCTTGCCTCAAACCCTCCTGTGGTTTCCCAGTGTCCTCCTAACAAAGCTATATCGCTTACCCCAGTCTATGGGGTCCTATGGGGTCCTATGGGGTCTGGCCCTGCCATTTTGCTCCACACTCCTGACTCAGCCCTTCTGAACAATGCTGAATGCTAAGATAGACTCATTTGCAGTCCAGAGTCTTCCCTTGCCTGCTATCACTTGCCATCACTGCTCATCACCCCCTTTGGCCTGAAGAATTCCTATATCTTCTTCAAGTCTCAGCTTAGATGTCACCTCTCCAGGCAGCCTTGCCTGATTGTCTCTAGCTGGTTCAGGCAGTTTTCCTGGGCTCCCATCGCTCCTTCTGTTCCCCCAGTTGGGCACTGATCACCATCCTGCATGAAGACTTGTCCTCTTCCCTTGCCCCTAAAAGACTATCAGCCCAACCAGGGCAAGGACTGTACCTACTTTTTATACTGTAGAATTCTTAGTGCAAGCACAGGGCCTGGCACATAGTAAGTGGTCAAAAAATGTCGAGTGAATGATGGACTGAACCCCCTGGTTTCACAAACCCTCTCTTGCTACCTAGCTTCAGCTAGTTTCTCTGCACCCAAAAGTGTGATCTGACAGTGGCTGATGCATCTTGGCAGTTGGCCTCCCTTCTCAAAGCTGTACCCCACAGCCCTGTTTCTCTATTAAGCAAGTAAGACCCCAGAGGGCCTTGGGCAACTTCTGGAGGTTGCAACATCTCAAGAAAAGTGAGGGTGGAACATGTTTCTGGAGCCTCCTGCTGACACGCCGCACTCTTAGAAAGGCAAGGATTGCACGGCACTGTCCGTGGCCAGGGGCCCAGATGAGAGGGCCCACGCGATGTCGTTACAGGCAAGCGGCTCATGAGCAGACATGAGCTGCAAGCCAGGCCCCATCCTTGCTCTGTCCCCTAGCCGTCCTCCAAATCCCAGCAAGCTGATCAGGGACCTGGTTCTGTTCTGGGTTTGAGAATGAAGGGTGGGCGGGGTCAGTTCCTGGACAGATTCTGCCCTGTGTCCCTTTTCGAGAGAGTACATTTCTGATGAGCCACAATCCCCACGCAACATTTTATGGCAGGAGAGCCCCTTTACTTCTGCGTCCCCATCACAGCCCCTCTGGGACTCTGTAAGTTGCACAGAGGAGGGAATGAGGCTTGGGACCCAGAGTAGGCGTCCTCGATATCGCACAGCGTACCAGCTTCGACGCAAATACCAAAATCGAGCCCAGGAGTTTTAAGCAGGTTGTGAATTAACACAGGAGTGAGGTGCATAGCGAACCATTGCAAGGACAGTGGGAGGAAGTTCTAGGTTGAATCTCTTGGAATAACTCCCGGAAAATACAGAACAGAGGCACCCGGACAGCTAGTGCTGGAATTATGCTGGAATCAAGAAGTTGCTTCAGGTACACTGTCTCTGGGGACCCAGGGCGTGGGAACACAAAGTGGGGTCTCTCCTGTCAGAAAGTCTTGCATTCACACCATTATACCTGCCAACAGCAGCAACCACGAGCCACAAGAGTGGGGCTTCGCATCACCTTCCCGAATCCCACATTGGCGCCTCCCGTGGGCAGGGACGGATCCGCATCCAGAAATACACTCTTGGCTTTCCCGCCTCCCCAAGCCGTGGGAGGTGCGGTGGAAGCTCAGTGAAGCCACCCAGAGGACCTGGCACATGGACAAGAAGCCTGGAACTGAATCCCGCTGTGCTTTCTAACCGTACGTCCCTTATCGTCACCATGTCAGGGTCACACAGGCAGCCACCTCCTAGGGATGCTAAGAGGAGTAAATGAGTAAATAGGAGGATCGTGTACAGTGCTCAGGGCAGAGGCTGGACTCTTAAATTCTCAACCGAGGGTGGGCAGTGAGACTTTGAGCATGACTGCTTTAAGATACTCCTCCCCCACCCAAAAAATACAATCAATTTACAACCACACAAAAAAAGATTTTCATGCTATTTCTGGGAGCAAGGCGTTCTTGGAGAAACACAATTTGGATGCAGAATTCTTAAATTCCCAGAGCTTCTTTTTCCCTCTTGGGGGGCAATGGCAAAGACTACTTGGAGTCAGGACCATGGGAGGAAAGCCTGTTCTATCACTAATCACCCTGGGCTCGGCAGGTCAGCTCCAAGAGGTGGACAGCACGTCAGTGGAAGACAGAGGAGTTTTGGGGATTGGTTCTCCCCCAAAACACACGAATGCCCCAATCTTCCCATGGCCACAGAAAAGACGAGGGAAATGCTGAAGCATCTTCATCTCCAGCCAGTGTTCTGGGAAAATAGAGGTGGCTCTGTTCCTAGGGATACAGCTGTGTGGGTAGAAAGAAGAGAGAGATGAGAGTCAGGCCACCCTGCAGGCCCTGCCCAATGCCAACTCCTCTGAGCCGCATGACCATGGAGAAAAGTCATTGTCTCTTTTGTAGGCCTCCACTTTCCCATCCACAAAATGGGTCAGTCACTCCTCCCTGGCTGACTTGGCTATGAGGACAGCAAGCCAGGCCACACACTGAGCATTCTGTTCACTGGCCTCTGCCTACAGGCCATGCCTTCCTGCCAAAAACTGGCAGGATTTGTGAGCTCAGGACCAGAAACAGGGGGGCAGGGGTGCAGATCCTGGTGGATGAAAGTCTGCTCTGGGCATCTCTGTGTCTCTGCAGCAGCCAAGACATCTTTTGTAAATAAACCACCCTCTACTTCTCCCATCTGGGGTAGGGCAGGGAATGTGACAGGGATTCCCACCAGGCCGGAAAGGCAGTGGGGATGCTCTTTCTTATAGTTTCCCAGGGTCAGGTATCAAGGTAGCTGCTTGCAGGCAACAAACACCATCAGAGAGGGAGGTCAATACAGGGACGAGGAAAGCCAAGCATTGCAGATGGCTGGGTCTGAGTCACGAGATGACTTCTGTCCTGCTGCTGTCTGTCTACACAAGCTGCTGTGGCTCCTGCTAGAGCGGCTGAACTTACTAAGGAACGACCATCACCATCGTGGCCCGTTTTGGGGGGCAGGGGTACTAGCTGTCTGCCCGTTTGGGCACCTGAGGCCCGTGGCCCGAAAGAGCCAGGAGGACACCATAGGGAGGCCTGATTAGCCCGCCTGGCAGCCGGACCCAGACCTGGCTGGCTGTGCCATATTGCTCACCGTCTGGCAAATAGACAGATTTTCACAAACCAGATTCCTCTTCCCGTGCCTGGGCCCTTCCTGTCCAACTGTTCTTGCATCTGTTTCTCTTAAAATGTATTTATTACCCCGAGAGGAATAATAATGGGGCTGGGTCTGAGGCCTCGTTTGACAGCTATCGCGCTGGGGAGAACGGGGTGGTGCTCTCAACCTGGCCACAGCTTGCCCTGCTCGCAGGAGCCAGAGAGCCACTGGCCCCGGGGCTATGAGACTGAAGGGGAGGCTCGAGTGCCGGGGCCGGAGTCGCTGTGTGAGTGGCACGGCTTGGGTAAGTTTCTATACCTTACCCAGCCTGTTCTCTCTGCGGTGAAGTGGGCCTGAAGCCTCATGATCCCCAGGGTGATTTATTTCTCATTTTGCCTCTGGAATGATCAAAAAGCTTATGTCTGTGGAACTCAGTCTCCCGTGCACACCCAAGAATATTCATTCATTCATTCATTCATTCATTCATCAGATTGTTCAATGAACAAGTTCTCTGCAAGGCACTGGGGAGCACCTGGCAGACACAATGTCCTCTGACACTGCCAGGTGCATCTTTGTTCCTATAGGAGAGATGGGGGAGGTCGAGGCTCAGGAAGGGGAAGCAACTTGCCCAAAGTTACACAGCAAATACAGTGACAGTCAAACCTTGGACAAGGATCTCACTATCAGGTTGATCATCTCAGGTTCCTATTTAAATGTCTTTGCAGCTTACAGAGATTTATTGCCCCCCCAGTCCTATTCTATTTCTACAGTGGTCCTATATGGTGGCTGGAGAGGAGGGTGAGGCCCACGTTATGTTGAGTAAACTGAGACCCAGGGGTGGAGAGGGATTTCTGAAAGGTTACAAAGCAAAGCGGCGGCACCACTTGTCAATCCAAACACAGAAGCAAAATGGTAAAACCTCAGATTCCCACTGTTTTTGCTCATCGGTGCTCTTGCTTATTGGGTGTCACAGACAGTTGATTCCAAAATGCACTGGTTTAGATTTTAATGCCTCTGAAATCGAGAGTCATCTCACAATGAATGGCGAGTCACATTTTAAAAGGTAGCTTGCTTCTTTTGTTAGCAAGATGTAAAATAATGGTGCGCGCCATGACCAATGGCATATCTGATCAAATGAAAGATGGTGTTTACTGAGCACCTAGTAGGGGTAAGACAGGTGGTGGCATTCTTCTGCATTACCCACCTCACTCAGAGAGGAGATCCTTGGGGAGTCCCGGGGAGAGGACTTTAGATGCCAGTTCAGTTTACCGTGTTCAATCCCTTCAGCTCTAGTCACAGCACAGGCGTTGCAGACAGATCCTGCTTTGAGGCGTGATGATGGGGATGGGAAAGACCAACTTGAGCTTCTCAGGAGCCCTCAAGGCAGGGCTTTTAAACCTCTGTCCAGGTGCTGGACCCTCAGCTACACTCGGGCACCTTCCCCAAACTCCCTATGCTCCCCCATCCTAAAGGGGCTCGGCCGAATAATGGTAGCCTTTGTTGGGAGTGCACTGATGATAATCCTAATGCTGCAACCATGAGCTTTTGGGAACAATTGGAATGAGACCATTTTGCTGGCTCAGCCACCACCGCTGATTTCCGAGAGATGGAGCAAGAACTACTGCAAGAGGAGCAAGGGGCTACAGCGAAGCACAGTAACGGGTTAGTTTGCCCTGGGTGGGCACCAAGCTGGGAGCAGAGCAACCAGCACCAGGAGCCAATGGTCCCTGGCAAGGAAGGACCGTATTAGGAAACTCATTGCTGCCTCCATTCCAGGATCTGGGGGCAGCATGGAAAATTAAGTCACAACACCAAGGTATCTAAACGCATTGAGTAAATGTGGGCAATTTACCCCTTTATGGCATGTCTGGCCCCTAGACAAATAGGGTGCTTAGGCCTCTCAGGAGTGAAGGAAACCCTGGGAAGACGCACAGCTGGTGATCCATACACGAATGCATCCCCTGGGAAGCAGGCAGAAACACAGAGCCAGGCTGGAACTGGAAGGGCATTTAAAGGCCAAGCTCATGTTCTTCCATTTATAGGTGGGAAGCAGAAGGGGAGTGAGACACCATGATCACATAGCGAGGTGGCATTGTGGCATCCTCCTTCTCCAGGTATAGTGTTTTCAAACCCATAGCTGCAACACACACACACACACACACACACACACACACACACACACCAACTTTCCTATCGTAAAAGCACTTCAAGTAAGGGATTGTCAAGAAGAAAATTTCTGATGATGTTTTATATTCACAAGGTTGTGCCATACAGGAGTAGATCTAGGTTATATTAAACAGTGCTCAGGGAAAAGAAAATCTGTCACACATCCATCCTCTCCACCTAATCTTTCATCCATCCATCCATCCATCCATCCATCCATCCATCCACCCATCTCAATTCCCACACATCCACTTACCTGTCTATCCAGCTTTTCATCCATTCATCCAACCATCCATCCCTTCTCCAAATATTCCCACATCACCCACTATACGCCAGGTACTATTCAAGTACTGGAAACTTGGAGCAGGAAAGGGGTACAGGTACAAAATGGACACTTCCTATTTAAGAAGCATACCTATAGTCCATGAAGGAGAGGAGAGGAGCATATAGAACAACCATGTGCTAACTCCAAGTGTGAATTGGCTCAGCCCTGGCACAACCCTAGGGAGTGGGTGTCCTTATCTCCGTTTTACAGATGAAGCTACCAGAACTCAGAATGGAAACACCTTGCTCCAGCTACTGAATGGTGCAATCAGGATACAGACCTTGTTCTTTCTGACTCCAAGGCCCATGCTCTCCCACTCTGCTTATGTTCAAAGAGGGTAGAACAGAGTTTCATGCACATTTGACCTAGCTTCACTGTTAGATTAGTGGCTACTGTACACCTACTATATGCACAAGGAGGCTAGGGCTGCAATAGTGATCCTGACAGTTTCTCTCTCAAGAGCTTGGAGGACCATCCCAGCAGAATGTGACACAGATTATGCTGGGATGCAGGGAGGTAAATCCCCCAGCCCAGACTAAGAATCCAAGGATTTTCCTGGAGACAGTGCCTCAGAGGAGTACATGTTAGCTGGGGAAACTGGAGGCTGGAGGTAAAGTGAACAAGGAAGCACATTCCAGAGAGATGCAGCAGCCTGTGCAAAGGCCCTGGGGCAGGAGAGAGGAGAACACCTGGAAAATCTGCAAGTAGCTCCCTGCAGGTTAGAAGCAGAGGGTAGGGATAGAGAGGAGGAGGAGAGCTCATGCCATGAGATATCTCCCAAGCTTATGTTTAGGAACTTCAGTCCTCTTGCCTGTAAAATAAAGTCCATAATAATTATGGACTTAGGCAGCAAGAGGGACCCCCACCTTACACTTGTCAGAGTCCCCATTTTGCCTGTGTTTGCATGTGCTTTGCATGCGTTGCACTTGGCCATCGGTGTCTATTTCCACACCAAACCATGAACCCCCTGAGAGAAAGAACTTGAGCTTTTTTGTTCCTCTGTACATCCCTTAAAGCTGAGCATGGAGCAGGGCATTCTTAAGCATGATGTCTGCTGAAAGACAGGCTGGGCAGAGAAATTACCGCACCACGCTCTTGTGGGCCTGCTCACGAGGATGCAGTGAGATGCACATGGCAGGTAGTAGATGCTCAGGTGTGTGAGTGGCCTCCTCCTGCCTGGCTCTCCTCACCCCATCCTGAAGCCCAGCCTTGGGAGAGGCATAAGGTCCGGGGCGGACGCTGAGTGCTCCTTGCCAGCTGCCACCAGGGCTGCTCAATGAGGCCTTTTCTGTGTTCTGGGAGTGTCTCAGCCCATGCTGCGCTCCGGAAACAGCTGCCTGTGAATCAGCCCCACCAGTGTGACGGGGCCGAGGACTCTTCTGATGGTTTGAAGGAACTTTCCAGTATGACCTAAATCAGCAGCAGCCACATAGAAGTGGGACAGAGAGGGAGACTGTGAAGCTGCCCCTCCCAATGCTAAGTCAATTGCCTTCTCTTTCACTTGGAGAGGTCGGCACCCCATTGGAGCTGTGATGTCACCCGACGCAAACAAGCCCATGGCATTCTCTATTTAGGAGCTGGTCTGGGCCACCCGCTGTGATGTCAGTTGTCCCAGCTCAGGACCCCACCCCTTGGCTCTGCCAAGGGCCCTGAGCATCTCCTCAGCTGCCTCTGCTGCTGCTGGACTTGGAGCCGGGCCGAGGACAGGCCTGTTTTGGGAAGGCTCATCTGGACCCCACTGAGCTGTCACCGAGCGGTTCCGTGGGGGGAACCCGAAGCCAGTCTCCCTGGAGTCACAGCCCACTTTTGCCCCTTTCTAGCCATGTCACCTGAACTAATCACTTCTCTCCCTGAGCCTCTGTTTTCTCATCTGTAAAACGGGACTGATCACAGTCATCCTGAGGAACAAGTGCCTGGGTACGAAACTTCTGTTGGTAAAAAGCGCTTAGAGATCTGCCCGGCACACGTCAGCATTAAATGCGAGCTGGCTAATGTATTATTCTTGCTGCCTGTCATAGGTGGGTGGGTAACAGATGTTTCCTCGACAGGAAGGCCCCGGAAAGCAATGACTGGACGTCCTGGGAAGTCGCCCCTTCTGTTTGAGCCTCAGTGGCAGCTCTGGAGAATGGGCACATTCGTAGCTCTTACCTTGGAGGGTCATGTGAAGATTAGATGAGAACCCTCATAAAGCCCAACCCAGAGCCCAGCACACAGTAGGTGCCCAATAAATGTGGCTCTTGTAATCGGCACATCCCCTGTGCTCTCCTAAATTCCCACCCCCGGGGTCAGGCCTTTGCTCAGCATCTCCCTCTGCCTGTACCCTCCTCACCCCCACCCCGCCTCTCCCTTCAGGCTCTTCATGTCTCAGCACAGATACTCCTCTTCTAGAAAGCCCTCCGTCACCTCCAGACAGTGTGGGGAGCCCTCCGAGGCCCTCTGCAGCTGCCTGGGTGCCCTCCGTGGCTGTACTTCACCCTGGTTGTCCTCTTCCCTGGCTGTCTGCCCACCTCTGCCATTAGACTGTCTTCTTCAGAAACAGCACCTCTGACCCCAGCATCTTCCAGCTCCCCGCTGTCCAGTACATAAAGACCTGTTGCCTCCATAAATGGCGGAACCACAACCTGCTCCTAATTGGCTGTGTGATTTGGAGGACGCCCCCTGACCTGCTGGCCTGTCGGGAAGCCGCAGCAGCAAGCACACAGGCTGGTCGTAGGGCTGACACAGGGATAAAGTTTGTGTGCTCGCCTGTCCGTACCAGGATCTCAGTAAGCACTAGCTCCTCTTCCTCTTACAGCCTGTGAGGCCCTCCAGCAAGTTCTCCTAGCCCCCTGAGCCTCCTCCATTCACTCATCTATAAAAGGTGGAATGCAACAGTGCCTAAATCATATTGTGCTTTCAGGATTAAACATAAGCGTGTAAAGCGCTCGGAAGCGCGAACAGGATATAGCGAGTGAGATTGATTTATTTTAGAGAAAGAGAGAGAAGGCGAGCAGGGGAGTGGGGCAGAGGGAGAGAATCTCAAGCAAACTCTGTGCTGAGCAGGGAACATGATGTGGGGTTCGATCCCAGGATCCTGAGATCATGACCTGGCCTAATCAAGAGTCAGGTTCTCAACCGACTGAGCCACCAAGCACTGAGCTTGTTATGTGGCAAGGGCTTAATCGGTATTCACAGGCTGACTCAATGAGCAAGGCTTAAAATCTTTGCCAGCAAAGCCACCCCTCTCCTGGTCTGTACCTCTGCTGGGGGAGGCCCCTGGAAATGTGTTGTCTTGACAACGTCCGAGAGGACGTTCTCCCAACATAGGCATCCATGGGCAGATCCTATTTATAAGTGTTGTAAGACAGACAGAGTTTGTGAAGGACAGAGGGGATGAAAGGGGAAAAAAATGTGACTTATGACCACAGGGAAAGTCCTTCCTTCCTTCCTTCTTTCCTTCCTTCCTTCCTTCCTTCCTTCCTTCCTTCCTTCCTTCCTTCCATCCTTCCTTTGCTCAGTATGATTGAGCTGCTCTAACCCAGAACTTGGAGATAGTGAGACACAAAGGATATGTCCTGGACCTTGGATGTCTAGCCAAGGCAAGGGGGAGCCATAGAAGACTTGAGAGAAGGCATGGCTGAGTGGGGACCAGGCGCCTGCCCCCTTAGCATCCCTGCTCAGAGATCCTGTTTGCTGCCCTGGGGACCTCTCGCCTACACGCCAACATGAAGCATGGAGTTCCAGTCCTCCACTGGCCAGGAGAGTGGCCATGGTCACTTCCTCTTCTCTGGGCCTCGGCAAGGATGGCCTGATTGATCCCTCAGCAAAGTGAGGTGTAATGGAAAAATGA
This sequence comes from Canis aureus, assembly GCF_053574225.1. Classification (NCBI taxonomy): domain Eukaryota; kingdom Metazoa; phylum Chordata; class Mammalia; order Carnivora; family Canidae; genus Canis; species Canis aureus. The sequence continues at coordinate 24,297,532 of NC_135637.1, read as the reverse complement.
CCTTTCTGACAGCCACCCCTGGTTGGGGTGGAGAGGCGGTGTCACTGTACCCCACGGCGACACTGTGCGCTCAAAAACACGGTGGGGGAATGGCAGGGCGGGGATCAGAGGCAGAGCCAAGTGACACAGAAGGACACGCGCGGCATCCTGTCAAGAGGAAAAAAGCAAGTCCCAGAGTAGGGCAGGATGATTCTGTTTATTGAGAGTCCAGAAAGACACAAAAGTAAACAACACAATGCGCAGGCTTAGAAACGTAGCTAATAAAATTATGATGAAAAGCAAAAGCCCATAAGTACAGAATTCAGGATGGCAGTTACTCTGGAGAGAGAATGGGAAGGAGCCCTGAGAGACCGTGGGACCGTGCTGGCCTCTCCCTTAAACTGGGTGGCAGCCTCAGGGGACTCTACACTCTACACACACTTTTATAAACATGCGCCGATAATAGCCCAACATTCAGATTCATTTCTTAAAAGAGCAAAGGGAAAAGTGTTTATGATACTCTACAGAAAAAGAAACCCAACAGTTTCAAAACAGGAATCCGGTGTGATTTTATTGCCCTTCCCCATTTCCCTTATGCTTCAGACATATGAAACAGGTGAATTCATGCCCAACGCAGCCTAGGACAAATCACTTCCCTTCTCTGGACCTCAGTTGTCTTCCTATAAAATGAGGATAGTGAAATAAGGGGAAGCCTTGGAGCACTTACCAAGGTGCTTGGCAATTACAGTAAATGCTTAATAAATAAATTGCCCCAAAGGGTTGGCGGTTGGGGGGTCATTTAGGCAACTCTTGCCCTCTCCCAGCTCTTTGGCTGTCGAACTGGTCACTCTTTTAACTGACCTCCACTTACAAACTGGCTCGATTCACCAATGTTCTCCACTTGCTCCCTCAAACATACTGTGAACTCCCGACACCCCGAAACACTCTTGGCCACTTGCTGCGCTTCACCTCCCCTGGCACATCTCCTCCCACTGGCGAAGGTACCAACTCACCAGAAACCAGTTTTATTTGTTCCCAAACTTACTCATGATTCCAGTTTTACTCAATAGCATAGGTAGCACAACTAGATTGCTTCGTGAAACTTTAGGGAGATCGATGACTTCTGAGTTTCCAAGGAAAATCAGTTGTTTCCATGAAAATTAAGCTGGATTCTTAAAAAAGATGCAATAAAGGTGAATTGCTTTAAAATATATATTTTTATATATAAATGCATATTTATATATATAATATACAGAGAATATATATAAGATGTAAGCAAGAAAACCATAAGACAAACACAGGGAAGTCACAAAAGGTTTAGAAAAATCTTGCACTCAGATGGCCTTTTAAATGTTTTGAATTCTTGATCCCCTGAAAAGAAATCAAATCCAGACTTTGTTAATGATAGAAGATGCATTAGGACCATGGGCGTTAGTCAAGGAAGAGGCTGGAAACGACCTTCGGGCAGAGAGGAAAAATTCAAAGGTAGAGCCATGGCCCAGCATCAAAAGTTCAGCGAATAAATGCATAATTATGTGCCGTGAGTAAAAATACAATATTATTTTGTCTGACTCATAGCTGTAAAGTCCCAAGACAAACAGAAAACAGGAGGAAAGTAGTGGCACCTCGTATTACAGACAAAGGGCTAATTTCTTAGCTCTTAAAGAGCTCTATTTGCCAATCCCTAAGAAAGACAAACGATTAACATGATGAAAAAGGAAAGAAAGGAATCAATAGAAAATTAACAGAAAGAATATACAAATGGCTCTGAACCACATAAAAAAAATACTCTACTTTTGAGGAAAGAAATGCAAATTGAATGGGCAAGGAGACGCCCTTTGCCACTTGTCAGGTTGGCACAGATTCAAAAGGTCAAAGCCCTCTCCGGGCGCGGGGCTGCGGGCTCGGACACTCCAGGTCCCAGGTCCCAGGTCCCAGGTCCCAGGTCCTCGGCGCAAGTCAAACCGGGCGTACCTCCCCTGCAGAGCCACTGACCATGGTCATCATAACTACTCATGCATCTACCCTTGACCCCTCCTTCCATCCACCTATGGGGAACCTTCCATTTATTTGTTCAACGTGTCATGCATGTACGGATTTTTACCGCTCTTTTGGCTGAAATCGCCAAAGAAATAGGAAGCAACCCTAAAGATCCATCGGTAGGACGACCGTGAAGGAAACAATCACCCTTCCACGTGTGGCTCCACATAAACAGGACGAGGAGGACCTTAGTGGTTAATGTCTGAGATGCTCTGTTAAGCGAACAAAACAAGATGCAAAACGGTATTCCTGGTCACCTCTGTTCACAAAAAAAAAAAAAAAAAAAATACCTAAATATGACGCTCATATGTGTGCAGCCCATTGAGGGAAGAATTCTTAAGAGCCCATGGCACCATCACCTCTGGGAAAGAACTGGGTGACAAGGACATAGAGGAGGGATGGATGCTGTCCCCCTGACAGAGTGGGACTCTGTCTCCTGTTTTTATTTTTATCTTTTTGCACCGTTAGAATTTTGACACACGTGACTGTGCCCAATGGAGGAATCAACTAATTTAAGATGAATAAAATACTTAATGTAGGAACACCTCATTTAAGAAAAATGATTTCCTTGTTTTAATCGATTTTTTAAACTGACTTAACATTTGGTCCTGATTTGATTTTTAAATCCTAGATAACTAAGCTTTGAGTCTACCTATTTCCTAATTTTTCTATAATGAACATATATTGCTTAAGTAGGAAATATATATATATATACACATATATATAATACTGATGTACATATAAATGTTGAAATAAAACACAAGCACACACACAATAATTTTAAATAACCCAACCCAAACAGACTTCCCTGAGGCTGCGGGGGACTGGCTCCCAGGTGCACAGCAAACCTTCCCAAGGGAGCCCACTTCCCCCGACTTCGCCCCGCTTGCTGTAACACGTGTTTGCAGGCTGATAAAGGTGTGCTGTGTCCCTGCCACTGCTTTTAATTAATTTCTGACATGAAAGCTCCCAGTCCCTTCTCCTGCCTCGGAGACCTGCACACAGGCACGCCTTGCTCTCTTTCACAGAAAGCAGCTGCCCGTGTGTGTAGCTGAGTTTTCCAAAAAAAGGGGGGGGGAGGGGGTGTCACACTTTTTTTTTTCCATTTGCGCTGATTTGCATATTAATAGTTTGCATATTAACCAGCGACTTCAGAGGGTGGGCGGGCTAATGAATGCAGCAATCTCCTCAATTTTAACTCAATTTGCCTCATCCATATTCCAATGACTTTGGGGATTGGTGTTCAGCGTTCATTGAAATTATCCGAGCCAGACCCAGTGTGGGCTGCTCTACCATTAATCCAATTAATTAGCCCCGTGGATGTGGCCGCCTGGGCGAGGGCCCTTTGTTCAGCACTGGGAGCTAATGACAGCCCCAATCTGATGGGATAATGAGGGAAGCTAAGGAGGGTTTGACCCCCAGCCCGGGTCCTGGGTGGTGCTTCGAGCAGGGAGGGCAGAGTAGCTTTTGGGGAGGGGAAGCCTGGGTTTCAGGAAGACAGCTGCTTTCCTGTACCGCTTACCCCTCACTCATGCACCCAAGGCTTTCACTAGCTCATTCCATAGTAGGAGAGGACTCCCATTCGCCCCTCCACATTCACTCTCCACCCCTCTCCTCCCTGCTCTGGTGCCTGGGGAGGCTGAGCTGGATCAAAGGGCCCCTGTGCTGTGCCCTCCCACTCCCCAGTAGGTCCAGCCAGTGGATGGATGTCCACAGGAGATGAGAGGCAGTTGGAGTATTAACTCCCTGGCTTCCTCCGTGCTGGACTGCAGGCTGGCTGTGCCCCTTCGCTGAAAGTCTTCACCCCTGCCAAGCAGTTTTCTCTGACAGTTTTTCTCCCAAATCCTTACAATAGCTCCTGGCCTTGCTCCTGTAGACCTAAGGATGATTACGGCTCCCATTCTTGCAAGCCCTAAGCTGACTTATCCTCTGCTCTTCCCACTACCACTGTCCCTTCGAATGGGCTACCTGTCTGCCTCTAGGACCCTGAATGGTAACCGCCCCCCACCCCTGCGCTGCTTCACCTTTAACATTTTCTCGAGAGCATAGCCACTCACTGGTTCAGAGATGATCCCAAGGATAAAACAATACGCTACGTTTACAAAGTGTTTAGCACGCTGCCTGGCGTATACTAAAAAGCTCAAAGATGTTGGGGATGGTTTTATACAGAGATAGGTACCTAATTGGTTAGACGAAGCATCCCTTAGATTCATCCCATGAAGTAACAGCTTCATGAAATGCTTTCTGATAAAAAGTAATAATTATCTAGGATCCCAGCCAATCCCATTCGTAGACATTCATAAAGGGCGTTATTGCAATAAAGGCCATGAGAAGTCTCGTGGTAAAGGAAAATTTGGGTTTCACGTAAATTCCAACATCCCTAGAACATATCATCTCTCATGTATATTTCCCACTTAACGTTTGAAGAAACCGAGGCACCATGAGATCATGTGTGAAAGCTCAAAGCCAACCGTCCCATGGCCAAGGGAGGTGCTGCATCTGTTGGTTTTCCCAAAACGCTTTCTGGAGCTTCAGAAAGACAGGTGCCACATCGAGTCCTGCCAGTCCACCATCTCCACCCGGCACTGCAGAGAGATCCCCTTCTTCTAGCCTCTGTTCCCAGAAGCCACCGTAAATGCCCCCAGCCCGCACGGGGGCCGGCGCGCACTTACAAATTACCACAGCAAAATGGATTGCCTTGACAAAATGTAATGTTTTGTGACAGAGCCCAAATATGCATTTCATTCTTGAGGAGCAGCTCAAGGAACTCGTTGGAAATATTAAATTAAGCAGTGTAACAGCTGAGAATAATTGGGTTTTCTGCCCTGTTGCCTGCGATTTTGTGCGGTGGTTGAGGCGGCCGGGCAGTTCTGTTTGACTTGGGGACAGCAAGTGCCTGGGATCGCTGTGGGGTGTGGCAGCGGCCCCTGGGAGGTTCGGGGAGGCTGGAAGGTGGCTGTGGTTCAATCCCATGTTGACACGAGAGAAGGGCCTGGCGCCATCCCTGGAGTCCCAGAATCAAAACTTCCCAGCCCAAAGTGATGGACGCCCCTCTGCTCCCATTTCATGGTTGGGGAAATTGAGTCCTAAAGAGACATCTTAGTAAGACAATGGCAGAGGTAAGACTTGATCTGTGGATACTAACAAAGCTATTTCCACTATGCTGCCCCTCTTTATTATGGTCCTGAAACCACAGAACTCAGCCAGTTTACTTCTAAGACAACCCTAAGATCACAGGTTCTGGGGACAGGGAGAGCCACATGCAAACAGCCGAGCAGTCTTTTCCTCCCTGGGAGACCATTGGCAAGTCTCGTGACTCTGAGACTCGGTTTCCCTCTCGAAAGTGGAGTTTGATGCGCTTACATTAGAAGGGAGGCAAGGAGGATTTTTAACCGGGCTGATGAACACATGTATCGCCAGGAGTATTGTTAAAATGAAGTCTTGGATTCAGCAGGTCTATGACAAAACCTGAAATTCTGCATTTCTAACAAGGTCTGTAGGGAAGGCCGTGCTGCTGGGATCAACTTTCGAAGAAAAAAGAATTCATAACGCATGGGGATCTCTCAGCCAGGGCCTGGCATGCAGTAGGCACTCTATCAATGTTCTTCTCTCTTTGTTATTCCATCATTCTTTCCAGGACCCTGCCTTATCGAGTATAGTTCTGAAAACTTCATTGAACAGAAGATGGGGTGGAGTAGAGGGTGTCTTGGCAGCAAATGCGAAGGGCTCTTTGGGAGGCATAAACATCAGATTCAACCTCGTGTGCTCCTGATCCCCACCCTCAATGACCAGGCCAGCTTCGTGGAGGGGTTGAGTCACGGCCGACGAGCTCTGCGGGGCTCCACAGACGGATGGCTCCCATCTGCACACCACCCAGCTCTGCGGGGGAAATATTTCTGCATTTGCACATTTTCCAGCAGTTGGTCCAGGAATGTGTGCCCAGTTAGCCTCGGCACATACTGCCTGGCACGGCACCGCCTCTTTGATGTCAGGGGAGTTTCTTTTTCTGTATTTAACTTTAAGAATAGACACCTTTGGGCACTCAGAAATGAAGATGGAGTAGAGAGACCCTCCCTCTGTCTCAAGATCCCCCCCCCCTAAGTTTTCCTCTGATCTCACACAGCTGACAATGTCATGTGGAAGCAGATTCTGACATTTAGTGGCTGTGCGGTGTCAGGCAAGATTCCTCCCCACTCTGGGCCTTGGTCTGCTCATCCATAAAGTGTGTGGAAGTCTTTAGCTGTGGAGCATAGAGCTCATAGATGTAGAATCTGGAGTTTGTCTCAGATTCAATCCCAGCTCCATCATTTCCTAGCTAGGTGAATTAACTCTCTGAACCTCAGCCTCTATCTGTAAATGGGGTTAAGAGTAGTGTCTACTTCACAGATCAGGTTTGAAGATTCAGCAAGATAACGTGCATAATTCTTAGCTCAGTGCTGCCGCAAGGGAAAAGCATAGTCAGTGCAGTTATTATTTGCAGAAATAAAGAAAATTCTTCTCCTTCAACAGGTGTATATTATTGAAATCGATCCCAAATTCTTCTTTCAATGTAAAGTATCAATTTTTGTGACATCACACAAAATGATGATGATGATGGGGATGATGATATCAACTTGCCCAAAGTTGTTGGATGCCTACTACAAGCTAGGCACTGTTCTAAATTCTTTACTTGTGTTACTAAGTAAAATTTTCACAAGAACTCTGGAAGATTGGGGATCCCTGGGTGGCTCAACATTTTAGTGCCTGCCTTTGGCCTAGGGCATGATCCTGGAGTCCCGGGATCTAGTCCTGCATCAGGCTCCCTGCATGGAGTCTGCTTCTCCCTCTGCCATTTATTCTCATGAATAAATAAATAAAATCTTTAAAAAAAATAAAGGACTCTGGAAGATTGATTATAGGAGATAGTATGTTAGTCTTTATTTTACTAATGAGGAGACTGAGGTATAACAAGCTTATATAAGTTGCTAAAGATCACACAGTTGGTGTATCAGTCAGTTATGGCCACAGTAATGCCATGTAACAAAAAACCATAGACATCTCAGGGGCAAACAAGCAGTGTTTTCTCACTTGTGCATCTGAGCATTGTCTGGGATAATCTAGGCTGGCCTTGATGGGGCTCAGCTCCAGGTCTGCTCCACATGTTTCCCGTCCTCCTTTGACCAGCAATTTCTTATGGCAAAGGGCAGATGTCATGTATGCTAGTATGCTAACATCCCATAAGTCAAAGCCAATCACATGGGCAAGTCCAGAGTGAGGGGTTAGAGGAGTAACCTTCCCTCTATGAAGCCCTAGAAAAGGGTGAACATATCACCCTATGACAGAAGAGTCAAGAACTGAAACCAATAATCCAATATTCCACAGCAGATGAGGAGACAGTAAGGTGAAGAGCCCAGTGAGACTGGTGGAAGAACTTGCCATTTAAACTTCTACACCAGAAGTCAATAACACTCCTCTGAGTGTTAGGTACCTAAACATAAATTTCTGGACTCTGTAAGGAGCCTAGTTTGACCAATGTAAAATGCATGTTTTACATGTGAAGCCATTTGACAAAATTTTTAAAAAGCATCAACATAATATTCAACCTGCTTTGCTTTAAGGGATTTCAAGGAGGAAGCATCATTTATCTACCCATTTATCCGTGCATTCATTTGACCACCTACCTTACAATCCATCCATCCACTCATCCATCTATCCACCCACCCACCTACCCATCTGTCCTTTTATCCATCCATCCATCCATCCATCCATCCATCCATCCATCCATCCACTCTCCCATGCATTCACTCATCCATCCATGCATGCATCCATCTGTCCATCCCCTTAACCAGCTATCCAACAAATATTTGTTGAGTTTCTATTGTGGGTAAGTCAGTGTAATGCAAATACAGACCTGGTCTCTGTTTTCAAGGTGCTTACAGTGTAGTGAAGGAGAAAGATCTGTCAAACAATTACACAAGTATCACATTCTAGCCAAATGATATGGAGGAGAGGATTGTGATGTTGTGAGAGGGTGGAAAAGGGGATCTGGCTTGTGTGGAGTCAGAAAAGTGGCGTTTAAATAAAGATCAGGGGGATGTGTAGGAGCTAAGTAGATGGAAAAGGAAGAGAAGGGCCTCCTGAGCGGTGGGAACACCTTAGGCCCAGAGCAAGTGGAGCGATGGAATACAATTTTCTCTCAGAATTCCTAAAAGGCTATAATTGGCCCACAGTGTACAAGAAGGACTGTGGTGTGAAGTAGTGTTGGGGAGGGCTTCAGGGCCAGACCTTGTGGGATCTTGTAGGCTGGGGGAGGGTATGAGTCTATATCTATAGGGAAAGAAAAGGTCTCAGAGATGAGAAGATCCAGGATTCCAGAGGCCAGGGTGTTGGAAATATCTAGGAGGTCACGCAGCTTTGGAAACACTGCTGTAGGAATTTGGGGCCAGCAGTGGGAAGAGCAGCTGAAAGGGCTCCATGTCTCCTCCATAGTGCCAGGCACCATCTGCCAACTCCTCAACCCCATAGCACAGCTTTGCTGACAGAATTCAGGTCTGGGTTCAGAGAGATATGGCATTGACTTCTGGTTCCATCACTCCCTCAATATGTGACACTGGGCAAGTTATGTAACCACTCTGAGCCTCAGTGTGCCCATCTGCATAATGGCAGTCATCTTTGGAGGGAAGGAACACACCCCCCTTCTGCCTGCCCCAAAGGCCCTCCCTAGAAAGGAATAAGGAGACTCCAGACTCACAAGCTGAGATGCACGGTTCCCTGAGCCACATTCCGTGAGTTGCATTTTGGTAGTGGCTGGGATGCTGCATTAGAAAATGCTGGGCAACCGTGTGAGGTCTGTAGCCCTCCGTTCCATCACTTGGGCCCTGGGTCTGAACGATCCATCAGGACAGAGGCCAGCACTGCTCACATGACAATGCAAGGAAGCTGTTGGAGCACCTCCTGAGGCCTGCAGGTAGCTGCAATCAGAGTCATTACAAGTAACGCCCTGCATGCTGTTTACACGATGCACTTGTATTGAGCCCTTGCCACGAGCCAAACCCTGTGTGCTGTGTTGGAAACACTTGGCACAGTGGAATTCCAACCCTGACATGCCCACAGATTGGAGGTGGGGCAGGCTCCACACAGAAGGCGGCTCTCTGGGAGGATCAGAAAGATGACTACCCTCCAGGGAAGAGAGTGGGGGAGGACCCAGCCTAGTCTTCTCCAACACGGTGGCCCCCAGGGCCTGAGCGCACAGCTACACCTGCTGGCTACATTGGTCTCTTAGAACCATCATAATAATTATACGGCACCTCACTGTGTATTTTTGGGTGCCAACAAACAAACATAAGATCGGCCTACATGTGTGTCCTACCTGAGACCCAACACCAGGCCAGGGAGCTATGCCTATTACTGGCTCCCCTTCGCTCCAGGTGTCCTCAGATGCTTGATCTGGATTATGTTGCTACTTTGGATCCTCACTGCCTGAAGCAGAAGGGGAAATGCTAGCCAGATGATGGTTTCAGGGACCTGGCTTCTCACCCTGGTCCTGCTGCTAGGACAGTGTGACCTCCAGGGAGAATTTCTCCTCCCCTTACTTCACAGATGCCCCCCAAAGGTCCTTCCTGCTCTGCCAAAGAGAATTCTCTTGTTTGAGTCTGTTTTCTTCTTTGATATCACGAGTCTCCTCCACAACAGCAAACAACTGCTCAGTGGTGTGCCACAGGCTGCCCCAACTTGCAATTCATCCTAACAACAAACGTCCCTCTCCTAAAGCCAACACTAGGAACTGGAAACAGAGTCCTTTCCAAGCTCCTGTTCTAGGCACAGCTGCCTCCAGACTGTGCCTTGGAAAACACGATCCATCATTTCTTCCTCCCTTCATCGATCACTCACCGAACACTCAGAGCGTGGTAGCAGGCACTCACGCAACATGATGCATCATTTCTCCTTTCTCTTCGATTTGTCTTCCAACTCAAAGTGCAGTTTTCCCCGCTTTTCGTTTTATTACATATTCATTCATTTATTATTTGTTTATTTTCAAACCCCAAAGCCTTTCAATTTAGCAGATGTGCCTGCGAACTTCCCCCAAACACAGTTGTGTGTGACATTGACAGAAATAGTTTGTGATCAATTCCAAGGGCCCCACTGATCTTTTTTTAATAAGGTGCTGCTGTGGTTCTACAGCAAAGTATGCCGTTGTGATTTCACAAAGTACTTGCCACGAAATCTAGAGCCCCTGCCCCGCCTCCCTTCTTCCTGCCTTGAAATGACTGTGCCTCCTTTGGGGAATGTCTAGTAGTGGCTTCAAATCCCTGGAGTGGCTGCTGCGGCAGGAGAAATTCTGCATCTTTGGGGCCCTTGCTCGGGGTCTGCAGGGAGCAGTGTTTCTCCAGGTGTGGTCTGGGGACCACCAGGATCAGAATCTCCAGGGGTGAGGCCCAGAGATCTGCATTTCCACCAGGCCCCAGGCAATGTTTGATGTCCACTGAGGCATGGAGACTGTCTCCTGTCATTTGAAGGAAAGGAGTTTTCCAAAGGGAGGAAAATAATCATTGAAGTTCTACATGGTTATGCATCTCAGCAAATTAGCTTCAAGTTTGGAAAATACAAAGTTTTTGTCACATGGCTTCTGGACTCTGTCTTTAGTGCCACCCACAGGTAGACTGGCATGATACCTGACCTAACAGGGTTTCATAACATATCTGTCATCCCAATTCCACTCCCACTTGATGAACCAGGGATACCTCCTTCCTAAATTATATTATTCCTCAAACACGCCATTTCTTGCTGTTTTTTTGCCCATTAGACTGTTTTCCTGGAATGTCTATCTCTAGTAGGTTTGCCTGCCACCAGTCTCCTATGCATGCCTCAAAGCCCAAGTCAAACCTCACTGCTTCCTCCTAGCTCAGGGAATACTCTCCCCTTCTTTGTACTTCTCTGGTTGAACATTCCACACAGAAGCAACAATCTGAGCTCCCAATTATTGAACCCCACAAAGCGCCTGGTACTTAACTCAAGCACTTGAGACATTAATGTAATGTAATGTAATTACATGTAAACACTGGGCATGTTTACTAATAATTGAAAGCATATTACACTCGTCTCTTTACATGCATTCTCCCCTGGCCCCCTCCAGCGCAGGGACTGAGCCTAATTTCCTCAGGCTGTGTAGGTGCTCAAGTCACATTGGAGGAGGCATCTGGGTGGCTCAGTTGGTTGAGCATCTGCTTTCAGCTCAGGTCATGATCTCGGGGTCCTGGGATTGAGCCTCTAGTCTTGCTCTCTGCTTAGCAGGGAGTCTGGTCTGCTTTTCTCTCTCATTCTCCCTCTGTGCTCCCTCTCTCCCTGTCTCTCTGTCTCAAATGAATAAATAAAATCTTTAAAAGAAAAAGTCACATTGGACAGACTGATGTTCACACGCCCATCTCACCAGCTTGGATCAGCCAGGAAAAAATAAGGCCATGAGACTCTGAGAAGGAACCCAATAACACACGATGGAGAAAGGGTCTGGGCAAGCCAGAGCGGAGCCCTTTGACTGACAGCTGCCTTCATGCACCTGCAAGCTCCAACCGAAGCAGAGCTGAGGTCCCAGTTGGGGCTGTTAGTGGGAGAGTGGCTTGCTAACCTCGAACCCTGTCCTTGGTGTAAAATCAAACTCCTACTTAGCGCTAACAGAGACACCAGCTACAGACAGACCACAGTCTTCCCACAATGAGGACAGTCACCTTCCCTTGAACCAACATGGCCCAGGTACTGCTTATGTATAGACCCGGAGGATCAGAGGGGTGGAAGGCCATCCAGATCAGCTGTCCCTCCTTGGCATGAATGTATCTGTGTAGCCTGATGCTTCAGGTAAGCTTCTGAGCCTTTCAGAAAGTCAAGATCCTGGCTCTGCTGCTTAATGGCTGTGTGACTCACCTAACCTCTCTGGGCCTCAGCTTCCTTACCATAAAATAGGAATAATAAAAATCTTCCTTGTGTGATTGTTGTGTGTTTCCATGTGGAGAACACTTCTGACAGTTTTTTCCTCCCTATTCTAACCATTAACATATTTATTTGTTTTTATGATCGTATCTTGCTGGTGCTGTGATTCCTTTTTTTTTTTTTTTTTGGTTTGAGAATTCCTACACTAGTGAGCTTTCTAAATCCCATCTCTGCTTATGAAAACTCCCTCTAAGCTTTTCCTCTTTCTTGGCTTTATATATTTTCTCAAGTGAGATCTCTCCGCTAAAATTCATTTCCCTGCCAATCTCCAATTTGATGCATCATCCCGATCATGCTATATTATGTTTGGCAACATAATGTGATGTGACTGTGGCTGCCGATGACGGATGGGGTACCCGTCAGCAAATGGAACAGCACCCAATTTTCTAAAGAGCATTGTTACAGAAACAAACAGGATGGCCTTTTAACTTGTATTGATTTATTTCTGAAGAATGAGCCCCTCTCTTACTTTTACAAGAGCTGTAATTAGAGGGTAGAATTACCTTCCTGGGGCGAGGGCTCAAGGAGCTGAACAGCCAGGGGGTCGTAGGGGAGAGCACAGAGAGTGTGAGGGGGGTGTAGGCAGCAGCCCCTAACACGCCATTGGGCCAGATTGAGCACAGGAAGCATGGGGGTTAAACACATAAAAAAATCTGTCTTCCCCCCCTGCATCCCTCCCTCCCTTCCTTCTTCTCTCTTTCTTAATATCTATCCATCCATCCAAGTTTTTATCATTCATCCATCCATGTATTTTCTTTCTCCCTTCCTTCCTTTCTCTTTCTTCTTTTTCTCCTGCTATCTGCCATTTATCCTTCCATCCACCTACCCATCCCATCCATCCTTCCATCCATCCATTTATCCAACTATCCACCATCCGTCCAACCATCCATCACCCATCCATCTACCATCCCATCCTTCTACCCATCTATCCATCCATTCATCCATCCATCTTGTCTTCCTCCCTACCATCCATCCCCATCTTTCTTTTCTTCTTCTTTATTTCTTGCCATTTTCCACTCATCTATCCATCTGTTCATCATCCATCCTTATATCTGTCCATTCATCCATCTTGCCTGCCTGCCTTTCTTCCATCCTTCCTTCCTTCCCTTTTCTATTCAATATTTTTGGGTTTTTTTAAAAAAGATTTTATTTATTTATTTATTTACTTATCTATCTATCTATCTATCTATCTATCTATTTATTTATTTATTTATGAGAAACACAGAGAGGGAAAGAGAGGCAGACACACAGGCAGAAGGAGAAGCAGTATCCATGCAGGGAGCCCAACGTGGGACTCGATCCCAGATCTCCAGGATCACACCGTGGGCTGAAGGTGGCGCTAAACCGGCTGCCCTCTATTCAATATTTTTGAGAACGATGCCTGGTATAATGTAGAAATGTGACTCAGAAAAATCAGGGTCCATAGCTAGCCCTGCTGTGTGACCTCGGAGAAGTCAACAGTCCTCTCTAAGATTCCCTGGGCTCCGCTGTCATCCCCCCCTTGCTCCAGCCACCCCAGCCACAGTGTTCTTTCCTTCACAGTCCAGGTACCCTCCCACTTGGGGGTGTTTGCATTCATTTCCCCTCAGCTTCCTGCAGATAGCTCCACGGCACCCTCCTTCCTTCCTCCCAGGTCTCCGTTCAGTGCCACCCTCTCCTGTCACTGTCCACTCCCTAACTCTGCTTCACTTTACCTTTAGCTAGAGCACTGTTTGGAATACTACACATACTGCTTATTTAAGAATATCTACTTATTTAATGTCTGTTCAGCAAGGTGGGAATGAAGGAGGACCAGCTGGAGGATGGTTGTCAAGGGTCATGGCTATGAACAGGGGCTCAACTGCCCCAGGACCTCTCCGGATCTCAGAGTGGACTGGGGGTTGACCTTGGGGGTGATGGCCTCCCCACTGACAGGACTGATATCAGCAGAAAGCAAAAAGCCTCACCACTTGTGCTCAACATGGATGCCTGCATCTAAACTGTCTAGCACTGCCCACCACAGTTGGGCTGCCATTGGAGATGAGCTGAGGGCGGGACACAAGTCCCAAGGGCCACTGCTCGGGCACTGTCTGGCCCCATGATATTACAATGGCCACTTCATCCCCCAGGTTGTGTTTGTGGAAAAGAGTGGAGGCCCAGAACCCCAGTCTGTCTGGCGCTCACGTGCTGTGACCTTGGGGAAGTCACTCTTCTGCTCTGTGCCTCATTTTCCCCATCAGTAAAATAAACAGGGTGGAACAAACAGACCTCGCTCTCCCAGCTTTTCAAGTCCAAAAAACTCTCATTTAAAAAAAAATCATGAAACAAGTTATATGGGCTTAGTGGTGAAAAGGAGAACAAGAAGGCAATGTAATAGAAGAAAGGAATAACTCAACAAAAAGGAAACCTCTATTGACATTTTGACATTTTTGATATCCAGAGACATTTCCATGCTCACATCCTTCTGCTTCTCCTTTTCTCCCTTCTCTCCCTCCTCACCCTCCCCCTTTCTCTTCTCCCATCTCTCCTCTCCCTCTCTTCCCTACCCCCTTCCTCGCCCTTCCCCACTACACGGTCCTACTTCTCTTGCCTCTCCCCCACCCATCCTCCTTCCTCCCCATCACCATCCTTCTAATAGAATGTAAGCTTCATGGATCCCACAATTTCTCTTTTGGTCACTATTATATCCGTAGCACCTCACTCAGCATCGGGCGCGTAGCAGGTGCCTAGTACACACCTATGGTAGGAAAGCATGGACAGTCATCCTGTCCGCTTAGTGACTATTTATTGAACACGGTGTGAGCCAGGCTCTGTGTAGGGCAGGGACCCTCAGGGATGAATGGGACGGGGCCCCACCCTTTCGGGACTCTCAGCCTTGCCTGGGAGGCAGAGCCTTCTGGGATGGCAGAGACTCCGTTGGAATCCAGTCAATGAAAATTAGCATGAAATGACCCATAAACAAAGTATGGAGGGACACAAGTTGAAAAAACAAGGAGCCAATGCAGGTGCAAAAGACAAGTGGAGAATGCTCTCAACTCCCTGCAGAGGTGGGGAAGGGCCCTGGGGCCTAGGGGCAGCCCGTGCACATTATGTCCAGGAGGCAAGCAGGGTGAGAGCAGGGGCTGGGGTCCACCAGGCAAGGATGGGAGGAGGGCACAGGCAATTGAGAAATGGCCTTGAAGTCAATGGAAGCTGGTGCATGTGTCTGGACCAACAGGGACCAAAAAAGCAGAAAGTGGGGGGTTTGCATGGGGCAGGGGACAGGGGTGCTGGACAGAGCTGCAGCTGCAGACATTGCAGACCAGCTGTTGGGCACGTGGGCTCTCAAGGTAGACAGTCCTGTGTTCGAATCCTGATGGGCTCTACTGTGCTCCCCATATAAACCCCAGCACACTCCTGTGCTTCGCTGAGCTTCAGTGTCCTCCTCTGAAGAATAGGGGTCCTTGTCCGTGCTGGCTAGTAGAGAGAGCGACATGCTCTGCCCAGCCTAGGGTCTTAGAGTGAGCCACCGACCCCATGGTGCAAATCTGTCCTATATAGTGACAGGACGGGAAACTGTCCTGTGGAAAGATAGAATTGCAAAATGCCGTGCCAGGGACCCCCAAGGAGCACACGAGCACACCATGGAAGCATGTTGTGTAGCTGGGCTATGCAAAATAACCACTCTCAGGAATATGACAAAGCAGACATTAATCTCTGCTCAGAACCTGAAACCCAACCTGCAGCCTGGACAGAAATGTTTGATTCCATTGTGATGACCTAGAAGGGAAGGCGTCCAAACCCCTGGAGGTGGAAGATGCGCTGTGGGATGGGGAAGTGTTTCTGGAAGAGGGGGTCCTTCATCCCACCCTTGGCATTTTCTCAGATGATAAGTCTGAATGGTTGTCACCCCCCAAGACCAGGAGATACAAAGCCACAAGGAGACAGTAGCAGTTGAAAGGGGTTCATATCCAATCGGCCGCATACAATTTTCCATCTTGTATAGGGACGAGAGCTGTCGGGCTCACAGAGCACAGGGAGAGATGAAATCAGGAGGTCCTTGGAGAGCGCTGGAAAAGGCTCAGTGAACGGTGGCCTCTACAGTTATATCCTGGAGGGAGTCTCTTTACTGTGACATAAATTCTGCCCTTTTTAACCAGAAACTACCAGCCTTGTGCTCAGTGAGTCGCTGTCCCTGCATCCAGTATGACTCTGCAGCCCCAGTGCCTTAAACATCAGGAATGTATTGTCTCACTATTCCAGAAGCTGGAAGTCCAACATCAAGATGACACAGGGCTGGTTCCTCCTGGGGCCTCTCTCCTGGCCTGTGTCCTCACATGACCTTTCCTCTGTGTGCATGCACACCGGTCTCTGTGCATCCAAATTTCCTCTTCTTATAAGGACACCAAGCAGATTGGATTAGGGCTTCCTTTTAACTTAATCACTACCTCCCAATACAGTCACATTCTGAAGCTAGGGTGGGGGGGCGGGGACAGGGTGGGGGGGTGCTAGAGCTTCAACAGAGGAATTTTGAGAAGGAGAGACACAACTCAGCACATATAACAAGGCAGCATCTTCTGTACCCCATTTCTCCAGCTTTTAAGTGGTGACACAGGGGAAGGGGCAACCCTAGGTATTTTTTGCCTCCGCCCAGAGCCCTTTGCAAGTCTCGCTTAGAAGCATTCACTCCTGGGCTCACCCAGACCTTCAAGATTTGCTATCCAGAGTTCATGACCTTCTGCTTCTTTCAAGCTCCAGGATCACAGCCAATAACCTGCCTCAGTCTCGGCATGGAAACACAGGAGGGGTTTGTGCTCCAGAAAAGTCTTCAGAGGAAGCAAGGTCCCCTCGCAGCCCCTTTGAAGCTGTTGTTCTGTTTATTTATTTATTATTTGGTTCCAAGCCATCGCTCAGTAGACCAGAAGGGCCCACATCCTGTTTGCCACTGGGTCACTCGGGATTTTGCAAGCTTAGGAGACATTGTCACTACACACCCCCCCTCCAGCTCCCAAATACCCCTCCTCTCCTCTCCTCTCTCTCTCTCTCTCTCTCTCTCTTTCTCTTTCTCTTTCTCTCTCTGCCTTTTCTTTTTCACAAGGAGCCTGGAATCACAAATATGCGGGGGGTAGGACAATGCCTTCGGCTAAGGGGGGAGCAGTGGGGTCATCTTTTATTAAGAAGAAAGCTATTGAAGTGACGCTCTGGAACATATTGCGATTAAAGCCTTGAAAGGTATTTCCCTCGTTAGTGTAAATGGGAAGAGGGGAACTGGCAATCTTGTTGATCAGCGGTGGCAATTTATTTTAAACTGTCCATTTTCTGGATGTCAGAGGACGACTTTTATGTATAATCTTATTTCCAATTTCAACAAAGAACACTTCACTCACGTTCTATGCGGAGATTTTTTTTTTCATAGACAATAACCGATTATAAAAGCGGTTCTCCACCACCCACCCCCCTATCTCGTAGTGGTGTTGACATATGGAAATGAATCAAAATGTAATACGCATAATTACAAGCATTGTAAGCAGGGTACAATTAGTGTCTCTTCAAACCAATGTTGTAATCAAAAGACACCACTAAAACAGTCCAAAAAGTGAGGAGACTATCTGTGGGATTAGACACGGATTGGAAATAATTTATTTTTCTTTTTTTCTTCTCGTCTCTTCTATAGAGAGACGGAAGTCACCTCGTATTCTATTCCTGAGTGGGTGCAGAGAAATCAATTCTAATTATTTTCTCCACCCATCCAGTTGAACACAGACAAGGAAACCTTGCTTTCAAAATAAATCCAGCCACATAGCAGGGGGTTATCTTTTCTGAAGCATGCAAATGAAGGGGTGGCTTTTAAGGTCATGTAGGCCTGGGGAGGTGTCATGTGGCAAGCTGGCCAACGGGGCCCTTTGGGCAGAATTTTGTCGTTTGGTTGCTTTTCTGTTTAGCCTACAGGGCATTTGGCAGTGGGTGTTTGCTTTTTTATTTGTTTTATTGGCTGTTGATGTTCATTTGATTTTTATGGTGAATCTCTTGCCGACATTTAAGAATTAGAAGGGGTTCATGTGAAAAATAGGATCTTCACCTCTTCCTGAAAAATGATCTGAGCTGTCCACATATGAGCCACACCCTCATAGGGCACCGTCATCCCCTGGGACTCGGTACCAGCAGGGCCTAGAGATAGGGCACCTTGTCCTGTTCCCCAAGCCTTCACCTTTGTTCCTGTCCTAGCCCCTGTAGGCACCTGACCTCCACCCCACCCATTTCTGAAAGAAATGAGTCAAAGGGGCTGGGTGGCTCAGCAGTTGAGTGGCCACCTTCAGCTCAGGGCGTGATCCTGGGATCGGGTATGGAGTCCCACATCAGGCTCCTTGTAGGAAGCCTGCTTCTCCCTCTGCCTGTGTCTCTGCGTGTCTCTCATGAGTAAATAAATACAATCTTAAAAGGGGGGGCTCCATTCACCTGCCATGTGCACGGAAACCACTCCCCACCAGTCACTTCCACTCTGACTTGGTGCACTGCCTTTCTATTCTCTTCCATCTCTCAGAAGAGCCCTTCCCACCTGAAAACTCCCATCATCTTCTCCCCAAGCCCAGTTTGGGTGTTTCCTCTGCCAGAAAGTGTTCACTGACTATACTCACCCATCTTCCCCAAAGCTACCCTGGCACAGCACTGATCACCCTTGACCTTGCTCATGCCTCCTCAGAACCCCACCCTCCCCCACCACCCCCCAGCGCTGTTCATCTGGGCATCACTCCGTTGTCGCCTGGTGCTCCCCGAAAGTGAGGTCCCTGCCTTTTCCATGGCTGCGTCCCAAATGCCTAGCATAGAATCTGGCATAAGGGAGGTGTGAAGTCCTTGTTTGGATTTCTGAATGAATTATTCAGTGAATGCTGCCTCTTTGTTGTCTCCTAACCAAGGCAAAAGTAAATGAGAAGGGGAAAGTGATTGACCAAGAACTTGCTAGGTTTCTGGCCACTTGGTCCGTGTGGTGTCCCAGGAAGAAGAGAGATAGCCAGGCTCTCCCTTCCATCTACAAGTTGATCACCTATCGAGATATTTACCCTCTACTCAAAAAAAGCAAGTTCTCGTTGTCAGATAGACTCTGATACCACAAGTATCTGCATCTGTACCTATGCCTGTACCTGAACTCCATCCTTATCTATATGTTCATGTGTACCTACACCAGTAGTATCTTTCATCTGGATCTCATTTCAGCTTTGGGCTGCTCATAATAGCAAACATTTGGAAACTACTTAAAGATCCATCATCAGGGCACCAGTTCCACACACTTCAGTGTATTCAAGTCCTGGAATATTCTGAAACCATAAACATAAAGGTGGTCACTTATGGCCATGGGGAAGGGATCCAGCTTGCTGGGGACAGGCCAAGCCCTGACCGGACACGAGGGAGATGCACATGTGCAAACCGTGGCTCTTCACCTAGAAATACACACATGCAGAGAGGTGTTTAGAACAGTTTCAGCCAGATGTTAAGAGTAGTCTTCCCAGGCAGTAGACTTTCTGCTGATTTTTGTTTAGAAATTTCCATTCTCCTTAGCATTTTTATTATGAATTGTGATTTTCCCCCGAACCAATAAATTGATCGGAAATGCATCGCTCTGGCGTCCACCTATTCTCTTCTCTCCTGCTCATTTGTCTGAACTTTCTACTAGGTGTCACAGTCCCCTGTCACACCTCCCTAGCACGTGATGGACTGGGTCTGGGCTAAGCTCTCCCAATCTGGTGAAATTCATAATTGACTCCATTCATGTTTGCATTCCCAGGAGTCAGGGCCCCTTACAAAGCTGGATTTAACAAATAGTTGATCCCAAAACAGGGTCATGAAAAATTCAAATGCAAAACTGCCACGGGGAGGATCTAGATGAAAGCCCATTCCATGCAGATGGGGAAACTGAGATCTAGGGAGAACACTGGAAATCGCAGGAAGTCAGAGGTCGACATGCTGGGTCAACATCCCAGCTCAGCCACTTCCTGGCTGTGTGACTCAGAGACAATGCTTGTACCCTGTGCCCACCAGCACTTTCTCCTCTGTAAAACTGATATAATAATGGCACAAGGAGGTTTCCGGATTAAATGTGACAGTGGCCCGGCCTGAGCTTTTGCAGATGGAAGAACCCTTAGCAGGATTAGAGTTGTCACAGTGGGGACGCCTGGGTGGCTCAGCGGTTGAGCTTCTGCCTTTGACTCAGGTCGTGATCCAAGGGTTCTGGGATCAAGTTCTGCATCGGGCTCCCTGCAGGGAGCCCGCTTCTCCCTCTGCCTATGTCTCTGCCTCTCTGTGTGTGTGTGTCTCTCATGAATAAATATACAAAATCTTTAAAAAAAAAAAAAGAATTTTCACGGTGAACTTGAACCAGTTTCCCCAACTATAGGGAAAAAAATATACATATATGCATATATCATAAAAACTGTAGTCATCAAAACACTAGGCTCTTGGGAGGCAGATGCCATTGCCACATGCTCGCAAGTGCAAAGTCCCTCCTGCCTGGCCCCAGAGGACAGAGGCACATTTCCTTTCCCCTGGAGTCTGCTGTCCCTCAGCCCAGGGCCTTCTGCGGAGGTCTGGGCAGAGTCTCCCAGGCTGTGTCTCTGGGGCTGGTGCACCAGGAGGGCCATTTCTATCCAGCCCAGGGCCTCCTGTAAGCCAGGGAAGGTGGAGAGGGGAGGCTGTCAAAGAGAAGCAAAAATCCACTCCAGGTCAGCAGGGTGGCTGGCCCGGGGCCCAGTCGGGGGGATCCTCTCTGGAAGGGGCTCCCACCCAGCAGGCTCTCCCACAATGCACCAGGTGCCTTCTGCTGATAAGACCGGGCTGTGGAACCTTGAGGCGCGTGACAGGAATAGGCGAGAAATGCGTCTATTCTTGAGGGCCGTGAGAGCAAACTCTGGCTCGATGAAGAGCACGCTGATAAGACAGGAGCAGTCAAGGCCTAGGGCATATTTTCCCCTCCAATTTTTTTTATTTTCTTATTTATTCATTTTTGTTTTGTTTTGTCTCTTGTTCCCTTCTTATTGAGGGAAAGAGAAAAGGTGGCACCTGCCAGCCAGGGGTGGATGAAATCTGTGCCCATTCGTGGAAGACACTCAGAATGGGTCCTGAGTTGCCAACCCTGAAATCCCAAGGGCGGTCTCTTTGCCTGCTGTGACATTGTGAGAAATTTTTGTTTCTTCCTTACCTTGTGCTGAATTTTCCAAATTTTTCGTGCTGTGACCAAGCATTGTGTTGCTCATCAGAAAAAAAAAAAAAAAAAAGAGGTTGCTTTTGAATGTAGGGTTTAGGTCTCACTTCATATTGGCTCCCAAACATGCTCACAGGAGAGGAAGGAAGAATATGTGTTTTCTGTGACAGCCCCCTAACATGGTGCTGCTCATCAGAAGATGCCCCTCACCCCAATCTGCTGTGGGGGGAATGTTCTGGAAAACTGTTCTGGGAAACAGCTTGGTACTTTTCTTATAGACTTTACATATACCAGGGCACCCGGGTGGCTCAGTGGTTGAGTGTCTGCCTTCGGCTCAGGTCGTGATCCCAGAGTCCTGGGATCGAGTCCCACATGGGGCTCCCTGCAGGGAGCCTGCTTCTCCCTCTGCCTCTCTGTGTGGCTCTCATGAATAAGTAAACAAAATCTTTAAAAAAAAAAAAAAAGAAAGAAAGAAAATTCTCGAAGTGAGACAGGTAGAGCTAGATGGAACAGATCGGTTACTGCCGAGCGCTAGAACCGCAGTAGGCCATGGTTATTTGGGGCTGAAGGAGGGAGTCTCTTTGTGGTGATGGAGCCATCTGTATCTTATTCTTGGTGGCAGTCACTCAAATCTACACGTGTGACAGAATTTCACAGGACTATACACCAAGAGAAAAACAAATTCACCACTAAACCAGTGAAATCCACATTAGGTCATGTTCAAGTTAATAGTGTCGCACTAATGTTGATTGTCTGGCTTTGCTCATTTTGTTACAGTTATGTAAGATTCCATCATTGGGGGAAGCTGGGTGGGGGATACATAGGAGCCTTTGTAACTATTTCCACAACTCTTCATGAACCATTAGCTATTTTAAAATAAAACAGTATTTTAAAAAATATTTCATTTATTTATTTATGAGAGATACACAGAGAGGCAGAGACATAGGCAGAGGAGGAAGCAGGCTCCCTGTGGGGAGCTTAATGCGGGACTTGATCCCAGGACCCCGGGGTTCATACCCTGAGCTGAGGGCAGACCCTCAACCACTGAGCCACCCAGGTGTCCCTAAAATAAAACAGTATTGACCAAAAATTTTAAAATATTTTTAAAAACCTATGTCTAGAGGGCCTTAGAGCTGGTGGAGAGGAAAATGAGGCTTATTCAAATGAATCGAATCATAAGATGTGGTTCATCATCCCACTGAACTGTCAACAAAGCCATAATTAGTGATCACCAGCTCAAGTGCCAGGGGGTCCTGGAGGTGTCACCAACAATAGCTGGTCATGCTCTCCCAATTGACCAATTGCTACCCTCACTCTAAATCTTTAAAAAAAAAATCCAGCACCCTCTTAAACTAGTGTCAATAGCAGAATTGCCCAGGGGTTGAGATTAGGGCGTCAGGATCCAGGAAAATCTGGGACGACGCTGGCTATTCTATCAAATTGTGTGGCCTCGGTAAGTTTATGGTTCTAGATTCTGTGAAAGATTTATTATTAATATAAACACAGGGTAAGGGATGCCTGGGCGGCCCTGTCATTTAATCCTCTGACTCTTGGTTTGAACTCAGGTTGTGATCTCAGGGTCAGGAGATCAAACCCCACATCGGACTCTGTGCTCAACTTGGAGTCTGTTTCATACTCTCCCTCTACCCTTTCCCATCTCTCTCTCTCTCTCTCTCTCTCACACACACACACACAAATAAATAAATAAATACTTTTAAAAAAAATGAAGTGAATCAGGATCTTTTCAGATTCAAGTGACAGAAACCCAACCCAAATACCTTGAGAAATGGGAAATATATTAGCTCACAGAACTGTAAAGTTCAAAGAATCTAACTTCAGGTGTGGCTGGATCTAGGTGGTCAAACGGGGCTCTCAGGACTCTTCTCTCATCTCAACTCTGATTTCTTTGTGTTTGTCTCATTCTCAGACAGGACCTTGCTTCACAATAACAAAAAGACTGCCAATAGCTCCAAGCCTATCTCCTCCTAGTTTAGCAGTTGTCGTTGAAGGAACATCCCTTTCTCGATAGTTACAGCTAAAGTCCTGCAACTGGGCCTTATCTCTGGTGTATATCTCATTCCCATCCCTGTCAATCACTGACACCAGAAGAATGGAAAACACTGATTGGTCAGACCCAAGTCATAGCCAGACTCCTGCTCTCTAGCAGGCAGAGAACATGGGGATGCAGAACATGTCAGAAGCACATGGGGACTTTTTTTTTTTTCCTGGAAGAAAATCAATGTATCTTTAGCAGAAAGAAGGAGGAATGGAAGCCAAACTGGTAAAACCAACAGATGTCCAGCAAAGAGGGAAATAGCATCATTATAAGGATAAAATATTACATGAGACAGCTCGTGCAAAGCACATGGAAGGTGGCAGGTGCTTATAAGGAGATTAACAAAGAGGTTTTCTTCATCGTCACTGGTCACCGTTGCTGCTGAGAGGAATCAGGTAGGTTCGAGATTCCAGCCCACTTTGCCATTTGCACCAGCAACAGCTGCTTTTCGGACCAGTCCCTCAGCAGCGCCAGGCTGCCTTTCTTACTGAGCACACCCACAATCCTGAGCCTCTTTCCATTTGGTCCCAATCTGAGACTGTGTCTTCCCTACCGACTGACTGCCTTCCGAGAGTCTGATTCCTTTCTCGCTCTAAAAATCAGACCCAGTTGGCCTTAATGGCGGTGCGCCAGGCACGGTGCTAGACATTCTTCATTGTGATTGTTGCCCCAACCCGGGACGGATGGCAGATGGCTTTGCTCCATTTGGCAGGTGAGCAAACTGAGTTTCGGAGGGGGCCAGCACATGGCTTGGAAATGGCAGAGCTGATTTCAAACCCAAAAGCTCCAAATGCCTTTTGCTTCAGAGGAAAGCCCCTCAGCATCCCCAGGGTTTCACCAGTGAAATTCACCTGGCAAAGCTGACCTAAGCATGGAGCTTCCCTCCACCTGCTCCCGGGGATCCCTCATTCCTGTCCTAACGGGGTTCCTGCTTCTCTCGATTTTTATGATGCCTACCTACTGGAGGCCAAGGCATTAATAACCCCCGTAAACCAAGCTGAGGTAGAGCAACTAGCAACACAATCACTTCTGCTGCTCCACTTACACCCAGAAATCGCATCTGATCCTGTTTGCCAGGCTGGGGCAGGGGCACCCATTTTCCTAGGGCTGAGGAACCCTTGCTTTTGCCTAAGACATTATGAAAATAAGGTCCATTTTTTGCCTTGCCCAGCCAGCTGGTGGAATGCCAATCAAGAAGCATCCTTTTGGTGGCTGGATTAAGGGTTGGAGCCAAGGAAGTCCTCTCATCTCACAAGCTAAGCACACATGTTCTACACTTGGTTTCTCTCTTTTTAACTCATACACACAGGCACACATGCATACACATATGCACACACATGCACATACTCACACGCACATGCATGCACATGATCACACATGCATGCACACACACGTCTATAAGCTGTCTATTTTCTTCCTTTTAATTACGATGATACAAAAATTCTCCTTTTGTTTATCTTCATTTTTTTCCACCTTTTTTCTGGGAAACTTGGTTGCTATTGGCTTATTCTCTGTATGTGAATGTGTGCATCCACATGCATGTACACGTGCATGCACGTGTGTATGTGTGTTTCCTGGTCATTATTTTTCCCAACTACATCTCCACAATGAGTTGAAATTCAGCTATGTTTGGAAAATAAATAGTGCCGGCATCACATTTGTTAAAGCCGGAGCCTGTTGTCAAGATCAGCCTGGCTCTTGGATGCCCTGTGTGGGTCTTGAGAGAAACAGAATAATTCACCTGGCCAGGTTCTCAGGCTAAGCTAAGAGCAGAGTATGCATTCCATGGTCCCTGTAATGTACAGATTTCCTGGGTGTCTTTGTTTCCTGGTGTGGTTAAAGTTGGACACCCAGGATGGCAGACAAGTTTAGTTCAAACCACTTCGCTTGGCCACTTCTGATCATTTTAAGAAAATTTCAGAAGCCAGGATTTACCGAGGACCTACTGTGTGCCAGCATCTATGTGAGAGCCAGGTCCACATGGATCTACTTTTCCAGATGTGATTCACCCAAAACCTGATATAAAATCAGCTATAAAAAAATAATAAAAATAATAAAAATAAAAAAAATAAAATCAGCTATACAAGGAACTCTTGGTAATAACAATAATAATAATAGCTAACATTTATTTGCAAACTCTATCCTAGGTAGCATACAAATCATTACATAGTACTAATGTTTTGTAGATTAACATTAGAGACTCAGTATTAGTGTTTTTGTTTTAATGAAAAGTATTTCGAACAGAGAGACAAGAATCCAGAAAATTTAATGAACACCAGATTTGACAAATCTTAACCTGTCCTTGTTGTAGATTTTTCTTCTGCAAAGAGACATTACAGATAGAGCTGAGCCCTCTGTGTGTCCACCCTGATCTCAGTTTTGTCTCCTCTCCTCCTACCAGGAGCCTAAATTTGGAGTTTATTATGCCAATAGATGTTGTTAAATGTTTATTACGTGATTATGCATCCATAAACGTGACAGTGTGTTGTTCATGCAGATTTTTAAACTTCTCAGGAACGGTATCTAGAGAAACACATTCTGTCTCTCGCTGTTTTCTTCCCACTGTGGGTAGATGATCAGATTTGATCTTCACAATGGGTTTAGGTGGCTGGCACCATTTCACAGATGAGGAAGCTGAAGCACACGGGGAATAAATGCTTGGGACTTACATATCCTAAAGCTAAGCGTGTGTCCGAACAGTGACTCAGCCGTTCTACTGTTGAGTACACACCCAAAAGCAACAAGCATTTTGAGGCATGGAAGACATGCATAAGAATGGGGGCGCCTGGGTGGCTCAGTCGGTTAAGCATCTGGTTTGGCTCAGGTCATGATCTCAGGGTCCTGGGATCGAGCCCTCAGTCAGACTCCCTGCTAACCAGGGGGGCCAGCTTCTCCCTCTCCCTCTGCCTGCTGCTCCCTCTGCTCATGCTCTCTCTCTCTCTCAAATAAATAAATATAATCTTTTTAAAAAAGACTTGTCAAAGAATATTCCTAAGATCTTTATGCATAAGAACTGAAAATTAGAGACAACCCAAATGTGCATCAGCAGGAGAATGGGTGCACACACTGTGGTGACATCCCACTATGGTATAGTACACAGCAATGAAAAAGAATGAGCTCGCAAGGCCCTACAACAGACATCTATGTGCCTCATAGATGGAATGCTGAATGAAAGAAACCAGGCAGACAGGAAGCCTACTGCATGGCCCCATCTGCAGATGACAGCAGGGGTCAGAGCAGTGATGACTTCTGCGGCAGAGGTCAGGACTGACTGGGAGGGCCATGGTGGGGGCTTCTGGGCCATCAGGAGTGTTCCACACCCTGATCTCGGTGGTAGTTACACAAAGGTCTGCCTATGTAAAAAACCTTCTGGCTCTGCATTTAGATTTATGAATCGTAGTATGTGTGCCCCATACCTCTGTGATGACGATGATGAATCACACGTGTGGAGGTATACAGACTATCTGTGAAGAGGTCAGTTTGAACACAAACATTCGGAATCTGTGTATTTGACCATTACTCTGAATATTTATGAAGGGAATGTGGAGGGGCAGATAGAGTTCTCTGCTCAGGTTTACGCACTGAGCAAGTAGAAAAGGTAGGATGTGAACCTAGTTCTGTCTGACTCCCACATCCATCCCTCTTCTCTTTGTCTCGGGCCACTCCCAGGCACTGAGCGGGGGCTTTCTGGGCACTCAGATCTCAGTTAAAGACTGAGTTTTGCCCTCTTAGTTTAACATACTCCATTTCCAGAACATGTTCACATCCAGGCTCATATTTTCTCATTGCCTACAGCCTGCTGAGCACACACAGTAGAGATGTTTGTGTGCAACACGCCCAATTCACAGATAGAGAAATGGAGGCCTGGTCTGGCACTCCAGGTGACCAGATCCCCGGTACCTGTGAGGTCCCGTGCACAGAGCATGAAGCCTGAGGTCAAGCAAATCAGATCTAGTGGAGAGTCTCAGTGGGGGCCTGGGCCAGCCATCACTCTGTGACTCAGTGGGCATCACGCTCCTGGCTCCGCAGGGTGATTGTGAGTCTTAAATTGAAGAAATGCCAGTACAGGGCATCAGGGCATGGCGCTGCTCTTAGACCATCTCATTTCCTGACTTCTTGGCTCCTCTTGGATTCAGGCTTCCTTGTTCATTGCTTGGGGAGCGGGTTGACCTCTGAGCTTTCTTGCAGCTTTAAGATTCTATGATTTATGACATTTTATGCAAATGTCGATGAAGCACTCAGCTCTGCACACTGCAGAGAAAAAGAAGGGGGGATGGGCTGCCATGGTCCCTAATTCCCAATGGGTACCAATAATGTTGGCCAGGGAAGTGACCAGTGGCAGATCAGCCATCCCCTGCCTCTCCCGAAACACCCTGCGGCCACAGTTTGTTCTGATCCCCACTATTGCAGGATTTGGAAGGGATGATGCAGTTTGTGGTGTGGTGGCCTTGCGCGGGGGACCTGGGCACTGGGGAGTCGTCCCCCGGGACAGCCTCTGTAGCTGGCCTTTATTGAACATCCTACTCCATACTGGCCTATAAAACCAAGAGAAGAAACAAAGCCTCCACCTCACAAAGCTACATAAAAAAAATAATCTTAAAAGGGGGCATCCATAAAAGTGGGGCTGGTAATTATTCGGATCTAGTTAACCATGCAACAAAATGGAATAAACGCAGCTCCATTAACCTTATTTTAAAAGCGCTCTTTGGTGATTCATGTTTATTACACTGTTAACATTTAAAAGAGTGGACGCCCACCACCGTCCCTGCCCTGGAACCTGGTACAGAAGGAAACACACACTCGTTAGAAAGAGGAAGGGATCCAGCAAAGCTCATTTCTCTTTTGTCAGTCCCCTTGCCCAAAGAGACCCCACTTGGTCCTTCACTGCTGTCATCTGCAAGCATTTACTGAGCACCTGCTAGGTCGCGGGGAGATGGCCAAGTACTTGGGGTACAGCCGTGAACACAATGGCAACCGGCCCAGGGTGCTGAAGTCTGATGGGGCAAGACCCAGGGGAAGAAATCGCTTCTACTGCGATCTGGGACCCTGACCCAAAGCCCTACCTGGGCGACTTCAAACCTATCCTGCCCAATCCTCATCACACTTTTATTTCCTGGCTGTAAGCATTCGTCAGTGGTTGCCCAGACCTGCTAATCCATGGTGGCTGCGAAACGTTGATTTTCTAACATTATTTCTTTGCATTTATTCATTGCCTGCCCGCTGGAGAAAGGAGCTGTGACTTCTCTTCTGTGCATCCATCCATTGATTATCAGAATGGATTCTCGTTTAGTCTGTGGTCTGTGATCCACGACTAAGTTCAGGAAAAAAAGATTGGAGAAACTCTTTCAGGATGAAATAATCAGACATCTGGGAGAAACTCCAGACACGTGACGTCTAAAGGCAATGAATGATCTTGAATTGGGTCTGGCCCTCGCGATGCGGATGGGGAAGTAGTTATAAAGGATATTATTGAAACAATTGGTGGAATTTGAATCGGGACCGTGGTATGGGCTAGTGTGTAATATCGATGGTAGATTTCCCAATTTTGAGCATTGTGCTGTGGTTATGTGTGAGACTGCTCTTGTTCTTAGGATATACTCACTGAACTATTTAGTAGTTGGGTGACCAAGAGGGCCAGTTTGCTCACGACTCTGAGAGGCTTCCAAGACTGTATATATGTAAATATGTAATATTTACATGTACACACACAAATATATAGTATAACATGTATATTTAATATACTTGGTACATATAATGTACATCTACCTAATCTATCATCTATCTATACAAATATATGTATATGAATATAAAAATTTAGTGAGAAATTCAAGAAATGTGACAAAAGGCTTACACTTGGTGAATTGAGTAAAAAACTAATAGAAATCCTTTGTACTTGTATTAGCCTCCTGGAGCCTACTTTGCTATCACAATGTGACACAAACTGGGTGTCTTAGAACAACAGAAATGTATTGTCTCTCAGCTCTGGAGGATAGAAGTCCAAATCCAAAAGTCAGTAGGGCCACACTCCTCCCAAAACTTGGAGGGGAGGCTCCCTCTTTGCCTCTTCCAGCTCCTGGTGTCCCCAGATGTTCACTGGCTGGTGGTGACATCACTCCAGCCTGTACACGGCATCTCCCCATGTCTGCACATCATCTTCCCTCTATGCCTGCCTGCCCTGTGTCTAGATTTCCCTGGTCCATGAGGACACCAGTCATGTTGGATTGGGACCCACCCTAATGACCTCATTTTAACCTGGTTACTTCTGTAAAGACCTTATTTCCAAATAAGGTCACATTCTAAGGGACTGGGATTGGGACTTCAATATTCTTCTTGGGGAGGGGATACAATTCAACCTGTATCAGTCTTATTCTAGCAACTTTTCTCTGAAAAAGTCTGAAATAATATCAACATAAAAGCTATAAAAGTTATACAGATTGGTTGATACTACTTGCTCTCTCTAGATGGTCAGCGGAGTCCTCCCAACTCATAGGATAAGTGTCCACAAGCCCTGCATGCTCTTGACCATAGAAGGCAAGGCCGCAGGATGAGTCAGTTCAGGAGACTGATAAAGGGATTATCTCCAAGGATGGAGAAGCACAAGGGCTAGTCGGAGTGAGGAACTGCCACTCCTCGGGCTGGAAAGGCAGGGAAGGGAGGTGTTGCTGGGACTTGGAGAGAGTCCCTGACAGGTGCTCTGCCAGCAGCTTCCTTGGGGTATCCCTGCAGGGAGGACGCTGGAGGAATCAATACCCCCACATCAGACTCCTCCACCCCCTCCATCTACTGCTGGCTCCCCCATGGCTGACAAACCTGAAGTCAGGGATGCTGTCAAAGACATAGAGTGACTGTCCTGGGTACCGAGCACCATGGGGCTGGGTGGAGAACAGGCAAAGGTCATAGGAGGTGCCATGCCTGACTCATGGCCCTTGACACCTGCACTTCCTCTGCCCACCAGACGCTCTCACTCCATTCCCATCTCCCACCTTGACCTACACTCATAGCAACCTACCCCACTGCTCCCCCCTGCCTTATCACCTTCATTTTTTAGAAGATTCACTTAGGGGTCCCTTCAAAAAGCACTCTCTGCAAGCATGCTTACAGAACAATTCAAACAGCAACTACTCAGAAGAAGTGGATGTGCTGTCTTTTTTTTCTCTTATGGAAGGTGAAGTATTTATGGGTGTAAACTCGGGCTCAGTTTGAGCATCTCCCAAGAGAAGAAACCAGAACCCTCTTGGGAAGGGAAGTGGAGAGCACAGGTTGCCACATAGGTGAGTCAAGAAATACATATGAGCAACACAGAGAGAAAGTCTCTAACTGAAGGATACTTAGAATTTATAAATATGAAGACGATCACATTCTCACTTCTTTCTGTCTATAAAATCAGGCAGGTACCTGTCAGGAAAAAATTAGCCAATCTCAGTAAGATGCATAGTGTCAGTTTGGTTTTTTAATCCTTAACATATAATTTAAAATGCTGATTCCATGGCTGGAACGGTGGATGGTGCCAGATGACATAGCCTGTATAGACCATGTTCAGAAGACCTCCAAGCAGAGGTTGGGGGGAAGCTTGGTTGGAATGTTTTACTCAAAATGTGATATGTGAACCCACAGCATAAGCATTCTGGGGATTAGAAATGCAGATCCCAAGACCCCCAGATGTACAGAATCGGCATCTTCACTGTACCAGAACCCCCAGGTGATTCGTGTACATCTCACACTTTGAGAAGTATTGGCCCACAGGACAATTTCCCATCAGTCAAGAGGGACTTTAAAGGACCTTTAAGACTCCTGAGATCTCTGATTCTATACTCCTTCTGTCTCTTCCCGTTTATCTCCTCTCTGGAGCAATTGCCTAAAGAATCACCATGGGGACATCACCAGGTATTCCCACTTCCAGAGACATTCGCTTTGGGGCAAAGGTTCCAGCACAGGTGGCTAAAATCAGATCACTTTACAGTCAGCGCACTGGCAAAACAGGGAAAAGACAATTCAGATTATTTTATAAGAGCCGCTAGCCCAATTGCGGAGGGAAGATCTCCTTCCCTGGAGAATGCCAGCCGTAGAATGTAGAGAAAACTAGGCAGAAGGATGTAGAATCGGAAAACCAGTCTTTAGCCACCTCTCAATGAAATAACTGATTCAGGAAAATTTATTATTTAGTGTTAATACCATCAGGTGTATGGTGGAGGGGGACTTGAAACTCTGTGTGCATATTATTTTGTCTTCTCAGGGGAAACCCTCCATGCATGCTGGGATAACACTCAACCCTGACCTGTGGCCAGTCTCATTTCACATCACTAAAGGGGCTCATACAGATATCCTGGGTCTCCGGGTAGCCCGGGTGGCGCAGCGGTTTAGCGCTGCCTTCAGCCCACAGGGCATGATCCTGGAGACCCTGGATCGAGTCCCACGTCAGGATCCCTGCATGGAGCCTGCTTCTCCCTCTGCCTGTGTCTCTGCCTCTCTCTCTCTCTCTCTCTCTCTCTCTCTGATGAATAAATAAAATCTTAAAGAAAGAAAGAAAGAAAGAAAGAAATCCTGGGTCTCCTAAGAAGTGTACCAGGTCACAGATGCAGGTATGTGGTCATGAAGTTAGCGCTTACCCAAGGATATGATGAGCATGGAAACAGAGAAATGTGCTGGCTATGGGAGAATGGGGACCCACCTTATGGATACCAGGAAGGGAAGTTTGGGGTGGGGACAGGGGTGGGAGATGACACTGCAGGGCTTAACCCCACCTATGCTCTGATTTCCTAGCTCAGTTATTCTGACCTTCTTTGAAATTCTGAGGTACAACAAATTCTTTCCAACCTCAGGACCTTTGCACCTGCTGTTTCTCTGCCTGGAATACTCAGACTTACCTCTAAACACAGACACATCACACGCACACTCACATTTTACTTCTACCAATTTTATACCAATTTTACACTTACTCATCCTCCAAGTCTCAAACTTATCACTTTCTCTAAGATTCACCCCTCGGCTCCCCAGGCTGAGCCTCTTGTCATTTATCCCCACAGGACCTGTCCTTCACTTTCCTAGCACTTCGTACCATAGTCTATTAAAATCTATTTATTTTATAATTCATTGCTCAAAGTCACAAAGACAATTCCATGCCTCGTTCATTTGCACAACCCTACATCTTAGGACGCTGCCTAACACAGAGCTATTACTCAAGAGATATTTGCTGCCTAAATGAATGAATGATTGTTTTCACAGTTTGACTCTGAAAAATTCCTATGCAATTTCTGTTTTCTCTCATTCTGATTAAAACAGAACTGTTTTAGCAATTGCACCTGTTAGCAATTATTAAGGGCTTGCTGTATGCCTGGGGCATTGCCAACAATTACAAATGCATTAACTTGGCCAATACCATCAGCAACCCATGGTGTAAGTATTAGTAATTGACCCATTTTGCAGAGGAGAAAAAGGAGGAGTTGGGAAAGTCTCGATTTCTTATGAACGAGCTGGGAGAGGGTTCAGCAGCTCAGGCATGCAACACAAGACCCAGCCCATGTCTGAGACATCCGTGCGAAACAGAATAATGCCAGCAACACCTTCATGGCTGCTAGGTTGGTTATTTCTGCCTGGTACCTCATGAGCATCAATAAACACTTGGATGGGGGCTCCTCAGGCTTTTAATTTTCCAAGCAGAGTCCCTGGCAGACGCCCATGCTTTGAAATTTCATGGAGCAATAACCATGAATCACCCCCCAAAGATTCCAGGACAAAAGCAAGTTGGCTTTCCCCTGTGCAGCCCCGTTGTGCCGGGAGATGCTGGACACTGCCACCAAGTCAGTGATCCCAACTGCCGACAGGGCCTGGCACGGAAGGGCCCTCCCGCCGACCTCACTGAAAAGATCAGTAAATTCAGCAGCCAGTGAGTCTGGCTTTCCCACTTGCTGCCCCTAAATCTCTGTCGAAGTGGCAGGACTCTGGCCCAGCCACCCTGTCTGGGCCCATTTGCTCCATCTTGGAGGAGAGCGGTGCCAGGGACCTCCCAGGGGTTGGCGGGGATATTGTTTTTCCCACCCAGCAGCCTTCTTAGGAGCGGTTCCTCCTTTGCTGCCTGATTCAGCTTTGCTCAGACACGAGCTGCAGGCCCTGGGGGGCCTGGAGGAACCCCAAAGCTCCCTGCTCACTAAGTTGCCCTGGCTGGCTGAACTCAGGAATCCAGGACAGCCCATAGAGATAATGTTCCAGGTGCTGGCTTCCCCTGGGAACTCGAGGAACGGGCTTCCAAAGTCGCAGAGAGGGCCGTCGGGTGGCCCGGGGTCAAAACGGGGGCCAGGGCTTCTTGGACAAGTCTCTTCACCCTCCATCTTGGAGCTGGAGGGAACAAGACAGACAGTTGTCTTGTCTTTACGTTGGGATAGCACCAATGTCCCCCTTGCTAGGGTATTCTAAGGATTAAGCAATTCATGAATTCTTGCCATAGCGAGTAGTGATATACCACACACTGTGATGACACATCTGACATATACCAATCTTGTTCTCGGAACCGAGGTGGAAAGTTGGGTTTTTTTTACCCCTCATTATTGAAAAGTCATAGCTATAACTCAGAGAGGTAGAGTAACCTGGCCAAGGTCACACAGCAGAGCTGGGATTCAAACCAGGCCTGTCTGACCCCAGAGGCTAAGAGTTTGACACGCTGAGAAACCCCTAAGCTAGGCTCCCAGCCACAGCCTGCTGTACCCCTTCCCTGAGAGCACCGTAGGCGGCGCACTGCTACATGCATGAGAATCACGATGGTGCTTTACGTTTATTGAGAGCTGGCCATATGTCACGTGCTGCTACCTGGATTCCTTCCTTTATATACTTCCGCTATAGTTGTCATTTTGATCCCATTAGGTTGATCTGGACCAGAATATGAAGCATTTTCAAAACAGACAAAAGACTCTGGGCCACAGTCCATTGGGAGCCATGGCAGGTGTGCACATGAGGCCCTGATGTGATCAGGTTGGCCGGTTCTGAATATGGCCCCAGCTGCTGACATGAAGACAGATGAGAGAGAGAAGCCAGAGTCAAGAAGGCGAGAGCAACAGGAAAGTGTGGAGGCCAAATGCAACCCTTTGTTCCTTCTCTCTTCCCAGGACATGGTGCCCACAGGGGCCTGGCCTTGCCTGGAGCAGTACCTCGGCCCCCAAAGCCCTCTCTTCCATCAGCCAGCTTATCCCAGCTCAGAGCCCCACAGGACCCCAGGCTTAGAGCATTCTGCTCAAGATGGGCTAGGAAAAACCCTGCTCATTCATTCATTCATCATTCATTCATTCAGAACTAGTTGTTGAGTGCCACTGAGTGAACAGCATAGAACAAGACACCTTAAGGGTCCAGCTGAGAATCAGAAACATGGGGCTTGAGTCCTCCTTCCACCCTGAACGTGTCCAAATCCTACCTTTCCACGTCCCCATGTCCTGTTGTGTAAAACAGAGATCATATTCATACCACAGTGCTCTTGGGAGATACAATGAGGCATGGATAAAGCAGCTGGTGTACACCCGGCTCTCGGGGACTTTCAGGACTTATTATCCTGAAGAGGCAGAGAACATGGCAGTTGGGGTGGGGGGCACAGGCCCAAGGTGACAGAGCTGCGAGTCTATGTCTGGTTCTTAATCAGGGGTGACCTGGCCCCCCAGGAATATTAGGAGATATTTTTGGTTTTCACAGCTCTGGGGGTGGGGGTGCTACTGGCTTCTAGCGGGTAGGGGCCAGAGATGCTGCTAAACATCCTAAAACGCACAGCACAGTCCCCTCCATAAAGAATGGCCTGGTCTTAAATGCCATCCTACACGCCCAGAAGCCCAGGATGAATTACATTTTCCCCCTCTGGGCTGTGAAGGGAGCCCCAGGGTCCCAGCGCTCAGCTTGCCTGTGCATGGAGCACCCCTGGCCCCGAAGGGAGCAATCAGCTCCCAGTGCCGACAGCTCTGTTTGAGGCTGGGGACCTGCATGGACACTGCTAACCTATCCCCTCTGTTGTGACAGCAGCCCTCCCTGCTCCTGCCCCTGCTCCTCTATCTCTCTGGGATCTGCCGTAGTGGCTGATCCTGCTAGGAAGCTGCTCCAAGTGGCTATGTGATGGCCTCCTTGTTCCCCCAACAAGGGCTACTGGGGGCCGGGCTATGGCTCCTTGGGGAGTTATGTGAGTGAGGATGGAAGTGTTGGCTCCTATAGAGCAGGAGGGTCCCCATATTGAGTCTCTTTGTCCATTCAGAGTTAGCACATTTTGGTCTCTGCCAGCCACGGGGGGCTCATGACTGAGTCTGGGGGGTCTGATGACCTTTCTCCTTTATCTCTTCTGTCACTTAGAGCCAGGGACACACAAGTGGTCCCCCGTTGGTATATAATGTTCTTTCCCAAGTGCCCTGAAAACTAAACTAAGCTTGCCTGAGGTGGGGCAGTGTGGAGAGCATCTAGTCACAGTACTAGCCAGGCACACGGTAGGTACTCAATAAATACACAGTCAGTAAATGAAAGAATGCACACAAGGCATGTTAGGAGGCCTGATTTTTATTTATTTTTTATTTTTTTAAAGATTTTATTTATTTACTCATGAGAGACACAGAGAGAGAGAGAGAGAGAGAGAGAGAGAGAGGCAGAGACACAGGCAGAGAAGCAGGTCCATGCAAGGAGCCTGACGTGGGACTCAATCCTGGGTCTCCAGAATCAGGCAGGCCCTAGGCTGAAGGCAGTGCCAAACCGCTGAGCCACCCGGTCTGCCCAGGAGGCCTGATTTTTAAACTCAGCTTTGCGTCTACCTTGCCACATGACTTTGAGCAAGCCCCCTTGCCCCTCCAGACATCAGTGTACTGGTCTGTAAAGTGGAGGTTATCCTTCGCCACTGAACAGATCCTGAAAGGAAGACAACAGCCTTTGGAGTCAAGCAGGGAGGGAGCTGGAGCTGAGATTATCTTTGTGAATTAAACCACAAAAGAACATTTGTCATTTCTTGTTTCTTAAGAATAGTTCTGTTAGCATCAACTCCAGAAAGGCTGTGGCAAGCCCACTCTGTCACCTGTATTAGCTACTATGGCTGCGTAACAAATTATCCCCACGCTGAACAACATAAATCAACCTGCCTTCCTTATCTCAGAGTCTCTGAGGGTCAGGACTCTGGAAGGGGCTTAGCCAGGTGGTTCTGGCTCAGGGCCTCTCCTAAGATTATGAGACAGTGAAATCATCACCATTTATTTTCCAGATGAGGAAACAAAGAGCTCACACAGCTGGTAAAAGATGAAGTCGGGTTTCACCCTGCCAAGTGGCAGATTTCCGAAGCCGTGGAACTGACCTCACCATCTCCCTCAGAGCCAGTGACAGAAAGAGAAGGGGCATTTGGTCCAGGTTCCTGTTTGTTATTTGAGAGCCACAGAAAAGCCCAGAATCTTCTAGGGAGGGCACTGGAAAGTACTTTGCAAAGGAAACCCAGCTTTGGCAGAGCATGTTCCCACTCACATGCCTTTCAGCCCTGACGTAGGGGGCGCCCCCTGGTCTCCTGGTCTGAGACCCAGACAGCAGGTTGACATCACCAGGATCTCTCTGAGTAGCCTCCACTCCCTAAACTGCCCCAGCCGCCTTATGATGCCTGATTCAGATCCCGGCCACTTCCCAGAGGCTTCTCTATCCAGGGGTCCTGCGCTCAGTAGGACAGGCTCACTAATTAATCCTGACCCCAGCTCAGGTCCTCGAGACATTCATTCCTTGGGCTCCTTCGGACATCCAGGCACTTGAGTGCATGTGTATGTATATATGCACATGTGTATGTGCGTGCGTACATCTATATATGACACGGGGGACCTTTTGAAATGTCTAAGATGGGCTTAGCCAGGATACTATCTGCACATCCGCTGAGAGCACTTTGTCAGATGCCTGCGTGACCCGGGACTTACAAACCAGGGACAGAGCCTGAGTACAGAGGGTGAGGAGGGGATGCCCGCTGGTGGTCCCGTCACTATCTCTTTTGAGAAGTCTTAATCCCCTAATCACTTTTATTAATCTCATAACAATCTTTCCAACATCGGTTACATCCTTCTTATCTTGGTTAAGCATTTTGGTGAACTCAGGGCTTCTTGTCACTTAGGGATTTTTTTCCTGCTGCTTAAAGCATCTGCTCTTACATTCTCTCCTCTCTCTCTCTCTCTCCCTCCTTCTCTCCCTCCCTCTCATTCTCTCTCTCCCTCCCTCTCTCCCTCTCTCTGTCTCCTTCGTTTCCTCCCCCCACTTTCTTCTTCCCTCTCTCCAGCTCTGCTGTCAGAATCCAAAAACCCTTGAACTTCAGAGCAAGGAGGAACCTTCAAGACCACTCAGCAGACATTTCTCATTTCGCAGCAGGGAAAGTCAGGGCTCTGAGATGTGAACACCTCCTTCAAGGCCACAGCCCAGGGACAGGAGAGTACATGCCCACGCGTGGAGAACAAGAGACGCTCTTGCAGGTGTAAGCACTTAACCAGCATCATCTTCATTCTGCACAAATGCCTCTTGGGTGGGTTCAGCCACCAGCTCCATTTTAGAGACGAGGAGACTGAGGCAGATCAAAGGAAATCACTGGCCCACGGACATAGTATGTGAGGAACATAGCGGGGATACTGGAGCCCAGGCAGCCAGACTTGGGGGCATGAGTCTCCCACCACAATGCCAGGTAACACTGTGCCCTCCAATCCCTCTGGCAGCTGTGGGCTGGTGCACAAGTGGGGGCATAGCAGGTCCCTTATCAAATGAAATAATGTGTTGAGGGTTTCTGATGGGGTTGTTGCCCCTCTCGCGGGCTGGGAGCTCTGAGCTCCTGGGATGGAGTTCCCACAGGTCAGCAACGGAGCCTGTGACAGTGACCTGTGCCGCTGACCTTCAGCGGGCACAGCGGCCCCAGCCCAGTGTCCTACAGCTACAGCTGGCCTGGCCGCACTCCCCACTCACAGCAGCAGCTGCAGCCATCTCAACCCTCCCTGGGTGTCACCTCCTTCATCTCTCCACTGGAAAGCGGTGTCTGCAAATAGCCATCAGCTCCAGAGAGCTTTCTGGAAATGAAATGCAATGTGGGAAGCCAAGTTGAAAAGCTCATAAAAGGCAGTCACTGGCGCAAGCTGGGCTTTGAATGCACGGGCGTCCAGATGCCCATCTCCCCATCCCCTCGTGTGGCCCCAGAAGAACCTGGGGGTCCCAGACACTCTAGCTGCAAGGCTACCAAAGAGGGATCTCAATGTGTCCCCTGTGTCTGAGCGTCTGTGAGCTGAGAAACACCCCACATCCTCCTCTAAGCCCCCGGGGTTAGAAGAGAGGTTTGCACTTGGAGGGGATGACTCTCAAACTATTCCAAAATCAACAGAGACGTGGGATCTTGAAGCACCATCTTCCCCATCCCTCCTGATGCTGTGTGCCTCTCCCTACCTGATGCGATCACCTCTGTTCCCTCCTGCCTGCCTCCTGCCCCCTTTGTCTGCCTGACAAGTAGCTGATGAGGGTGAAGATGGAGAACCAAGCACCGAATTTAGAAAATAAAAATACGCCGATCGGCTTTATTAATCTCCTGAAATATGCTCCCCAACTAGCACCAAGCTGAAAAAGCCCATGTTTCCCCCTAGAACATCATAAAAAAAAAGTAGAAATGTTTACAAGGATGACTGGGGAAAAGTGCAGTAGATCTTCCTGGTAATGTACAAGGTGATGCAGTAATTGCTATGGAAACTAGTCATTATAATTCAATAAAGTGAGAGGGAAAAAAAAAGTTAAGTCCATTGTGTTACCTATGACTCTATAGTCACGTTCTTTACATACATTAGCATAAAATCAAGTCCCACTTTTATTCTCCAGGTTTTCGCCTGCTCTGCCTTCACAAAAGAGTGTATAGGGTTCAGCACAGATGAAGCCCTAAAGAGAAGAAAATTCACTTTGCAAGAAATCTCTCTCTCTCTTTTTTTTTTCCCTGAGTAAAATATTTAATGTTTCTGCATAATGTGCATGCATGGTTCTGGATGAGACCACAGCTTGTGCATGAGGAGTTTTGCCCAGAAAAACTGATTCAAGGAATCACCTTACCTCCCTGCGGCGCCTGAGGTGTGGTGGAAATGGACGTCTTCTCTCAGGGGAGATGCAACTTGCCAAATAAATAGAAAGCTACACCCACAGTCACATGATCTATTGCACACATGAAGTCTGAGCATCTTGGGGAGACCACTGGAGGGAGCAGGTTCTTGTGGGGCCTTGGGAGATACTGCAAGGGTTGGGGGCACAGCACCCTGCATGGATGCTCTAGCTCGTTTCCCACTAGGTGCATCGTAACCCACTTGGAAAGTTGATCTATAGGCAAGGCATTTGCAGTTCCAGGAGTGGTGGGGGAAACCCCAAACATAAGGCAGGAAGCACTTACTGCTCAGATACCTATTTTTGGCAAAGGGAGATAAAAGGAGTACTTTACAGCATGCTGGGGGCTGCTGAGTATGA
Organism: Canis aureus; assembly: GCF_053574225.1. Taxonomy (NCBI): domain Eukaryota; kingdom Metazoa; phylum Chordata; class Mammalia; order Carnivora; family Canidae; genus Canis; species Canis aureus. Next base: position 24,257,909 of record NC_135637.1, on the reverse strand, counting down.
AGATAATGATCCTTACCCCTCTTACCAGGAGCTCGCAAACCTTTACATCACTGGGAGTGCAGAGACAGGGGACCAGAGTTAGAAGGATGTGGTCTCCTGGCTAGTTGGTTCAGGTCTCTGAGCCTCTGCGATTGTACAAGCTGTTAAACCATTGTCGCTCAGCATCAAACGCATCCTTCTATTCACTGCCTTCCAGAGCCAGGGCTGGGATTCTGAGCCCTGCTTTTCTGCGGGAGCCGGGTCAGGTCTGGGTTGGCCTCTGCCCATAGTGGGCGCTAGCGGGAGACTTGAGGCAGGCTGCAGAGGGGACATGCTCTGGCCCCTGTTTGCTGGCAGTTTCGGTTGGTGTCTCCATCCCAGCGATGTTCCTCATCCCAGCAGTGACAGGTGGATCCAGTGATCACCTGCCCCGTCCCTCTTCCAAAGCCTGTGCCCAAGCTCCGCGTGGTTCCTCCCCAGAGCTCTGGAGCACAGCAGAATTCAGGTCCCTCCTCCAAGTCTGGTCTTTCTTCTCTCCCACCTTCTCGACTTGCTCTTTCAGCCCAAGGATGCCACTTGCCTCCTGCAATCACTGCCTCTGTGCTTCCCAGTGTGCCACTTTTGCCTATCCAGTTTGTCAACACCAGAGCAAGTGATTCCCTGTATTAAATTCTCTCCGTTAGAGTACCTGGTAGAGAGTTTCCCTTTCTCTCTTTGGGTCCCACTCTTCTAATCCCGCCTCCACTTAGTAGTTAGGATGATCTTTCTGACAACCAGTTTGATTGGAATACTGCCCAGAGGAGGTGAACTCCTAGCCTTTAGGCTGACAAAGCCCCTCTGCTCCCTACAGCAGACATCCTCTGGCAATCACATTTCTCCCCAGCATCAATACCCCCTCAGAACCCTTCCTAACACCATGCTTCAGGACAGTGCTATTCATGGCTCAGAACTGGCAGTTAAAAAAGAACCTGTTTTCCAAACTCGCCCTGGATGTGACTTCCATCTCTGAGGTATGATCCATACGAACTACCTATTAATTTCTCTCATGTTTATTGAGTGTTTATTACATGTCAGGCATTCTACCATCTTACCGTGTAGCATCTTCAAGGAGAAATCCATCCAGTTTATGCTATCTCTCGTAAGGGTAGCTTTAGATCTGTTTTTGTCCCAAAAAGCCCAACTTGCATACTCAGATTCACTCTTACACCTAGAGAAGTTCTTTACCTGAAACTTAGTGAAGTCACCACAAAGAGTTCTTTGAGAATGACTGAATCCTTTCCCTGGAAGGAGAACTCTGCTGATATTCAGCGTAATTACACACAACAAATTCCAAGTGGTACAAAGTAGAATTCTGCTATTGACTTGCTAATTTCGTCCACATTTAGGCATTGATGGAAATCCTCCTCTGGATGTGGCTTAGAGTCACAGGCTCTCTTGGTGCGGGGGCGAGGGTCATCTGGAGTCTTTCTCCAAGTTCTGCATCCAGCAATGTCTGAAGAGATTGTTGATTGTCAAAATTAGGCATGAAGTGGCTATTAGCATCTCATGGTTGGAGACTAGGGATTCGGGTACAGGATGGTCCTCTGTCGCCAAGAATTATCTGACCCCAAAGGTCAATAGTGTCAAGGGTGAGAACTTTTGGTTTTGATTCATGTTTCCTGTGCTGGCTGTGGTGACCTGGCATCAGAAATCACCTTTTTTCACTTGCAAAGAAAAGGTCCCTATTTGTACATGTAATTGCCGAAAAGTTGGCACCAAGTAGTGAGCTCTTTGCAATGACATTGCTGGTGAGATTTGTTCCCTCCGATGCATTGTGCAAAGTGCCCTCCCAGGACCCCAGAATAGCGCCTTTCAATCTCCCTTTGACCCTATCACCTTCTCTGTCTCCAGCCTGGCACTCTATCCCTAGCCAGCTGCTTCTGTGGCCCATCCGAGCCAGGTCTAAAGGCATCGGGAAGAGTCACCTCCAAGTTCAAATAAAACTGAAAACATATCTCCCATTGGCCTGACTCTTGGATACCGTGACATTCCCAGTGCTGTGCTAATGAGCTTCCCCTTTCCAACTGAAGCAGCTCAAACCCTCCCATGCCCCAAATCATTCCAGCCACATTCCTCGCCCTGGGGTCACACTGCCTTGAATCTAATCAGACTTTACATTCATTGTGGGTTCTCACTCATCAAATATGGCTCGACGAATGGATGTACACAGGGCTTCCAGGGGTCCACTAGACTTGCTCAACAGATACGCAATCCCTGCAGTTTGTCTCTAAACTCCGGGGGTTTAAATGTTGGCTTGGTTCAACATTTGTCGGAGATACAGATTTCCATGTCCCCATTTCCTTAGGAAAATAAAGGAACAGTCACATCGGATTAAATGGTTCAAGGAAAAATCCCAATGCTCCACCCCCCACCTTGTAGCCAGGGCTGTGACCAGACCACCTCATTTGTCTGTAAGTATTCAGTTAACTGTCAGCCAACTCCTCTCTGACTTGAGAGAGCTGATAAGTACAGGACCATGGAATCAGGAGCAGTGGGCAGCATGGAGTCATCACATTCTAGCACTCCTCCTTCATAGGACTGCATTTTCCAAGTACGCTAGAGTCATGAGATTTTAGGATCAGAGACTCTGCACTGAAGAGTTTGAATTTGGGAGGCATGGAATACTAGAACCACTTTGGTGGGGGCGCAGAGGGATCTTAGAATTATAAACTGTTTGGATCATAAAATCTCAGAATTTGTAGCTTTGTTTGCAAATTTCATATCCTGCAACCAAAGTTTCTTAGAATTACTAAAATTGAGGAACATGGAAGCTGAAAGCTTTAAGGGGAAACTCAGGGCTCCGAGCTCATTTCCAGGGCTTGAGGCACCTCTGGATTCCCTGGTCGCACTCCTTCGACTAGTAAAATTAATTGTTTCTTCCACATACGGTGCCACCCACAGAGGAGACACTGCCTACGAAGCCACAACAAGGAAACGGCTTTCTGCCTGCAGAGCAGATCCTTGCCATCCCTGGGAGGGGACCAAACACTGGGCATCCACAGGAATTAGGCAGATAATGTAGGTGAGGCAATGGGCAGTTCCAATAAAATAATGGGGAATTAGACTCTGAGCCTTCAGGTCAGGAAGACAAGAGGGAGTGGTAGGGACTGTGGCAGATGGAGGACCTTTGCACGTAGATACAGGAGCCCATCATGACCAGAGCATGCCTGAAATGCTAGAAATCTGTTTTCATGTAGAAATCTTGGGATTTTTTTTCAGTATGGGCAAGTGATTCAAATTCAAATGCAGTGCAGTCTCACACCGTGTTGCAATACCAATCAAAAATGCTCTGGGAGCCCCTTTTGGCCTGCAGGCCCCCGGTTTTCACTCCCTGTAGTAGGAGGCACCAAAGGAACCAGAGAGCACCTACCTCGTGGTGGTTTCGGAGCAAGGATTCAGCACCAGAATGCAAGGTTCAAACTGTTGCTCTGTCACTTTCTGGCTGTCCTACCACGGCCTCTGGGCCAGATTTCCCCAACTGTAAGATGGTAAATTTATAAAAGTACTATTTCATGGGGTCATTTTGAGGTCTAAATGAATTTATGGAATATGCAAAGTCTTTAGGAAACACACATTAGTTAGCATCTACAAAGAACTGAGGTAAAAGGTACAGGTAGGGAATGGGTAAAACATTAGCCATTCTTCTTCTGTTTTTGCAGATCCTCGTTTTTTAGAAAAAACTTAGGCTCTCCCTGGCAGTCTTGCTGGGAGACGAAGGGCAGGCCGAGGGGCCAGAGTGAGTACCTCCGTTTGCAGATGAAAGAACTAAGACATAGAAGGGTTTTCCACTTGCCCAAGGCCACGCAGCAAACACATGGCAGGACTTGGCTCAGGACCCAGCTCTCTGACTCTGTCTCCCTCTCTTCCCAGACTCTGTCTGCTGTCGGAGCCCACGGCCTGACCTGGCCATGGACGCCACCCCCAACCAGCCAGCCAGCCAGCCAGCAGCTCTGCCACACTGCCAGATGTCCCGCGCCACACTCCAGACGCAAAATGACAATGAGGTGTGTGTGTGTGTGTGTGTGTGTTTTTCCTAAAGAAAGAGAGAGAGAGAGAGAGAGAGAGAGAGAGAGAGAAAGGAGCAGGCGGTGGGAGAAGAACTGTTCTCATCACAAATTTCTCTCTGGCCCTCTTCCCAGATTTGAAGTTTCTGGCACAGCCAGCAAGATTCGGGGCAAGAGAGTCAAAGAGGGGTCCTGGGCAGCGGTGGAGTTGTTAAGGCCAGAACTGGCTGGCCTGATTTCTCAGCCAGACCAGGACCCCCACCCCACCCCCAGGACTAGCTGCATAATTGGGAGCCATACGAAAAGGAAATGCATGCAGAATCCTACTGGTGCAAAAATTATTCAGCATTTTGAGAGGGGGCCAATAGAGAGTCAAACCCAGGCATAGTGCCGGCCCTTTGAGCACAGACCCCATATGACTGCAGAGGTCACACATGTGTGAAGCCAACCTTGCACATTCCCCCTTGTCTGAGGGGCCCCCAGTGTCACACAACAGGGTACAAAGAGGGTTAACAGACACCCTCCCCTCTCCCCATGTTCTGGTGAGATAAAACCACCATTGGGAGACCCAGGACAATTTTTATATAGGATTAGAAAACAAAAATCAATATTTAATTATCTGTAAGCTTTTTGTGTCACTGAATCTTTAGCACCCTAACAGGGAGCACAGGCTGCCAAGGCAAAAGTAAGTCATTAAAGACGCCGGATCGCTGGCCATCCCTTTTTAGAGTCGGGCCATAAATAGAGGACATTATCAGTCCTCCCATGCTGGTATTGTTATTTATCTTTACAATCTCTATTTACCTCTATTTATAGCAGATTTCCCCCATATATTATGAGGCCAGGTTAACTTTAACGGACTTCATGAAAAGAGGTACTTAAAACTTTGGAACATGCTTATGTGGACAGATGGCGAGGTTTTCAGAAGCTATGGAGCCCAGAAGGCCGATTTGAAGGGTGTTGATTTTTTTTTTTCTTTCTTTCTCTCTTTTTTTTTTTTTTCTTTTTTTTTTTTTTTTGCTTCTTTTCTTATTGCAGAGACTCTCTCCCATGAAGGCTGTCCAGGGTCCTTCTTTCCCGGCATGGTAGCTACATCCTCAAGTGCAAATGGATGGGAGATAGAGCCAGAAAATCCTGGCTCTGGACCTTCACACCTCACCTGTAAAGGGGCTTTTTCACTTGCCAAGCTGACAGCAAAATCATCTTTCCAGAGGCTGGAAGCCTTTTTCTCCCCAGGACAACTTCACCCGGGTTACTTGATCTTATTTTAGCTTTAGTCAGAGTGGGTTATAATAGTCTGTTCAGTGGCCTGCCTCCACCATCAGACTGCCATCTCCTCTGGGCCGGGACACTCTGGGCCACCTAGGGATTCATGGCCCCATGCACAATGCCCAGTACAGAGTGGATGCACAATAACTGTGAGCCATGATTTTAGAAGGGGAGCAGCACTGGTAGAGACAAAACCAGTATTTGGCTGACCTGGGTTCAGATTTCTCCTGTCAACCTTAGTACCTGGGAAACTTTGGGCAAGTTAATCAGCCTATCCGAGACTCAGTTTACTCATCTGTAATGTGGGACTAAAAATATACCTACTCACAGGTGGATTGGAACAAAGTCAATAAGGCGGGTGGAGGGATGCACAGCCCAGTGTTTGGTACCCAGAAAACACGTGGTCAGAAAACGCACATGAGCTGATTTTCTTTCATTAATCCTAAGGGCCACATAACCTGCTTAAAACTAACATAAGTGAGTGAAAGCAAATGAATGAATGCATGAGTGGATGTCCAGGTGTATGGATGGATGGATGGATGGATGGATGGATGGATGGATGAATGAATGAAAGAAAGAAAACACAGAAAAAGACTTTCTTAGAAGCAGAGCTGGGCCTCATAAGATGTAATCTACGAAAGGATTAGAAGCATTTTTGTTCACTGATTTTAAAAATAGGGCAGTAGGTGTGCTTGGGTGGCTCAGTTGGTTAAACGGATGTCTTGGGCTCAGGTCAGGATCCCAGGGTCCTGGGATGAGCCCAGTCAGGCTCCCTGCTCAGAGGGGAGTCTGCTTCTCCCTCTCCCTCTGCCCCTCCCCCTGCCTGTGCTCTCTTTCTCTCAAATAAATAAAATCTTTTTAAAAAAATTAAAAATAAAAACAAGGCCGCCTAGAAACAAACCTGAGGACTTAGAAAATTTTGCATGCAATAAAGGTAGCACTTCAACTCAGATTATTCCACAAAGAGCATTGGGACTATTGTTTAACCATGAGAGAACAAAAATGGAGTTAAAGTGTTGCTTCACAGCCATTCAGCAAAATCAAGTGCCTATGGATTGGAGTTAACAGGATAGCATAAAACTCTATGACCCTCAGATGAAAATGGGGATTAGCAATTTATGATCTCAGGCCGTGAGGATGTTTCTAAGTATAAAAACAAAATAATATGCTATAAAAGAAAACATAAGATTGATTAAACTCCATAAAAATGAAAATATTTACAGGACTAAAAAACAAAAGGCATAAAGTACACTGGGAAAAATTATTCACTCCACCTGCACTAGGTAAAGGGTTAAATGATACACCACATGAAGAGTTCCTGGATATTATTAAGAAAACAAAAAACAAAAGTAAACAGGAAAAAAAATGAAACAAGTCTATGAATGTTGAATTAATCAAAGAAGGCATAGCAATGGCCAAATAAGTACATAGCACAAGCTAAACTTTACTCATGATTCTTTTTTTAAAATGCAATTTTCGAGAACAGATAAGTTTCAAATGGTTAGATCAGCACATTTTTCTTTAATGATAACACACACTGCTCATGAGGATGTTGCAAAATAGGCATTCTTAAACATTGTGGTACAATCCTAATAGATCACAAGAGTAAGTACTTTTTACAGTATGCCTTGAGATTCTGTGGTCATTTATTACACAATAGCTTTGTGTAAGTGTTGAAAGATACACTTTTGACAATCACCCTGTATCAGTTTCCTCTCATTGGGAGTATATACGGGTGACATTTTTTTTTATTAGACAACCCTTAGTAGTTCCCATTAAAAGTTTAAAATATGTCCATCTTTTGACCCAGCATTTTATTTTCAGAAATCTACCTTAGGGCAATACTTACACAGGTGCTTGGAGATCTATTTTCAAGGAGGACCATTACAACATTGTTAACAATAGCATAGAAGAGGTGGGAGAGGGTGATGGGCGAAATAGTTAAAAGGGATTAAGAGATACATGTTTCCAGTTATAAAATAAATAAGTCATAGAATTGGAAGGCATAGCATAAGGAATACAGTCAATAATACTATAATAATGTTGTATGGTGGCGGATGGTGACTATGCTTATTGCAGTGAGCACTGAGTAATGTATAGAATCCTTGAATCAATATGTTGTACACCCAAAACTCACATAATATTATGTGCCAATTATACTTAAAAAGAAAAAGAGAAACAATACATAGAAAAATTTGGAAACAACTTAATTACCTGTCAAGAAGGGAATGGTTAAGTAAACCAAAATGGTTATTTTTGTAAGTAAAATTGTGAAAACTGTGGCATATCTACAATGTCTATGTAATATATCCATGTAATAGAATATTATACAGCCATTAAAAAGAATGAGGCAGTTTGACATGCCCAGACTAGGGGACCATGACCATGTTAAGTTGTTAAGGGAGAAACACAATTTCTAGAGTGCGCTTATATCATGGTCTAACTTATGCAACTCATTGAACTGTGTATATACAAAGACCCCAAAAAGAGAGTAGTTGAAGGGAGTTTTTTCTTTTTACTCCTGGATTTCTGCTTATTTAACTTGTAACTTTTTTTTTCACTAGAATTAGCTTCTATGCCCTGTAAGTCTGCCCACTCAATCCAGCCCCCACGAGTCAACACAAGACTGTTTCTAAGTGCATCCCCATCAAACATACTCAAGGACTTGCGGGCCACCAGGGTGACACTCAGAATCTCAATCTAGCCAGTGAGGTCTCCTGTACCCTGGCCCTTACCCTCGCTCCTTCCAAATTCTCATGGCTCACCACATTCCCCTATCATCTCTTGATCCGAATTTTTCCCATACTGTGCCCTCTGCTTGGAATGCCCCTCCCTGCTCTGCCCGTGAAGATTCAGGTAACACATTCCATAAGAAGCCTTGCCTAATGTTCTAGTCTGCGGCAAGTGATTCACTGGACCTTTTTTTTTCTTCAAAAAATTGAGATGAAATTTACGTAGCATAAAATTAACCAGCATAAAATATAGAGTTCAGTGGCATTTTAAACATCTAGATTCCCAAGCCTCAACCTAGTCCCATTGCATTGAAAGCTCTGGTATTATTTTAAATAAAGTTCTCAGATCATTCTTGCATATGCTGAAGTTTAATAACCACTGCCCCTCTACTGCCTTATCCTTCCTTCTGTTAGTGTGTGGCCATTTGTATTCGTGTCTCTTTTTTTTTTTAATTTTTATTTATTTATGATAGTCACAGAGAGAGAGAGGCAGAGACATAGGCAGAGGGAGAAGCAGGCTCCATGCACCGGGAGCCCGACGTGGGATTCGATCCCGGGTCTCCAGGATCGCGCCCTGGGCCAAAGGCAGGCGCCAAACCACTGCGCCACCCAGGGATCCCTGTATTCGTGTCTCTTAATTTATAAGTTGGAGATTGTGAGAATCTGTATACAGAGAGGTAAAGCAGTCGGTATATAGATGTATACACATGTAGGAAATATATGTGTGTGTATGTAATTGTTTTATGATCATGCTGAATAAAGGATAACGAATCCCAATAGGAAGTTTGCAAACTGCAAAGCTCTGTCCATAAGGAGGAGGTGGAAAAAACTCCCCTCCGTCTTACCCCGCTGTCAGAGTGAGCCAGTAGCCAGCAACCCTTGCCTCAGCCTTTGCTGGAACCTGAGCAACGCTCTCAGCTGGGGATTTATTCCTTTCACTTTCTAGCACCGGCTGGTGTTGACTGTTGCCAGGAAGAAACAGTCTTGGGCAACCCTGCTGCCCCGGCCTCAGAAGATCAGAGATACGTTTTAGGCGGGGAGATGTCTGTTTTCCATGCTTTCCAAAATCCCATGCAGGGATGTCGCTGAGCTGAGCCTGAAGGCCCGGGATGTTGGCAGGTCCAGCATGGCTCCCTGGACGGAGTGTGTGGGGACCGTCTCTGATGTTGAGGTTCGGTTTCTGTCTCAGGAGCCCCATCCATCTGGCTGTTCTCCATCCTCAGCCAAGGACCTGCTGCCTTCTGGGAGCCTGCGGGGTGGAAGTAAGAGAAGGAGGGGAGGAGGGTGACAGCTGGGGCTGGGGGCGGGGGGAGGGTGGTAAGGGCCCATCTCCAAAAGCCATTGATTAATTTTGAAATAGGGATGCTTTCATTTCTTTGCAAACTGGAGTACCATGTGGAGAAAATCACAGCATGCATACCATGGGCAGGGAAGACGACGGGGAAGAGTATCAGACTCAGCCAGAACCTGGTTCAAATCCCGACTGTCTCACTTCCTGGCTGTGTTACCTGGAGCAAGTCTCCTGCCCTCTCTGAGCCCTTTCTTTGTCCATAAAATGCACTTCCCAGAATTTCTCTGTGTGCTTTAAATTACATAATATCTGTGAAAGGCTTTGTGCAGTGCTTGGGGAAACAAAACAAAACAAAACACATCCAATCGATACATGCTAATTATCTCCAGGAGCATATCTCTCCTTGAAAGGACGACTTTGTTTTACACGGTTGTAAAGTGCCCAAGCAAGGCAAGGTGGAAGCGGCTCTGAAAGCAGAATCAGAGACCCAGGCTCCATTTTTGGAACTCTTATTTTGCAACCTGGGGTGGGCCCCTTCCATTCCTTTTTCTGCAAAGGCAGGGAAGCATCTAATAGGATTCGAAGGACTCCAGGCCAGAGCCTTTCAGGCATCAGGCCGTTAGATCTTAAAAACCCTCCCGGTATTATTAGCACCTTTCTCAGATGAGTTACACTGAGGATCGGAGAAATGAAGTTTAGTTAGTCCTGTAAAGCAAAGAAATGCCAGGACAAATGGGGTTCCAAGCAGGTGTGTCTGATGCCTCTATCTAAGCTTTTTCTGCCTCCTTCTCTTTAGCTTCCAGTGTAAAGGTAGTGATCATCACCACCACCGACGTATTCCTTGCCCTGTGCCCTGTGCCAGAGGGCAGCCGTAGGGACTTGACTCTGTGCCACTTCTTGATTCCTCACCCAGATGAGGAAGCTGAGGCTCAGCTACCGCATGGAAGTCAAGATTTGAACCCGGGACCAAGTCTGACTCCCCTCCATTTCTCTGCTCTCTCCTTCCCCTCAGCGACTCACACAGGGGTTCAGACATCCTCGAACATACCAGATGCATGAGGGAAGGCAAGAAATAACAGCATCTCTCATCCTTCCTGTGAGCCACAAAGGAGGGAGTGAAAGATGCCTATGGAGGGAAACATGCGGCTTATCACATCTTTGCCGCGGCCCTGACTTTTTTCTTACTTAACCAGCCACCCCTCTTGCCTTCCCCAGTCACCCCAGTTAGTAATGAGACCAGAAGCTTACACCATAAATAAGTTGCACAAATTTCACAGATGCCCCCGGGAAACTAGAGCCGGGGAATGGCTCAGCATATGTCTAAATGGTTAATTGACTTAATTGCTGGGAGTTGGGCGATTAGCTCACTTGATCCACCCCAGTGGCCACAAAATGTCCTTAATAGTGTTCGGTTTATTTGTATGTTAAGCTCCAGTTACTATTACGGGGAACTTTTCAATTGCTGATTACCTCATAAATATATAATCATAGTCGCGGGAGAAAAAGAAGCCTGGCAGGCTCCCGCAAAAGGCTTTTCCAGGAACCGTGAAAGGCGCTGTTCATTCACTTCCTTGGAAGTTGTTTGTTGAGCACCTACTATGTGCCAAGTCTTCTATGAGCCCCCGGAGCTAGAGCTCTGAGGAAACCAAAGTTCCTGCCCGCATGGGGCGTACGTTCTAGCACAGAGAGTAACAAGTGAATACATATATGCACACAATAATTTTAGATGGGGATTGTAAAGAAAATGGAACAGAGTGATGGGATGGCCCGGCATGGGTGGGGAAAGACTTTGCTCAGGTAAGTGCGGTCGGAGAAGGAAGGTCTCACAGGGGACTGGCATTCGAGCTAAGACACGAACAATAAGTAGAAGTTGCTTCTGCCAATACATATGGAAACAGCCCTGGAGGCAGGGACAAGAGCAAAGGCCCTGTGGTGGGAATGAGCCTATCCAGCCTGAGAAAGAGAACAAAGACCAGGGTACCCAGGGTATCCTGTGTGAAGGTGCTGCTGTTTGAGCATGATGGGTGGAGATGGGCCTTACAGGATCATAACAAGAAATCTGGGTTTGGCTTTTTTTTTTTTTCTAAGTGCAACGGAAAATCATTGCATGATTTGACTTGTGGGTTAAAGGATCTGGCTCTTGGGTACAGAGTGGATCATATGGGCTTGTGCGGGGGGTGGGGCAGGACAAGAAGGGAAACTGGGTGGCCAGTGAGGAAGCGTCTTCCACCATCTGGGTGCTACAGGATGACTTGGAAGTGGATGATAGTGAAGTAGGTGGAGAAGTATGGCTATCTGTGGGTACGTGTTGGAAGATGATGAGAATATCCGTAGACTCCTAAGTGTGCAGGTGGGATGATCACGGTGCATTTTAGCAAGACAATGAACAGCTGGCGAGGAGCAGTTAAGCAGGAAGATTCATGTTCTTGAAAAGAATCACTGGATCCAGCCAAAGGGATAATGGTAGTGGAGTGCAGGAGGCCAGTGGGGAAGGTACCGCTGAAATCCAGACAAGACCTGAGGGTGGCCTGGGCTGAGGAGACTCATGACATGGCATGTGGTTACCTTTTGGATATTTAACCTAACAAGGGATGAAATGTCAGCTGCAAATCAATTTCGGTCAAACTCATGTTGCACAAGACCCAAAAATATAGGCCTCCGATCTGTCATATCCCAAATTATCACCAGTAGCCCCATCTTAATCCTTCCAAAGTTGGTTGGAAGTAAGGGAGGATGGATCAAAATGAGAATTAGATCAAGCAGAAAATAATCTTCGGTCTGGGTTGCGCTGATAAAAAAAAAAAATAGGGAGAATTCATAATTACCATATAAAACTGTTTATGTTTGTGATTATATGTTACTGCCACCTCCAGGTCCCGGCGGCAAATGACTTAATTGCTTTAGCCTGGAGCTGGGGCATGGGGAGCAGAAGGGGAGGTTTTTTAGGACGAAGAGAAGAAAGAACAGCTCCTCCCTCTACTGTTCCCCTAGTTGGGTTCTGGGTGTTGCCTTGGCTTCTGCATCAGCTTCTGCCAAACGTGGTAACTCCTGCCTTTGGCCTGGTCAACTTGTCAAAAGCCAGAGGGAAGGGCTGCCACCAGAAACCTTGAAGTTCAATGGCATTAGTCAGCTTTGCAAACTGGTCTGAGAAAGGGGAAGACGGGAAGTAATAAGATGCCAATTCAGAGGCACAATAATGGACACATCTGTAGTCTAGATACTCTCTAGATGCGTTATAAGGGTCAGCTGTATAATGGTCCCCATGAGCTGGGGCGCCCTTATAGGACAAAACCTCACCCATTTTCTCATCCACCTATCCCCAGTGCTTCGTGCCTGGCATGGGGAGGAGACACCTGTCCGGGAGTGTGCAAACGACATCCGATGGGCAGGACGCCACTATGGGGTTCCCACCAAGGGCCCCTACAGCCTAACTCTACTGAGGACCCCTAGGAGATAGTGTGGAGCTGAATAAAGAGGGCTAAATTATGTTTATATCAATTTTATTCTGGACATTTACGATAAATGAAATCACAGGATATGCAGCCTTTTTTTTATGCAGCTTCTTTCACTCAGCATTATGTTTTCAAGGCTCATGCATGTTGTGGCATGTATCTGTACCCTATTTTTTTATGGCTGAATGATATTCCATGACACAGATATCTTAGATATGCCAACTATTGTTTATCCATTCCTCAGCGGATGGACATTTGAGTTGTTTCCATGTCATGGCTATTGTGCAAAGTGCTTGTTTCACATCCCAGTTGTGTGGTGAGACCTACATTTTCATTTCTGTTGGGTGTAAACCTCAGAGTAGAATGGCCAGACCATGTGGTAACTCTATGTTTGACCTTTTGAGAAATAGCCAGACTGCTTTACAAATGGTGTGCCACTTCCTAGTCCCACCAGCCATATATGAAGGCTCCCTTTTCTTCACATCATCATCAATACCTGTCTTTTTTGATTAGAGCCATCTTGGCTGTTTTGACTTGGATTTTCCTAATGACTAATAATCCTGAGCATCTTTTCCTGTTCTTACTGGCCATTTGTATAAGTTCTTTGGGAAAACACCTGGTCAAACCCTTTGCTCTCTTGCTAATTGGGTTATTTGTCTTTTTATTATTGAGTGTTAAGCGTTTTTATATCTTCTAGATACAAGTTCTTATCAGACAATTTGCAAATTTCTCCCATTCCGTGGGTTAGCTTTTCACTTTGTTTATTCGGTTGCATTTCCTTTGGTTTACTGGAGTATAACTGACATATGATTTTCTATTAGTTTCAGGTGCACGACATAATGATTCAATGTTTGTATACATTGTGAAATGATCCCCACAGTAAGCCTGGTTACCTCCATCCTTGTGTTTTTACTTTCTTTATGGTGTCACTTGCAGGCATAAAAATGTCTAGTTTTAATGAAGTCCAATTGTCTATTCCTTTCCTTGTCTCTTGTACTCTTGGTGTCAAGACTAAGAAATGGTGTTAAGTCTTACAAGTAGACTCATGATCCACTGAGACTGAGCTTTGTTCTTTTGCATGTGGATATCCATGTGTCCCTAGTACCATTTGCTGAAAAGACTGTTTTCCGCCATTTAATAGTCTTGGCATCTTTCTCAGAAATCAATGGACCATAGATGTTTATTTCTGGACTCTCGATTCTATTCCATCGATCTACATGTCTATCCTTGTGCTGGTACCATGCTGTCACACCTTTCGTAAGTGGTGTCAAATCCTGCCTCTAGTATTATGCTGAGTGAAGTAAGTCAGTCGGAGAAGGACAAACATTATATGTTCTCATTCATTTGGGGAATATAAATAATAGTGAAAGGGAAAATAAGGGAAGGGAGAAGAAATGTGTGGGAAATATCAGAAAGGGAGACAGAACGTAAAGACTGCTAACTCTGGGAAACGAACTAGGGGTGGTAGAAGGGGAGGAGGGCGGGGGGTGGGAGTGAATGGGTGACGGGCACTGGGTGTTATTCTGTATGTTAGTAAATTGAACACCAATAAAAAAAAATAATAAAAAAAATTAAAAAAAATAAAAAAATAATCTTAATCCTGCCTCTAAATAATATTTTTCATGCCATGTCTGATCTCCCAGATTAGACCACAAGTGCCCACACACAGTGGTATAGGACATTGTCTTGGCAGTGAGTCATGATTTAACCTCTTTCATACCGTACGACTCTGGGGTCATTTATTTAACCTCTCTGAGCCTTTGTTTCTTTATTTGTAAAAATAAGGACACCACCATCTTCCTTCCTGCCTCCCATCCTTCCTTCTCCTACCTTTGAAGACAGAGGCTGTGCCTCATTTATCACTGTATCAGCACAGTGTCTGACACAGAGTAAACAGTGAGTGTGTGTTCGCTGAATGAATGAGTGGCCCGTCTTGCTGGAGAACTGGGAGGACACAGATTCCAATGTACTCACACCGCTGGTTCTAAATAAACAATGACTTGGTGGCAGCTGAAAGATCAGGTTTCCTGTGCCTGCTCTGTCTTGTATGCAAGGCATTAACCTCTTTCCCTCATCCCCTCTGTCCTGCCTCTCGGCTGAGAGCTGCCTGCCTCCTTCCCTGCAAACCGGGAGCCTTAGATCATGGAGCAGAAGTTCTCAAACCTCCTGGGTTCACGGCACCCTTGGTTTTCCAGAAGTGTTTCACCAAAAGAAATCCTTCATGGCTCTGTTTATTAGGTGCAAACTTCAAAGACAATTATGGTCTAACAACCTGATAGCTGTTTGAAAAAACAGTCAACATAAATTGATAGAAGAATAATATTTTGGGGGCAGCCTGGGTGGCTCAGTGGTTTAGCGCTGCCTTCAGCCCAGGGCATGATCCTGGGGACCCGGGATCGAGTCCCACTTCGGGCTCCCTGCATGGAACCTGCTTCTCCCTCGGCCTATGTCTCTGCCTCTCTCTCTCTCTCTCATGAATAAATAAATAAAATCTTTTTAAAAAGAGAATAATATTTTTATTTCAGTCTTAAATAAGCAGTGACTTATTATCGAAATGTGTCTGCCTGTTGGGTTCTGCACAGCTTCTGAAAACCTCCGAATTGGATTGGGCTCTGTAACCCTCATTTCCCGTTTCACATTGATTTTGGCTCAGATCTTGCTTTTTATCACAGCAACCACCAAAAACCCAGAGTCACTGAGATATGACATCATCAAAAGGAATGTGGTGTGCTCTCATGCTGGAACAGTGAATGACCTCAAGCCAGTGGTTCGTGTGTTTTCCAAGACATGTCAGGTATCACGATGATTACCTTGATGATGAAAAATCATCACAGCTATTCTTGTGAGTTCCTGTGACTCTCCTGAAGCACCCCAGTGTGCCTCGGTGCACAGTCTGGGCAACTGCAGCCCAAGAAGAAAGAACGCATTAATCAGCTTTTGTGAATTCCCCTGGGATGCCACCTCTGCTATAGTGATCCCCCATGAGACCCTGAGCCAATCACTTCCCATTCTGGGCCTCAGTTTCCTTCCTTCTCTGCAAAACCAGATGCCTGCCAGCTCCGACACCATCATCATGATCATCATCTTCAGTGTAGCCTTTAATAGCGAGGGCTCAGTCTGTGTCAGGCACCCTACCCCTCACAACAGCCCTGGAGGAGTCATCACTGGCAACCCCACTATATAAAGGTTAATTTAGGGGCTCCAGGGGTTTCAGTATTCTGAGCATCACCGGCAGAAAGTGGCATCTTCTGCTTTGGCTCTACTCCTGCCTTGGAAATTCTTCCCTGCCTCTCTGTATGTAGGAAACACTTTAGGAAGAGTAAGCAAGGTGACCCTGCGGCATTGAGGACAAATTGCACATTACATATTGACACTATAGGAGCACAGCCCTGTCCACCGATGACCTGAGTCTGTGTGGCCATTTCCTGTGCCTTCAACTAAAGCCCCAGAAGCCATAGCCTATGTGAAAACTGAAAATCAAATCTGCTCAGAACCAAGCAACTAATAATTGCATACTAGCAGGAAGAAAGGTTCATTTTTTTAAAAGTATTTATTTATTTATTTATTTATTTATTTATTTATTTATTTATTTATTTGAGAGAGTACACGAGTGGAGGAAGGGACAGAGGGAAAGAACCTCAAGCAGATTCCCTGCTGAGTGTGGAGCTCAACATGGGGCTCCATCTCATGACCCTGAGATCATGACCTGAGCCAAAAGAAGAGCTGGATGCTTAACTGATGGAGCTACCCAGGTGCCCTAGGGCGGCGGGAGTTCATTTTGGTGTTCATGTACAAAGACTAAACTATTTTGGTTTTCTTTGGCTTGGTTACATTGAAAACCTTCAGCAGGCTTCTTGCTATCTTCAGAACAAAGTGGAAATGACTCCGTTTTACAAGGCCCTCCCTCACCACTTATTTATTATTACAATCTACTCTCCTAGACCCACCTTCCCACTTTTCAAAGAAGCCAGAAAGGACCTGCTTCATTCAGTATAAAATGTTGGTGGGGTACAAACCCTGTGCCAGGCACTGTTCTAGGCATGGGGGATGCGGCAGGAAACAGAAAGGATGCAGTGCCTCCCTTCACAGAGTTTCTGGTCTAAGAGAGAAGAGAGGGTGAGGAATGTGGTGCAGAGAGAGAATGGCTGAGAGGAAAATTTAGCACACAATCGTGCAAATATAGCATTCTATTTTGCTATGGGTGTTATGAAAAAGCACGGCAAGCTGAGACCCAGCCCGACAATGTTCCCATGAGCCCCGTCCCTGCCTTATCATGTGGGACTATATATTTCTTTTAGGCAATTACACATTTGTCTTGATTGTCAATGCCCCGCCCCCAGCACAGGCCTGGCATATAATAGATGTTTAATAAATACATGCAACAAATGAGAAGGTACTCAGTGTGGTGACAACACAAAAGACAAAAAGAAAGTTACAACCCTCCCCCACACACATACACACGTGCAACACACACACACACACACATCTATGAGATAGCGCTTTCCCACATTTATCATGTGCACTGGCATGCTTTGTTTCTCTATTGGAGAACTTTTTCATGCTGCACTTACCATTGTGCTTCCTTTCATTCAGCTTTATATCACTGGCATTCCCCCCTAGAATGTATTTAATCCCGTGTGCCAGTTCCCACCCATCGATAGTGTCTGCCTGGGAGTGCTTTCCTGGAAAAGATGTAAAGAGGAAGATGAGCTGGGATTGATTGATGATGTCTGCCCTGGACAGAGAATGAGATATTTCAGAGTTGGAAATCTGCTTGGGGGGACAAGGTGAAGAGTTGAGCTATCAGAGCCGTGCACAGACACAGCCACTCACTGGGAAGCCGGAACAAGGGATGGAAACCCCTTCTCAGATGGTTTGGCATAAAATTCTGTCACCTTGAGTGGTGACAACATGGCCCAATCAGAGCCTCCCTCTCTTAGGAAGTATGTGTGTCAGATGTACAGTGAGAAATGGTTGCCAGAGCTGCTGTGACATCCCCCATGGGACCATGATTCGCTGATTCCATCTCCTTAAAGCATCCAGCTTATTCTAGACATAGAAGAGCTGGGGCCAAGAAGGAAATGATGTTCTCCTGGAAACAGAGCCTGAGGTCAGGATTCCTAGGAAAGGGAAAGGGGAGATGAAAGATGTATGGATTTTATTATCCACAGCGGGTAACTGGAGCTCAAGTCTGCTGGGAAGTGGTGTTACTCACCTTGGAGTTATCAGCCTCAGGTTATAGAGGCCTGGGATATCTCCCCACTAAAAGCTGCTTCTAGAGGCATTAACTCACTGAGTCCTCCAGCCTACCTTCTCTGCTCAGCTGAGCAGGCTTCCAAGGCCAGAACAATTCCCACCAGCAGTAACGAGGGTTCACAGCAAGCAGACATGAGTATAAGAATGGGCAGGATATGGTGAGATGCTAATAGTCTCAGGTCACAGTGACCCTTTTCAATTCCCTGTGAGTCCTTAATATTAACCCCCAGCAGCAAAAACAATTTTTTCTGTAAAAGGCCAGAGGGTAAATACTCTGGGCTTTGCAGGCCATTTGATCTCTGTCACCCCGCTCAGCTCTGCTCTTATAATGGGAAAAAGAGTCATAGATAATATGTGAATGATTTGAGCATGACTGTGTTCTAATAAAATTTTATTTACAAAAGCAAGTGGAGGGCCAGATATAACTCACATAGCTGGACACACCTGATTCTGATTCATAATCCAAGTCTGGATTGATGTTTGTATAATTTAGGCACTAGCTCCAATCAACTATCTGTGACTGCCATGAGTAAGGACTCTTTCTAGAGTCTGAGACTTGTCTCAAGTTCTACACAAAAAAAAGTGGCTGATCAATCACTGATGTCTACCTTGGCCCAAGATAGGAGATAACACCTTTTACATCTACGGCCTCAAGAAACCTTCTCAGCAATCAGAAAGACTTCAAGCAATATGACACAAATAGCCTCTGGCATTATGAATAGGGCTCATTTGGGAAGCCCAGCCTCTTCCCAAACAGATGGCAAACTTCTGGGACTTTCAGATGCTGTGCCTTTGCCGGGACTGCTCCATTCGCCCCCTAGGCTGTGAGTGACTTGGAGATAGAAACTGTGTGCCTTGTTCTTTGTTCCTCTAAACCTAGTGGAGGCTGGCATAATGTTCAATGAATGTCCCTTATATGAATGAATGAATGAATGAATGAATGAATGAATGAATAAACGAGTGAATGGAAGATTCACAGAGGCAACTAACATGTCCTGAATGCCTATTTTGTGCTAGGCTAAGACATTTGCATACCTATTGTCACACCTCCAATGCAAGAGTCATATAATGGCTTTCTAAATATGACATGCTAATAATAGCAATGATAGCGTTGGTGGTGTTGATGGCAGCCATCACTTATATCTACGGACTGGGCACTCTTCTGTGTATTTGCTTACGTCCTTACATGAAATCTAAGAAAGAGAAAATGTCTTTAACTCCCATTTCATAGATGGGGAAATTGAGATTCCAAAGAGGGTAGCCACTGGCCTGAGATTACGCCGTGGAACATTGCTGAGCCAAAATGTGGCAGCAGAGCTGGACTGTCTGCCTTCGAAGCTCATGATCGTGGCATTGAATCACAGTGCTGGCTGCATGCTGGGTCTTGCATGAATAGATGGAGGGGCTCAGCAGGACTGGCCCTGGCCGGTTCAGCTGGGACAGGTCACAGGCTGAGCAGGACGGGGCAGCAGGGGCATGCGAGCACGGGCAGGGGCAGGCTGTGCCTCCACCCGCGAGGTCCCACCCCAGCTCCTTCGCAGCAGCAGGCTGGGAGCCCTGGTGTGCCCGGCGCCCCTGTGATTGGCAGCCTGCAGATGGCGGGGGTGCCTTGGAATTTATTATTCAAGCATGCCTTTCTGAGGGGGCCTCACTGCCTGACACTGCTTTATCGGAAAGCTGGGAATGGTTAGCTGAGCCCATCTGTTAGCCAAAGAGGGGAACTCAGTGGGTGGGGAAGTCTGCAGAGTCATTTAAAAGGAATTTCTCTGATGCTGAGGCCAGGGTGGAAGGTTATCTGCCCGTGGGCCGTAGGCTGCCTGGTTTGGGGGCTTGGGGTCTCAGGAGGTGGTGTGTCTGGATTTGGTAGGGAGCTCTCCTTTCTCATCCTAAACCAAAAATTGCCGGAACCCTTCCCCCTTCAGAGCAGCAACTTTAACTCTGCAGTGATCCTCTATAGCTAAATCCACCACGTTAGCATCGTCAGTGTCTCGATGAAGAATATGGGACAGATGGGGATAAATGCAGCAATCTGAATTAATACCAGGGTCGCTAATGAATCCAGGAGCCGGGAAATAATTAGGAGAAGTTACTGCTCCTGCCATGGCGACGCTGTGTGTTGGATGCTTTCTCCTCTCTTCCCTTCCACCATCCAGGGCACACTAGAAGAGGGTCGCACAGCCACCCCGGGCATGTGGGTCTCCAGATTTGATCTTGGGTTCCATTTCGGGTGTGTTTATGACAGGCTGCTGAACGGGCAAGGTGGAGTCAGGAGAAGAGTAGCTTCGGCAGTGGGTAGCCAAGATTCATCCATGTTTGGGAGCTGGGAGACCCAGGTTTGGGTGCAGGCTCTTGGTGGGTGGGCCTGGGGCATGTGGTTCCCTTCCTCTGGGGCTCAACACAGATAAACCATTGTGAAGAGTCACCCAGATTGCTTGCTGCTCTGGGGCAGGCACATGCTAAGCGGCTTACCTATAGCGTCTCATTTAATCTGCCCCCCACAGCCCTGGAACCTTGTGCATCCTCATTCTTCCAAGGAACACAGCTTCAGGAAGTCATGCAAGGATCCAAGTCGACACCCAGAAATGCAGCTCAAAGATCTGAGCATCTGACCATACCACTCCACTGACTTTTGCCACAGATTGGGATAATCTTTGATGTTTCTTCCAACGCCCTGACACGTCAAAGCCTGCAGGATTCTAAATGCTTGGTATAGGGAGAGAGAGAGAGAGAGAGAGAGAGAGAACAAGCTATTTTTTCATAACTGGCTGTCTATAAACCCAGGCCTCCATTCTACGTGAGCATATGCTTTACTCCTCCTTTCCGAAACTTAGTATGATTGCAAATGAATAATTAATTGAGGATTTAATTGTTTAATGGCTATCTGCCCCGCTAGATCAGAGGTTCCACAGAGATACCATCTATTTTCCTCACCGCTGTGACCCTCTGGGCACATTATATTTGCTGAAGGAGTATCAAATGAATGAATGAATGAATGAATGAATGAACGAATGAATGAATGAAGCAGGCAGGTCAGGCTCGGCTCCACTAAACAGGTGCCCTGTGGCTATGCTACCCCGCAGTGGCCACTTCGTCCTGCCCGAGCTTCCCGGGCAGAGGCAAAGAAGCAGCCTTCGTGTTCGGCATCCTTACAAGAGCACCAGGCACTGACAGGGCTTCTCGGGCGCGGGGTGCGGGGCGCAGGGCCGTGTCCAAGGCCCCTCCAGCCCCGCCTGCCCCCCTCGTGGGAGCTGAGGAGCAGCAGCCGCTTCACACGGACACGCCTGAATGGCAACCAGGACTGTCTGGGCATCATGTGACCATCCGCTTGCCAGGGGTGGGGGTGCTGGAGGCCGCCAGGGGGGTCGGGGGTCACCTCTGTGGTGAAGTCATGTACCTGGCGGAGGCCGTGTTTATGGAGAATGGTTCAAGGAACAAAGAGTTCTCCATTCTTCTTTTCTCCCCGTTTTCTGCTTTCCCTTTGCCTGGCCGCCTGGATTCAGAACATTTCCCAGCCAGGCAGCCAAGGTGCGGGAGGATCGCAGACAGGGGGAGGACGATGTGCTTTCTGACCTGCAGGGCGCGCCGCCTGACTCCTGGCCCAGGGCTGGACTGAGAGTTCCCCGGGTTCAAACTGCGGCTTCTCCTCGACCCGGCGCTGAAATGACCTTGAGCTCCTTCATCATCCCCTCTGAGCTCTCCTCCCCCCTCGCCTGTTAAATGAAAGGCATCACAGTACCGAGGTCATTTTGAGGATCTAACAAGACAGTGCGTAGAAAGTATGCAGCACGTGCTTCTCAGTAAGTTCAGTTAATGCAGATGATATGAACAGCAGTAATAACAGCAATAGTATCATCAAGTGTGGAAACAGATACTCATCTTAAGGTTTCTTTGTGCCAGGGATGGACGGATATAAATTAAGAGAGATGGCATTTTTTGCCACTGGCTTTTCCAGGCAGGGGAGCAGAGAGGGGCAGGATGTAGGAGATGCTCCAGGGTCTTTGCAATTTTCCATCAACTGCTTGAACCTGAAAGGTTCCTAGAGGTCATAAAGTTTAAGCCCCTGGAGAGGCTGAGGACAAGAGAAGAGAAGGGACTTGCCCCAGGTCACTCAGTGGCAGACCGGCAAAGACAGACGTCCTTCCCTTCCCTGAATTAATGACCGAGGTCTAGTTCTTCTAACATAACGGCAGCCTATGCCCCCGGCAAAAGTGAGTGGCTGGCTGGCCCTGCCTCCAGGCTGACCTGGGCCCAGAGCTAAGCTGATGGAGACCAGAAATAGCACTGTCAACACCTCCTGCCTGCCCGGCTCATCTATCCACAGTCAGGTGTTCTGGACCTCATCCCAGCGAGAGGTAAGTGCTGGCATGTTGGTCTGCATTTTTTGGAAGTGGGTCTCTAGAGGTGATTTGGTTGACCAGGGGTCATTCACAAGCGGATGGTTGGGTGAGTGGCCAGGGCTGGTGTTGAGTGCCATGGCATGCCAGGCAGAGAGGCACATCATGTATGATACCTCCAGGCAGGAAGATCACTCTCTACTCCTGAGACCTCTGAGAACTCATATTTTGGTATCTAACAATGAGTCACATGGTGACCTTGAGCAAGCTACCTCTGCTCAGCGTTCTCATCTGTAAACTGGGAGTAACCATGGTATCAACCTTACTGGGGGGTGGCTGTGTGGATTAGATGAATCTATTAATTTGAAGCTCTTAGAGCAGGGTCTGGCACATAGTAGGTGCTCACTAAATCTTGCCCACCGAGTTGCTCAGATGCCACAGCTCGCTGCAGAGTGGTGATACAATACCCCTGAAGAAGGCTGGCACGCTGCAATGAAAAGTACGCAGGCCTTGGCAAACTTCACGGATGTGTGGCCATTCTCAGTGGTCAAATGAAGGCATACATTGATGATGTACAGTGCCCAGGTCCAAAGGGGAAAATAATTCATAGACTTCTGCAAATATCTGCTAGGTGCCCAGTAAATGAGGGCCAGCAGTGCACTGAACATGTGGATTTAGGATCATGAACTCAAACTAGCCAGCCCTTCTACGAGGTGCTTTCCCTCTCCTTCCCCATCTCCCCCCAGAGAAACGTCAGCTCTGGAAGGAAGGACAAACATAACAGATTAGAAACCCATCCCAGCCACTGACCAGCTTTGTGACCTCAGGCAAGTCGCTTTACCTCTCTGGCCCTCAGTTGCCTCCTCTGGAAAATGGGGCTTTCTTGAGAATTTAATGGGATGGACTCCTTTTGGGTGGGTCCTGCTTTGATTATAGCTGAAACCTTAGCATCCAGCATAAAGCTTAATACCAAAAGAATGTTTAACAAAGCTATGGCAAATAGGTGACTATTAATAGCCACATGGATCAAGGGCTTAACCAGGAGACAGACACTGTTCTAAATGCTTCCAATATATTAGTTCATTTAATTTTGATGGAGAGAGAGAGAGAGAGAGAGAGAGAGAGACTATATGACTCACATTTCACAAATGAGCAAACTGAGGCCTGACAAAAAAAGCAAAATCACTTGTCCATGGTCACCCAGCTTGTAAGTAGCAAGGTCAGGAATGAAACCCAGGCAATATGAAACTAAAGCCTGAGCTTATAACCACCAGGACCCGACTTAACAAAAGGAAGAGGAAAGAGATGCGCAGAAATTATTTACAGTTTCGTATACATGAGGGATCAAGACATATCCATATTATCAGTGCATTAATCGAAAGCTGAGAAAGTACCCAACCATTGCTTTAGGGTCCCACTGAATGAGGTCTCAGGCTTACAGAGCTGCACAGAGAGGGTTCCTGTTCACAGGGAGTGAAGGAATCCAAATGTCCCCCAGAATGTTGCTAACTCTCATACAGGAGCGCTCAACAGAGAGGCTCATGTCAGTAGTTCTCCTGCCCAAGTCTATCTTCTACAGATTAGCCTAGCCTATATAGCATTTAAAAAACTAGCTCAATTGGTTTCCAGACTTGAACAATGGGAAGATTTCACATAAAAATCGAGATTCCTGGTATAGAAGAGAAAGTTCTTTCCATTTTGCTTTTCATTATTTGTTTCTGGCCTGGCCCCTGGGGGCGTCTGAGTTTGTCACCTCCTTGAGTATAGGACTGTGGGACACTGGAGGGAGGCATGAAATTGTGTTGGCCCATGGCTCAGTGAGAGGCCTAGTCTTGGGAGGGTTTTCTCATCTTGCCTGGATTAAGATGACTCACAGGGCCAGTATGGGTCTCTGGCAGAGCCAGCTTTCCTTTCCTACTTTGTTTTTATAAAACAGAAATAGAAGTTTCCATAACGTGGTACAACTCCACCCAGCACTGGCAGGCCTTGGGAAGTCACCGCTGTTTGTGAGTGTCCAAGGGAGAGCTTTGGTTGGGAGCCTGCTATTTGCTCATGGGTTCACAGAGCCTCACAGAGCAGGACAGCATGTGCTCATCTCTACTGTAGGCTCTGTCTGAATGCAGGGACCCTCCACTGGGTCCTCCTTCAGGAAAGATGATCAATGCAATGGATTCCTCAGGCCACAAGACAGGTAGGAGAACCAGAGATCTAGTGTAGTTTCTGTAACTGTGCATTTTTCCATCCCCTCTACCCATTCATCCTTCCATCCACCCTTCCTACCTCTCTTCTTTCCTTCCTTCTTTCCACCCATCCATCCATCCATCCTTCCATCTACCCATTCATCCATCTATCCATTCATCTATCTATCCATCCATCCATCCAAGTACTATTTATTAAGAACCCACTGTGCTTCAGACTCCCTACTCTATAACCCAAGATACAGAAACAGACAAAACTGATGCAGACCCCTCTATCCTCACATAGTGCACACTCAAATCAGGGAGACATATGTCACAAAGGTAACAATAGACCAAGAAAAGGGAACAACCATAGAGTCCATTAATAGATTAATTAAATGCAGTTTGGCTCATCATAGAATGAGATTCCATGTTGCCCTTAAATGAAGCAGATCTCTATATGGTGACATAGGACAATCCTCTAAGTGGGGGGAAAAGGAAAGAAAAAGAAAATCAAGGGATGGATAATGTCTGCAGTATATGTCCATTTGTAAAGAGCAGGGAACTTGGCTGGGCTTTTATGTACTTGTACTAGCAGAGAGGGTTTCTGGGAGGGTCCATAAGGAATTGAGAACAGCTGATGCCTCAGGAAAAGCTAGCGCACCAGGGTACAAAGAGGGGAGAGAGTTACTAGAGCTATTTGAACATCTTGTTTTTGAATGTACAACTTTTTTTTCCCAATAAAATGGCAAGGAAATTTATAAGATTGGTGGATAGATTGGCAGATCGAAGCATGAGAGGAGATATGATAGATAGATAGATAGATAGATAGATAGATAGATAGATAGATATAGATAGATAGATAGATAGATAGATAGATAGATAGATAGATAGATTACAGGGGGAAAAGAAAAAAGGCTTTATAAGTTTGATGGTTTGATGAGTATTTTGAAAAGGAACTCCAGGCTGCCTTGGGGGCATTCAGAGAAAGCTTCCCTGAAGATGGGACATTTGGGCTGGTACAATGAGGATGGACAAGAGTTGCTTAGTGACAGATGCAGAGATGTGCACACAGATCTCCCAGCACTGAGAGGAGCCGTGGGTCCTCAGGCCCATCCCTCCCCTCTCTAGACCTCAAGTGGTACATCTGCAAAGGGGGAAGAAGACACTCTCAGAGCAAGGTCCAGGAAACTCTAGGAAACAGCAGATGCCACATCCAAATCCAAGCTGTCTTAACTTCTACGAAGGGTGAACTGCCTCCCGATCTCCTCCTGCTCGACCACCCTTATTGCAATAGACAGAAACTATCAACACTGGGACAATCAAGAAAAAGAAAATCTGAGTATATATCCAAGCTCATGGTCATTAAACTCTGGAGATATGCTTTTTATCTCTCTGGGGGCAGGCGATCACTGCACCTTTCTCCCCTTCCCCATCAAATAAATTACGAAGGCCAAGAAGGTTAATTTATCTGAGTGGATGGATGCCAGCTGCTCTGTCAAATTGCTATATTATAATAATCACGGCAGATATTTCGAGTGCTAACTCCATGCCAGGTACTTAGCATGCAAGACCTCATTCTGTCTCCAAGGAAGTCTAGGAGATAGGTATCCATGTGACTATTGATCCCTATTCATGGGCTGAAGGTCCGGAGGCCCAGAGAAGTTTAGCCACTTGCTCAAGCTTGCACAGCTGCTAAGTGCTGGAATAGGAATCTAAGTCCAGGTTATGTTGACTGCAACCACTAACTTACATTGAGACCCATCACATGGAAGGGAGACTTCCTCTGCAGGCTTCGAGGCCGGGGAAGGCTACCCGGAGGAGGTGCCATTTAAGTAGTGCCCGGAGGACCACGGAGCTCTAAATCCCTTCTCTAAGAGAATCAGCCATCTTCCACAAGGAGATTCCTCAAGAATACAGGGCCCTGGAGACATTAAAAGGAAACTCATAAAAAATTCATCTCTGAGTAGTAATTGTATCATAAAAAGTATTGAGCTAGAGCACACATGCAAATTGGACCATATGAATTAATGGTGTAAACAGTTGGAATGGGGGTACACATTCAGAGAAACGCATACCCCCCTCCACCCCAGGCAAAGGTGGGCCAGGTGACACTGTGCCCTGAGGTTTGAGGGATATTTCCAGTCTACCAATTACCAGGAGCTCAGACCCCCCAAGCCCTGCTCAGTGTTACTCCTCTAGCAACCCCTGAAGACCTGGGTGTGCTCACAGTTTTCCCTCATTCTGCACTGTCTGAGCACCTACTGTGTGCTGGGATGGTGCCCCTTCTTCCCCATGTTTGCTGTGCTCACCACCACCTCTACATGAACTTGTTTATCCTAGACAAATGAAGATGAACATCTGTGAACTTGTGTGTCCACTTAGTTTTTCACGGCTCCCTTGGTGGAGGCATTCAACAAGCATGTACTGAGCCTGGATTATATTCAGGCTGGGACCCACCCTCAACCCCCAAAGCCGGTCATGGTCAGCAGAGGGCTTGTTGATGCAGGGGGTCTCCAAGACAAGACTGGGGGGTCGGGGAGCTGGCCAGGCAGAGATGCTGGTGGGGGACCAGCTCCAGGTACAAGCGAGCTGGATCACACACATTCGTGAAACCACACATAGGTGAGGGTGGTTGGAAAGTGAGGGCTGACAGTGATGGGATGAACCTGGGGGTTAGAACATTCTGGAGAAAATGATTTCCCCCACCACCACCACGGAGCTAGGACCTGATCCCCATTTGGAGTCTTTCCTGTCTTCCCAAACTCCTGGTTCTTAATTGCCCAAGAGGTAGAACCTGTGCTAACATGGGTCTCATCAGAGTTCAGAGGACAGACCCCAAAACTTTCCTGTGGTTTACAAACTGTGCTCCATGGAACTCTGAGGGTCTGTGTCCATGTTTCTGGAGGCTCCAAGGTGGGGAAGAGGTTGAGGTTTAAGTGGGAAATGTTCTAGAACCTCTCCTGCTTCAGCCAGATCAGTGCCACTTGTACCTTTTTTTTTTTTTTTTTTTTTTTTTTTTCCATTTCACGGAAATTTCAAACCTTCCTACCTTTCCCGTAGGAAGGGATTCTTTTGCTTATATAAGAACAACTCCAACTTGATGCAGAATAAAGCCCAAATTCTTCAAGATCTTTGGTGATCTGGACCCGGCCCATTCCTCTGGGCTCAGCTAAGCCATTTCCCATGCCTGCGTCTTCCAGTCCTGTACCCCAGCCTTAGCTGTGTGATTATGCACCAAGCCACAGATGCCCTCTGCTCCCCCATACTTCCATTCTTTTTGTCATCCTCTTTCCTTTCTGAGGCTGACTTCAAATCCTTCCTCCTCCAGGAAGCCCTCTCTGACCTTCAGTAGGTGTCCTCAACATTACCGATACACCTTGGAGGCTCCCCCCAAAGAGCTCTGACTCGCCAAAAACGAGAGCCTCTTTCTGCTGGTCGATCTCCACCCCCATCAGCTTGTGAAATCCACAAGGAAAGATCTCTGACCTGGTCACCAGCTCTGTCCCATATCTGACCTGGAATATGGCAGGTCCCCAAGAAATGATGCTAAGCAAACGGGTGCCAGGAACGAATGGAGATATGGTGGGGTTTGGGAGCATTTAAGTTAAAGGATGTGAGGGCAGATGGACAGATGGGAAGGAGGGGACTCGGGAGGGAGGGCGAGAGGGAAGGAGGAAGGTGGGGTGGTAGGTAGATGAGACGGTGAAAGGATGGATAGATACACAGAAGGGAGGGAGGAATAAAGAAAATAGAAGGGAAGAAAGGAAGGATAAAAGGAGGGAAGGGAGGATGGAAGGATAGAAAGACATTGCGAATGGTGGACACGCATGCCTACAGATGGGAGGACCCTGGTTCTGCTTTCCCCGACAGGCCACAAGGCCTCAGCCTTCCCCGAGCCCTCTCCACCCAAGTCCCCCTCTCTCCCTCCTGCCTCCATCACAGAGCCAGCCCCTGACATGCCCTCGCCCGCACAGTGATTACTCCTTGAGCAGCCTCCCGTATCCTGTTCCTGCTCTTCCTACAAGCAGAGAAGCAGAAAAATCCATCCTGATGAGGAGGCAGCCGCCCGCCCTCATCCCCCCCCCCTCCTCCTCCCGCCCCTGCAGCCTGTAACTCTCGAGCAGTCAGGCAGAAACAGGCAGTCAATTTTTTCCAGGGTCGAGCGCCGGCTGTAAGGCACAGCCCTGCAGGGTGACAGGGGAGGCGGGGGGCCACTTGGATGGCATGACCGGCTCTCCCCCATCCTGGGGCCAGTGCCTCCTGCCTCGCTCACCCTGACGCTGCCAGCTGTGTAATTCAGGGGACATACCACCCCCTGTCCCCTGCCGCCAGCACCACCACCAAGCAACGGGCTCACCTAAGACCCCAGCCTGGTGGAAAACATCACAGGCCAGGCAAAAATGCCCTGTTGCCATCCATCACATCTTCTCCCCTAGCCTGGCTTCCTACCTGCCGGCCTGGAAGCCAATTCCTTTCACCCCTGCCTGTCCTCGGTGGCTTCATGGCAGGCTCCTAGCAGAGGAAAAGGCAACGGATGTGCTTGTACCCAACCAGGTGTCAAGTGGCTCTTGGTTGGGTGCTACGGTGTGCCACCTAGATATCACCCCAGCTATCGGGAGTGTTGACAGCTCCCAGCTGAGCCTCTCTCCCAGCACCTGCCCTCAGCTAGAGAGAACTGCCTAGTCCAAGGTCAAACCTCCTTCCAGTGGCTGGTTGATGAGAGGGGTACACCACTCTGGCCTCCTTGCTTCGAGGCAGGGTGACTTTGCAGAGCCGCGTCAGCTCCAGAGCTCCCTGTGGAATCAGCGGAGGCCTCTGATGAGTCTGAATCATGCCCCAGCTTCTTTATGCCTCTCCCTACTGGTTTGCCTAGCTGTTGATCCTGAGCACTGCACCCCACTGCACCCCAGTGAAGCCCCTGCACTCAGATTCATGAAGTCTGCATGCAGGGGACCCAATATGCGACAGCCTTTTGTGCATTTGCAAATTTGAGGTCTATGGCAGCTCTGCCTGGCATGCTCTTTGTTTCACATGTCACAGACCCGAGGCTCAGGGAGGCGACAGGCCCTGTCCCAGGCTGCACCGAGTGAGTCGGAGCTGGGATTCCACACTAGCCCACTTCTAGTTAGTCAGGCTCTGATACCCTCCATCGCTGCTGATCAGGAGACAGGCCCATGGAGAGTCATGGTTCCTTTCTGACTTCCACAAGTCCCAGGGACCGGGGCTCCCTGACTCAGCTATAGGGAGTCCAGGTGGAAACTCACATCCTGTACCCTAGGATCGGACACCTCTTCTGGATCCCCAGACCTCAGGGCTCACTCATGCTGCCTTTCCCGCCTTCCACTCCAGACTGCCCCCATCTCTCCACCTGCCACACCCACCGATGTGCTGGGGGGGGGGGGGGTACATGGTAGAGCTAAAAGGGCCAAACACATCTAGCTTCAATTCTGAGCTTTTGATAGAATGGACCACTTGACCCTTCTCAGAGTCTTGATTTCCTCATCTTTCAAATGGGCCAGTTGGAGGATTGCTTGACACAACATATCCAAAACACTTGGCCCAGGGCCTGGTGTACAGCAGCTGCTGGGGCATTCCCACTTCCTTCATTCCCAGTGATCAGGTCTGACCCGATGAGGATGATCCGTGCAGAGCCTGGTGGCAAGCGCTGGAATCTCATTGTCTCGCTCCCTCCTTGCAACAACTCCATGAAGCGGGTCTCATCATCATCCCCATATCACAGGTGAGACAATGGAGGACATAGAGAGAAAAGGGCATGTCCACAGTTCTCGGGGAAAAGGGGACCCGTTGGGATGAGCCAACCCCTCTGTCCAGCTCCATACTCACAATCTTCACCAGTTGGACTCCCTTCTCCTCCCACTATGAGCCTCTTGGTCTTCCACCTGCCCCAGTCCCAAGTAGACATGTCCCACAGGGAAGCTAAGTATCCCTTGATCCAGTGGGGTCACTATTTAGAACCATGTCTGTAGGCGCCCTGCTGAGAAAATCCATGAAAATCGTGTGTTCTGGCTATCAGGTTGCTTACACCTTAGCCCCCCTGTCCTTCATGCTGAAAATGACCCTTTAATAATAAGAAAATCCTGGCCTGGGGCTGGGAGCTGCCTTATTAATTTTTTTTGGGGGGAGCTGCCTTATGAAGGGCACCTAAGTTCAGGGATGGGAGGGGGGAAGGGACTCTACCTCCAAGAAAGCCATTTGTACCCTTCTGAAGCTCTTCCAGCCATAGGGGAGCAGGGCTCACTGGCCCTGGATGAGGTCATAAATCCATAATTGAACATCTGGGACCATCAGTCCCCATAAAAAGAAACCAGAGGAATATGGTAAAATTGCCCACAAGGCCGTGGAAACTTCCTCTGGGACTGGGCCAGGAGTCCGGGGGTCCTTCCTGTGGCCGCCAGAGCCAGCTTCTGTGTGGGAAGAGCACGGGACTAGGGGTCAGCCAACCCTGGGCTTAAATCCTGCCTCTGCCAGCCAGGGCCTTGGCAATGCCACGGAGCCTCCCCGTGCCTCAGTGTCCTCCTCTGTGAACTGAGCATCCCACTAACATCCTTGCGACACTTTAACATGACTGGGGCTTCCTGATTGCAGATGGAGAAATTCTAAATCCACGCTTTGAAGATGTCGACGGTGATTGATTGCAGACAGGGAGGGAGGGGATGGGATGAAAACAGTGCAGGGAACCAGAGATGACCAGACCAAACCTCAAGAAGGGTCTCCAAGCACTTCTTCCCGATTCCATCTTCCCGATTCCATCGGGGCTGCGTATTTACGTGTTTGGCCAGCCCTCTTCTTTGCCTTGTCTCTGGCCAGCTCCAAAAGAGACTATGGGATTTACCAAGTAGATTACATGGCACTTAGCTAATGAAATGACTCCCTCCCTGTACCCCCCTGCGCCCCCCACCAAGATATCGATCAGCCACTGGCAACCCAGGAGCTTCCAGCAGCCTCTGGACAGTTCAAAAAGAAAACCAGCCATTAATAAAATTGAATGGTTGGGGGTGGAGAGAGGGAAGGAGATGGGGAAGAGCTGGCGGGAGGGGAGGGGGCTGGGAAGAAGCTAACAGGGAAGAAAATCAGAAGACAAACTGTCTCTCTGATTCAAAACCCATATCGCAGATGTAGAAGAGATTGTGCAATTAACCACTTCCGCCAGAAAATGCCCACGAGGTAAATATGCCAAAGTCCAGGGGTGACCATCTGTACGTCAGAGGACACAGGTTGCAAACTCAGGGCAGCCCCCCACAGCGGGGCTTCTGTACTCCATGTACGTTTTACTTAAGTGGAATTGGCTGCCAATTTTTTTTTTTAATGAGAGTTTTCATATAAAAATCTAGATTGCTGGAGTTTCTTGGAAAACGGGAACATGCAGTAACTCTGGGCTTGCATTCTTGCACAGCGGCCACAGGGAGAGTGCTAACAGCTGTCCCTGTGGGTGGGACGCACGGGGTCGGCTTGGTCCCTGCCTGGCCCCTGGGCTCCCTCCAGTGAGGCCGAGACACCAGGGCTGGAGTTTGAGACCCTGACCCAAAGTCCGAACTGAATATGTACATATGGGTGGGGCTGGGAGTATGTGTGTGGGTGATGCCCCCTGGGTAAATACCACCTGCCAAAATATTAACAGAGGCTACCGCTCCCTAAGTAAGGCCTTCATCTTCTTCTTTTGTACTTACTGTTCTCATCAACAGAAAACAATAGACTTGGCTTTAAGGGGGAAAAAATCAATATATACAGAGCTGAGTATTCTGAATGCTCACAGTGATGGCAATTGCACCAGGAAGGAAAAAATCACCAAAAAAAAAAAAAAGTCAAACTGTGGTCTTCGCCAAATTGGGGAACTGAGGGCAATTTGAATTTTCTCTCTATCTTTTTCTGCCACAAATCCCTCTCGTATTTCTAATGGGATGACCACAAACCAGGCGTGTGTAAATGAAACATAAATCATGATTAACCCACATAAACAGAGATGCGATTCTTCAGAAGGAGCCTTGTCAGCGGATGGGCCTTGAGTGGGGTCGGGGTGAGGTGGGGTACAGGACTGTGTCAGGGGCTTCTGAGCCTCTTTCTCCAGGATCAGGAACCTGGTCAGATGGCTGCGGTGTATTGTCCTGCCCCCAGACCTCAGGTCCACATCCATGAATGCCGAAGAACGAACTAAATTCCTCATCGGGGAGGCCAGCTCCTATGCGCTGGATACAGATTGACATGTTTTCACACACGTGTGTTAGCGAAAGAGCCTGGGGGTTCATAAGCCAGGCTCTCCACGCAGCCATTTCCTGTGTGACCTTCTGCGGGCCACTTGACCTCTCTGAGCCTCCTATGCTTTCTATAAAATAGGGATCAAACTCACCTCTCAAGGCTGGAGGGAGGACTAAATGAGCGCTCTGTGTCTGGAACCCAATAGGCAGTCAAAAAAAAGGCTAGATACTACCTGTATTATTACGATTGATATTATTAAAAACCACCTACTGTGTGCCTGCCAGCAATGGGCAAGTTTCCCATCCATCATCTCACAATAACATGAGTTTGAGGCCATCATGCCCCACAGAGATCACATCTTTGTGACCCACAGAGGCTCACCTGTGCTTACCACTGACCCCTGGCCCCTAGGAGGCTGTCATCACTGTATTTTTGATACTAAGATTAACTGAACACCCACTGCGTGCCTGGCCTCTGGGCCCCTCACCCACTTTCTGGTGTGATCAATAAGAGCAAGAAATCTGCAAAGAGACCAGATTCACATCTCCTTCCATCACTATAGGGCTTAGGCCAGCACCTTCCCTCCAGCCTCAGTTTTATTATCTGTCAAATGGTTGTGCTTGTTGGATCCTTAGGACATTTCATCGATAACGGTTAATACATGGAAAGGCTTTGCAGAACGGAAGGAGGAATCAATCATGGAGTAACTATCCCCATTTAACTGAAAATTAAGGAAAGTTGCACACTGTACCATTAATTCATTTGTTCGTTCTTTCGTTCATTCCTAGCTTGTACACTGGAGCAGTGCCTCCCTCCACCCAACTCTCCAGAAGTGTCCGCACCCCCGAAAAGCATGTGGTGGAGAGTGAGGGGAACCAGTCTCCCCTACTCTGGGCCTCCTCATCTCTCGCTGTCGGGGAGGCAGCTGCGGCCAGACATTTGGAAGCCATTATAAACATCCCTGTCTGATTCTGTCCTCCTCTGTCCGTAGCTTACAGCAACGGATTCCAAGGAATTTTGGCTTGGTTCCTTGGCGGAGGGAGACCCGGAGGAATGATGGAGCGCTCTCTCCTCTCCACCCCATCCACACATGGTCCTCTTCATTTCAGCGTCCGGAGCAATGGGCAGTAAACCCAGGGGCTTTGGGGAAGAGCTTGCACCAGAAGAACCTGGGACTCGGCCCAGACTCGGCTGCTTCCTGCTGGAGTCACCTCTCTGAGCCTCAGTTTCCCTCTCTGTAAAGGGGGAATAGCAATAGTAGACAGATGCACTACCCATGCGGCTAGGAATCCACTAGTTGAGGTAAATTAAATGCCTGATGCAGTAGATATTTGAGAAATTATATTTTCCCCATTCTAATTTCAAGTTCGCTTTTGCCTGTAACCAAGAAAGCAGAGGTAGGCTGGATGCGAACTTGATGCAGAAGTTTAGCAATAGCCCGCTGGATCCCCTTAACAAAGCCACTCCCCAACACGTGCCTGTTTCCCCAGCCTTCTGCCTCTTGCTCCCCGACTTTCCCTATATTGGCGCCCTACCTGCCTCGGGGGGCTCACAGCACGACCCGGGCCCGGGCAGCCTTCCAACCCTCCCTGTCTGTCCGCCCGCCAGGCTTCAGTGGCATCAGATGCTGTGGCATCCAGCCCTGGCCTGACCTAGCCTGTCTAGGCTCCTCTTTCCTGAGCCTTTTCTCTCTTGGTTCCTATGCATTGTTTTCTTCCTCTTTTCTCTGCACCAGGTCCATCTAGGCTCCTGGGTCCCTGCTCTGGCCCCTTGGGGTGGGGGAGATGGGAAGCCAGGGTCCAAGGGGGTGGCTACCCTCCCATTGGCCATCAGGGTGTAGCCTGGTACCCTCCAGATTTGTCAGATGGCCTCCATGTGAGCTGGAGTGGGCTCCGTGTGCGTGTGCGTGTGTGTGTGTGTGCCTACATGTGGTATGTGCGTGCATGCCTGTGTGCTGCATGCAATATGTGTGTGCAGTATGTGTATGCCTGTATGTGGTGTGTATGTGTGTCCATCCATATATGATTTGTGTACATGCATGTGTGTGGCATATGCATGCCTGTATGTGGTGTGTGTGTGTGCTGTGATGTGTGCATGCATGTGTGTGTATGTGTGGTATGTGCATGCCTATATGTGGTGTGTGTCCATATGTGATTTGTGTGCATGCATGTGTGTGCTGCATGTGATGTGTATGTGGGGAGTATGTTAGAGGGATCGTGTGTGTGCTGTATGTGATGTGTGTGGGGGGGATATGTGCCATTTGGTGTATCTGTGGTATGTATGTGTGTGGTGTGGTGTGTGTGTATGGGGGGGTGGATTGTCTGTGTGTTGTTATCTCCCCCATCTTTGTGAGATCGAGAACCTCATAGTTCCAAGACCAGAGAGAAGGGACTAGAGAGAGGCTGTGTAGCAACGTCTCTTGGATCCCGACCTTCTGCAACCTCTCACATGTAGGCATGTGTGTGTCCACAGGTCTTTCTACAGACATTTCTGCTGCCATTTCATTGAGAGATCGGTGTGGCCCCCACGCCAAGCTTTCCACTCATAATTCGGTTCATGCACACACGTGCCCATGAAGTGGAACGCTGTCCCCTCTTCACAGATGAGCAAACTGAGGCAGAGCAGCTTAAGAAACATGAGAAGCTTTGTTGGGCGGGAGCCCAGGAGCCCAGGCCACTGCTGATACTTGCTGTGTCCCGGAGAGCCAAGCTCCCTCCGGCCAGTGCTCAGGGCTCCTGGGGACTTCCTCAGCGCACTCGTTCCCCTGGTTTTTCTTCTCTGACCTCTGCAACTTGGCCTCCAATATTTTTTCTCTCTCTTTTATCACCTGTTCCTTAAGTTACATTTTCCTTGGTTTTCTCTCTACTCATTCTCCTACTTCCACCCCCTGTCTTTTTGTCTGTATGTCTGTCTCTGTGCCTTTCTGTCTCTCTCTCTCTTTGTCCCTCTCTCTGTTTCTGTCTCTCTCACATTCCCAACCTGTCACATTCCCTCTGTCTCCCCATGCATAGCTGTGTGTGTGTGTGTGTGTGTGTGTGTGTGTGTGTGTGTGTTCATGTCTCCACCTCCCACCTCCCTGGTCCATTCGTTTTATCCAGCTTCTGCCACGGAAGGGGCCACAGGCTCTGCTGTGCTACATGTGTATTCTCCGTCTGCCCCTCCTGCTGATCCTGCTGGTCCCCCAGCCCCGTGTCCTGGGACTGTAGCTTCTGCACAGCCTCCGTGTCAGCCCCGACTTCCCGATGCAGGTCCCAAAGGGGCTCAGGGTATGGGAGACAAGGTGGGTCGGGGAATTTGTCCTTGCTTCCCACTCCCAGCTGCCAGTTGGCAGCAGCAGCAGCAACTCCACGCTGGGCCCTGCTGGAGAGCCTCTTCCTGCAGCCACACCCCTCCCCGGATCCCAGTAACACTCCCTTCTCTCTCCTCCAGGCCTGGGGTACTAGGGGCTCCCCACCCTTCCCAGCCCAGTGGTGCAGCACCATCCCTCTTGGCTCCTCTTAACCCCGTCCACACTTGGATGGCTCTTCCCTTCATTGACTCCGTGGTCACCAGTCTCCTGCTATGGCATTGATGAATGCAACTGTCCCTCTTCTGTTGAACCTCTACAGCCATCCTCTCCCCCTCCTCTCTTCTCTGACACCTCCCTGCTTCTCTGCTCACACCCAGCCTCCCGCACTCCCCAGCCTACTCCCCAGCCAGACTGAGAGCTCAACCAGGCAGAGACTGTACCTATGCCTCCCGTGCCCCCTAGCCACTGCCTTGCACCTAGTCAGCTCTCGGGGACTGTGAAAATAGAAACTGATGAGTCAGACCAGCATGCCAGCCAGTGAGGTGTGTCTGCAGCACTGCCTGGGATGCTCAAAGGAATCCACTCTGGGCCCATGACCACCCCTCCCAGACATTAGCATCAGAGCTCCCACAGCCCTGTGGTGGGGGGTCCCCAATAATGGGGCACTCCCACACTGCAGTTCAAACCGACTCCACAGCACTTCTCTGTGTGCCCCAAGCTCATGGATGGAAGAGCTCCCCTGCTCCTGGCACCCGTTCAAGCTGCCTGGTGAACTAAATTGATTTTTTATCGTTGCTCTGGAGCGAGCTTAATGAATCTGTTAGTGACGGCTGCCTGCCCCAATCGCCTCTCAGTGCCTGTGCCACCAGAACGGCTCTTCCTGAGAAGGAAGAGGCATTATTTAAGGCTCAGCCTGTGCCCCTGAGAGCAGCTGGGCATCAGCGAGGCCATGCTTTGCTCTTCTTGGAGGGGGTTTCCATACTAGAGTAGGGCTCTAATGCAAGTCAGAAAAGAAAAAGGCAATGCTGGAAAAGAATGGAAGAGATTTAATTAGTACATGTGTTCCTAGGGACCAACATCCATCTGTTCATCCACTCATCCTTCTACTCATCCATCCATCCATCCATTCATCCGTCCACCCAACCATCTACCAATCCATTCATTGACTTATCTAACTACGCATCCACCCAACCATCTGTCCTTCTACCCATCCATTTTTCTTTTTAAAAAGATTTTACTTATTTATTTGAGAGAGAGAGCAGAGGGGGAAAGAATCTCAAGCAGACTCAGTGAGCTGAGCATGGAGGCTGACATGAGCTCAATCTCACGACTCTGAGATTATGACTTGAACTGAAACCAAGAGTCGGACACTTAACTGACAGAGCCACCCAGGTGCCTCCACCCATCCATGTTTCTATCTACCCATCTGTTCATCCATCCATCCATCCATTCATTCTCCTATTTATCCTTCCATCCATCCACCCAGTTATTCATCCTTCCATCCATGCATCCATCCTTCCATCCATCCATGTATCCATCTATCCACCCAGCTGTTCATCCTTCTAACCTGGCATCCATCCTTCTATGCATCCATCCATGTATCCGTCCTTCTGTCCATGTACACACCCATCCATCCATGTATCCATCTTTCTATCCATACACCCATCTACCCTTCCATCTCTCTGTTGCTTCATTTATTTGTTGTTCATTTGACCTTATACACAGTTAACATTATAAGATCCAGCATCCTTACTGTGGCCCACAGGGCACTATATAGCTTCCCCTTCAACTCATCTCTTGCCACTCTCCCCTCTCACTCCACTATAATCACTATAACATTACTGATTCTCAAACATGACCCAAGCCCTTTGCGTCTGCTGTCTCCTCTGCCAGAAATACTCCTTTCTGAACACTCCCAAGACTTGCTGCTTTCCTTCACTAGGACTCTGCCCAAATTTCACCACTTCCAAAAGGCCTTTTCTGGTCGCCCTTGATATAAATTAGCAACTCCCTGTCACTCTTTATCCTTTATCCCCCCCTTTTAATTTTACCCCTTGCCTTCTGACATTATATCATATGTATTTATTCTGTTTAGCGTCTACTGTTTTCTACTAGAAAGAAGTTCCATGAAGGGAGGACCTGTGCCAGTTTCATTGGCCCTTGCATCCCTGGGTCCTAGAACAGTGCCCAAAGTGTCATCAGTACTTGGGAAGCTTGACTTATTGAATTAATGATTTAATTCACTAATACATGCTCTGTCATTTCTGTCAGATGCTGAGTACCGAAGTAAATGGTGTCTCTTGCCCCTCACCTCTCAGGACATCAGGATCTTGGAACCTCACAGGATGGAAGGGGAGACTTTGACCCTAACCAAACAGTCACATACATGATTGTAAAGTTGCATCTGGGCTAAAAGCCTTGAAGGATGGTACATGAGACCTATAAACATTTTGAAGTTGTTTGAGTTGAGCTTGTTTTTCTTGCTTACAGTCAAGCATCCTGTCTGGCCACATCACCCATGGAGATGCTGGTTGGAACAGAGCCTGCTTCCTCAGCTCTTTGCTACCCTCTTCAATGCTCCAGTTCCCCTGATTGCACTCTCAGCCCCTCCACATATTCAGTCTTTGTGGACAGAGAAATGGAGGGGTGGGCCACTCCTTGCCTCCCCAAGTTGGGCCTGGACCTGCTGCAGAGCATGAATATTGCTTGGTTTATTCTCATTTCTTTTCCCCTTCTTCCATCTAAGCCAGGAGCCAGACCCAGAATGTCACAGTGCTCAAAGAGAAGGTACTATGTAAGCCCAGGGATCCCCTAAAATGAGGGGTGCCTTGTAGGGAGAAGGAGAAAAAGCATACTTCTGAGGGCAATGGAGATGTAGGAGGACTATCTCAAGACCAAAATGAAATTGGGTGCTGAATGGTAGGAAAAGTGGAGACCTGAGTCTCTCGGGATGGCAACCAGACCTTGGAAGGTACAACTGTGGGTGCACCAAGGGAGATCCTGACCCCAAAGTCTCCTTGAGTCCTCCTTCCCCAAGAATCCCTATAGCTTGAATATAGACAGTCATGGCTGTAGCAGATTTTCCTCAAACAACCACAGTAATATTCCCAATCCTATCTGCTCTTCCACAGCCTTGCAACACTTCATTAAGAAATAGAGTCTATTCCTTCTTCTTCCAAAGCCAGGAGGGCTTGTGACTACTCTGACAAAATGCATTAATTCTGACTCTAAGTGACTTCTGGGGCTGGGTCATAAATAGGACTCAGCTTCGATCTGGCCCTCTTTCTCTTGGGAAACCCAGCTTTGGAACCAGCTACCATGCTGTGAGAAAACCCAAGCTCCATGAAAGGACATGTATGGATATCTTAAGCTATAGTCCCAGCTAAGCTCTCAGTTTACAATCCTCATCAATGGTCGGGTATGGGAGTGGGTGATATTTCAGATGATTCCTTCTCCCAGCCTTCGAGTCTTCCAGCTGATGTTCTAAACATCATGAAATAGGGACAAGCCATCCTCACTGTGGCCTGTCTGAATTTCTGACCCACAGAATCCATGTGCATAACAAATGATTGTAGTTGCTTTATGCCACTGAGTTTTTGGGTAATTTTTTACATAGGGTAACTGGGACAACAAATATATAATATAGTATAATATAGCTCCCTGTGTGCCAGGTTCTGTACTAAGCATTTTATAAATATTCACTCAATCTTCAAAACTTATCCTAGATATTCTACTAATATATCCATTTTACAGGTGAAGAATTGAGGCATAGAGAGATAAAACAACTTGCTCAAAACCACAGAATAAGTGGCAGAACTGAGAATTGAACCTAGGCAGTTTGGCTCCAGAACAACTGGGCAAGACATACATCCTGATGGGAGTGATGGAAATGTAAAGCTGACCATTGGAATCCTGGCTCTATGCTTACAGATAAACAGACTTCGGAGCTTGCTGTTTTTTGGTATCAAAACTGAAGGTCTTTCCAATTCTGTAGAATGGAACTCCACTGTTGAATTCAAATTGATAAATGGCAACAGCTAGATAGATGGACAGAAATGGATGGATGGATATGTAAACAGACAGACTGATAGTTAATGGTAGTTTGTTTTCATTTTTATATTTTTTCATATGGGAGTTTTGGTCTAATGATGAATGTTTGCTAAGCAGGATCTGAGAAAGATAAACTAGAGGTGGAGTCGCAGCATCATGTTTCACCATTTCTCTCAAAATCTCAGTTTCCTCATCTGTAAAATGGGCAGGACCTTGCCCATCTCAGGGGATATGACCAAGATTCATTGGGATAACCTATAAGGCACTTGTCATGGTGGCCAGCCCCCCCCATAAATGTTAGACTCCTACTTGGTCCCCATCCATCCTCTTGTCCATATGCTTCCCTCCTCCTTTCTCAGCCTCTTTACCACCCCCCAGCTGGCCTGTGGCTCCCCAGAGCTGTCTCAGACAGCAGGCATCCTCCCAGCCCCGACTGCCTCCGAGCTGGAGGTCACGGAAGTGTGTTTCCCTCTAACGTGTGCTGCCACACTTGCTGGCAGCCTCCAGCACGGAGCACAGCTGCCAGGCCGGCACGCCTCCTTCCTCCCAGCTGCTGGGATGCGACCTTGTCTATCAGGAGGCCCTGGGAAGCCCACTGAGTGTGCTCCCAGCTTCATAGGTGACATAAATATTTTCCAACATGCAGGCAACAATCTGATTGGTGCCTTCCCCAGAGTGCCAAGCTCCAGGCTTGGGGCTGCAGAAGCGAAAAAAGGGGAAAAATTCTTTTTACCAATGAAGTCTGGCTCCTTCCATCACTGAAAAGTTTAACTCTTCCTGTGTTCTGTCTCCTAGCTATTCCAAGTTCCAACCAAACTGCTGATCTTCAGTAGAATTTTGAAAAGTGCCTGCAGTGACTAAGACAGCCCCAAACCCACCTTCACAGAGCCAAAAGACCATCTAGGGCAGCATTTCTGACATGAATGCATGTTAGAACCACACAAGGTGATAATAACATAGTGGTTATCATTTAAAATATTTTTAAAAGAGTCTTTATCTCCTAGAGGTAGACAAAGAATTACCCAAGGATGAAATGACAGAGCATCCAGATTTGCTCCAAAACAATACAAGAGGCAGCAGATGGAGGGAGGAGGCATATTGATGAAACAAGATGGGCCCTGACTTGACAATAGTTGATGTAGACCATGGATCTATGGCGGTTCTTTATAGCCATGGAGCTCAGACTTGAGTGGGCATCGAACTTTCCAGAATGCTTGTTAAATGCAGACTTCTGGGCAACCTCCTAGAGACTCTCATTCAGTAGGTCTGAGTCCAAGACCAGATTTTGCAAATCCAATGATCATTCAGGGAATTCTGCTGCTTCTACTTCTGAACAGCACTTGGAATAAATAGCGTTGCTTTATGCTTTTCTCTCTGCATTTGTCTGTATTTGAGAAGTTGGATAATAAAACATCAAAACAAATTTATTTTCTAAAGAATCGCCTTCATGAGATGCTGACTTGGGAGGCTTAGAGTGGGTCTCAGAAATCTGCATTTTAACAGGATCCTGGGTGATTCTGATATAGTTGTCCCACAGCACACACTTTGAAAAGCAGAGTCAGGGCAACGAGACAACTGCCTTGTAGTGGGATATGCACCATAATGAGGGCAGTCCCAGAGGTTGGGAGCGAGCTGAACCTAGACTTAGGAGTCAGAGAAAGCTTCTTGGAGGAAGTGAGTCATGAACTAGAGAAACTGGAGGTAACCAGGTGATGATGAGGGAAAGGAAGAGTGCAAAGAACAGCATGTGCTAAGGCCCAGAGGCAAGAGTAAGCAGAATGCCTTTAGGAAATGGATACAGGGATGTAGCTAAGGGCAGTGGGGGTCAGAGGAGAGATGCAACCAGAGACAGGGCTGAAATGCTCAGCAAGAGTCAGGTCCTTGTGGGCCATGAGTTCAGACTTCATCCTGAGGACAGTGGGAACCATGGAGGGTGTGAGAGAATGATGTGATCACATCTGTGCTTTGGAGTCATCTCTCTGACTGTCATGAAGACCATGAAGGGGCAGGAGCAGAAGCTGGGATGTCCAATGAGAAATTCATTGTTGTGTCCAGGCCTGAAATGAGTGACAGCAGAGAGAGGTGAACAGATTCAAGAGCTCCTTGGGTGGGAGAAGAAACAGGACTTGGGGGTTAGATT
Source organism: Canis aureus (assembly GCF_053574225.1). Taxonomy (NCBI): domain Eukaryota; kingdom Metazoa; phylum Chordata; class Mammalia; order Carnivora; family Canidae; genus Canis; species Canis aureus. Next base: position 24,215,680 of record NC_135637.1, on the reverse strand, counting down.
TTCAAAGGATTTGAGGCCATTTATGTGAATGAATCCAGAACAAATCACAAAACTGTTAACGGAGGGAAGAAGCCAGTGTAATCTGGGGGTAAGGACTGGATTCTGAGGGATATTTCCTATATTTGTAGCTAAAAACTCATGCCTCCCTATCTGGGCATCCACATTAGGTACAAGGTGGCTCCTAAAAAGAGCTTGGCTCCAAAAGCTCAACAGCTGAGCTCTGTCTCAACCACTTCTATCTGTGTAGCCAAATAGAAGTCACATGACCTCCCAGGAGCTCAGGCTTCCTGGTTGTGCAAAGGGAAGCTAATGTCTTCCCATCTCTCAAGGCTGACATAAGACTCAGAACAGTGGTCTCTCAAGTACAGGCACCACCCAGCACACTCCTAGCTTGGCTTCAGAACCCATGTTAGGTGTCATCTGCTCTTACAAGCTCTCCCCAGATGGGATCACTATCTCCTTTATAATCTTCTTTGGTGGCCTAGGCATGTCTCTTTGGTGACACTAGTAACTCTAAAATCCTGAACCACTGGCTGGAGTCACTGGCCTAGAACTGGACACATGATAAATGCTCTGCACACTCGTTCAGTCATTCAATCATTATTTAATTGAGCTCCCACCACAGGCCAGGGAATTCACAGATCAGAAAATAAATGAATGAATGAACTCTAAAGTTCTATGAAATGGGGTGATTTCCATACACCAGCCACTGGGAGAAACTTTTTTTTAAGTATCCCATTTAATCCTTGAGACTCCTAGATATGAGTTCTAATTTCCAGATGAGGAAAGTGAGCCTTGAGGGTGGGGGATACAGGGCAGGGTAAGGTGTTTCTGCCAGAGGTATGTGGGGAATGTGAACCTAGGGAGCACTACCTCAGAGCCTCCAGACCCTGAGCTTATGATAAGACATTATCTTAGCCTCTTCACTGACCACTTCCCCAGGTGACGTGTTCCTGGAAATCAATCCAGAAAGTCATGCACAGGGAGTTCTGTGTTTCTATCTCATAAACAGAAGCAAACCAGGTCCTTGAGCGAGACAGGAGCATTCCTCCTTTGAAAATGGAAAACAATGGCATGATGTTTGTAACTACCATTTCTTGAGCAGGGGCCAGTTGGGTGCCAGCCATGGTGGAAAGCAATCTATATGCGTTACTTCATCCAGGCTCATCATGCCTTCAGGGAGATGGGACAGTTGTCATTTAACTTATAAAACACATAGCATTCAGCAAAGGTGCAGGGAGAGCCTTCCCTGAGGTCACATAGTGGGTATTTTGGGGCTCAGGGGTGTCTGCCTGACACCCAAACCCAACCTGATCTCCTTCCATCCACCAGGCTGCTGGCCACTCCCTCACTCTGGTGACACAGAACACTGTAATGAAGAATGTGGCCAGAGCAGCTTTTATGGAAAACCCAGAAAGCATCTCACCCTGGCAGCTTTTTGCATCCAATTTAAGTCCAATAATGAAACTTTAAAGGTATTGGGATATAGGCAGGGCTGCAGCAGGTGTATAGGATAGGCGAACACCAAGCCTACGGGCCTTTTAGTGGCCTCATCTATGAGGCGGGCCTCAAAATCCCCCAAAGAAGGGAGGCCAGAAGGCGCCTCATCTCCTGGGGCTTCCATGGTGGTGGACCCTTCCCAGGCTCTGTGAGAACCAGGGAAGGGTCTAGGATGGGGTCCCCTGAGGGGACTGTCACTGTGCTATTGACAGCTGAAGAGCAATCCTCCTGACCCTCCCAAGCTTCAGCAGATGGAGGGATATGTTTTGCGTCACATTACCAATCCTCCCTCAAGAATACTGGCCCATATTTGGATGGAAGGGTGGGTAGGTGGTGAGGTATATCAGCCTAGACTCTCACTTTATACAACAAAATAAATTCCGGGTAGATTTTGTAAATCCAGAGTCAAATGTAAAAATTAATAAACATTTGAAGAAAAAAATGGGTTAAATGGGTAGTTCACAATGCTGGGGAAGAGAAGGCCATTTCTTAAGCAGGAGAACAAAGAAATGAATCCCAGAGGTATGGGAAAATTGGATAGATTTGTGTGCCTGAAGAAACTGAAAACATAAATTGGTGTGACTAAAGACATCGTACGTGAATTAAAACCCAATTGACAAACGTAAGAAAAAATATTTGCGACGTTTATGGCAACCAAATGGTTAGTGCCCTTAATATTTTTTTTACAAAGCTCTTGCATATCAAATAGAAATCACTAAAATGGAAAAAGAGTTAAAGGAAATGAGCAGACCACTCTCAGAAGAAGAAAGAAATGTAAGAGAGGGATGAACATATGGGAGAACGTATACGGTTATCCCCACTGGGGAAACACTGCTGGTTTGAGACAGATTTCACTGAGTTGATTCTGTGCTGGCAAGGGTCAGGTGGGAGAGGACCCTTGACCACCTTGGAAAGGGGAACCGCTTTTTTAGAAAGCTCCTAGTTACTTATTAAAAGCCTTAATTCAATTTCTAATTCAGTAAACCCCACTTCCAGGGATTCATTCTCAGGGGAAATTGTAGACACAGAGATTGGAAACTCTTTTATTTTTTTATTTATTTTGGGGGGAGGAGCAGAGGGAGTGTGAGAGAAAATCTTAAGCAGGCTCCATGCCCAGTGCTGAGCCCAATGTGGGGCTCAATCCCAGGACCCTGAGATCATGACCTGAGCTGAAATGAAGAGTTGGATGCTTAACTGACTGAGCCACCCAGGGGCCCCTAGAAAAGCTTTTAAAGGCTAATGATTAGGACATAATATGGTGAAAATGCCATACACAAAACTGCATTTTCAAAATGACTTTGGTATGTGTGTGAGCATGTGGCTGCATGCTCCTCTGTCAATGAAGAAATATTAGTGGAAGGATTGTCATCATAAAATTAACGGTGGGTTGAGATTTGGGGACAGTGTTCTATTTTCTTCCTTATATTTTTATGTTATAAATTTCTATTATAAACATACTGCTTTTATAATAAAGAAACGTTTTAGGATGCCTGGGTGGCTCAGTGGTTAAGCGTCTGCTCAGGTCATAATCCCAGGGTCCGGGGATCGAGTTCCCCAGCAAGCTCCTTGCAAGGAGCCTGTTTCTCCCTCTGCGTGTGTCTCTTGCCTCTCTCTGTGTGTCTCTCATGAATAAATAAATAAAATCGTTTTTAAAAAGAAACATTTTAAGCCAATCCAGTAAAAAATTTAAAAATCTGCCCTTAATTTGGAGCCAATTAGATACGTAGGAACTCAAAAGGTGTATATGGGGAAGGCAGTTTCTCAACCTGGGAACTCTTGATGTTCTGAATCAAATTAGTCTTTGTGGTAAAGGCTGTCCTACACATTATAGGAGTTTGGCAGTACCCCTGGCCACTACCCATCAGATGCCAGTAACAAACTTCCCAAATTGTAACAACCAAAAACATCTCCAGACATTGCCAAATGTCTCCTAGAGAATCAAAAATCACCCCTGGATGAGAACCGTTGCCGAGGTTAAGGAAGGAGCACTTTTAATCTGTTGGCTGTGGGGGTAACATTCCTCTATCCTTCTGTTTATTCACTCATTTATTCAATAGACATTTTCAGATCCTGGGTCTGGGAGCTGGGAAACCCAAGTTCTAGTCCCATGTCAGGCTATTGCTGTGTGACCTCAAGAAAGTCATCTAAGCTGCCTTCACTTGGTTGTAAAACACTCCCTGAGGGGCTTCCTTGCTCCCTGGCCCAGCTCTAGGGAGTGCATGGCCAGGGACAGTCCTGGCTCCAGACCCTGCCCTTAGGAGCTCATGGTCCATCAGAGACAGTCACTATACAAACAGCTATGTTTGTTCAACAGGATGGGTGTTAATAAAGAGTGAGAGAGTGTTAACATGGATGAATGAAAAGAGAGACTCTTAGCTGTTGGGGTTAACAGTGATGCCAATGACTTAAAGGATAGCCCTTTACACGCAGACCACACTTTACAGTTTATAAAGTGGATCATTAGGCTCTTAGCAAGAAACAGATGGTGCACTCAGTGGGGTAACTCAGGAGAGTTTAAGAACAGGATCCTTACAAAAGTGAGAATGGGGAAGGAAAGCAACAGAGATGATACAGAAGCTGTGGATTAGCTGTCCCTGAAATTACAGCAGCCACAGGGACTGACACCGGATTCTGGAGAGCCACAGCTGCTCCTGTGGGAGAAAGCTGCCCAACAGCAGGGGAGGCATTGGATAGGGCAACTCAGGCCCTGCAAAGCCAGAGCCAGAGCCAGGCAGGAAGAGAGCAGAGGGTAGAAGCATCTCAACCTTACGCTCCTTCATCTCCTGACATGAAGCCAGAGAGCATACCAGAAGCCAGAGAGCAAGGGAACCTGCTGATACTGTCCATGAGTCAGCTACCTGAGTCAAACCGCAGATGGAGAAGGAGCAAGAGATCCAGAGAGGCATGCAGAAATGTCCAGAACAAAAAGCACCATCGCTCACCTTCTACTTCATCCCTACTGCAGTCCTGCAAGACAGATATTATTATCCACCTCTATCCAAGAGGAAGCTGAGGTTCAGAAAGGCATAGTGATGTTCCCAAAGTCACATAATGAGAGGATATGAGAAGGGAGAAGAGACAGAGTCAAGAATTGAAATAATAGTTTCCTGAGTCTCTGAGCTCCAGGCTTTATAGTTAGGAGGATCTGAGTTCAAATCCCAAGCCCTTCCACTTATTAGTTTGTGATCTTAGGCAACATCTATGTGTCTCTGTAAAATAGGGTTGTGATTCCTGCACCAGTGAGGCCACTGGATCATGTAAGGAGAGTGTGGCGCCCTTGCCAAGTGAGCTGACTCAAGCAGAGGCCTGCCCCCACTCTGCACCAGGCAGTTATTAACCAGAGCATCAGACTCTGCATTAGGCATGGGGCAATTTGTCCGCCTCCTCCTCCACCTGCAGGATCGACCTCCACGCTCAGCGGCCTCATTGAGATTCTGGTCCTCAGCTCCGGGACTTCATCCCAGTGTCTGGTCAATAGCTTATATTTTTAATTTGTCAATAATCAGTCAGGACCTTGGCCAGTGCCCCACCGAGGGCTCAGCAAGATCACTCAGCCAGCACACAGAGGGGGGCAGTGTGCATGGAGAGGGAAACAGACTCTGAGCTCTGCTGACAAACTCAGGTGGGGAATTGGGGGACAAGTGGGGACTCACAACAGCTGACTTCCTGGCTATGGCTTGGGTGTCAGGAGATCTAGGGGAAAACGGGTAAGTAGCCAACTCTGAAGTGAACAAAACCTGGTCCATTTCCAGGATCTGCACTTTAAAAATAGGTGGCCTTGAATCTCTCAGACCCTCCATTTCCCCATTTGTTAGGTGACTGCCCTAATAACAACACGTAATTCATAGGGTTGTAGAACCGTCGATTGAGTCAATTCATGCAAAGAGCCTAGAACAGTGTCTGGCACGCTGTGAGCACATGATACCCATTAGCTATTAGGACTATTTTTAAAAAATCAAGCAGGAGAATCCACTCATAAGTAAACATTGATTATTAGTGCACTTACTGATTCCCAATACAGATGGGGAGGGCAGCCTGACATTCACAGAGGGGAAGTGATGGTCTCAATTTTACAGGTGAGGAAACTGAGGCTCCAGAGAAGTCAACTCATTTGTCCAAGGTTGCACAGCTGGGACGTGGCGGAGCTGAGACTGCAAAGCTGGGCAATCTAACTCCAAGTCCCATGATTCTAATCACCAAGTGAAATAAAGATTCTACAATCTAAGTAACCCAAACAAAGAGAGGGAAATGCCTCCCTCCCTTTTTTCTTGGTATTTTTTCTGAATAAGTGCATTGTTGCCTTTTTTTTTTTTCTAAAAGCAGACACTAGGTGCCCGCAGGAGGACAGGGGAGTAAGGACAGCAGGAAATTTGCTTTCCTCCTGAGTCCTTACCCATTTTGTCATTAAAACAAGAACAAAAACAAAAACAAAAAAACCTTCAGTTCTTGCCTGTTCTGTGTCCCTGCCAATGAAAAAGTCTGACAAAGGGCATGGGAGCTGAAAGAGAAGTGGCTAAAGAAGCTTATGTTGACCCCCAAAACAGCAAAGGCCTTTCCAAAGTTAAAGGACAGTTAGTGTTAGAGCCAGGGCATGAACACAGGCCACCCATGGTCAGTCCTTGGCATTTTTTTTGGGCCATCTGTGTGTGCTTGCCTGGTCCTCTGCCTCTAACATCATGAATGCCTGGTCTTTGATCCAACTGTCATAGTGCCTCTTCTTGCAGGCTTCACTGGCAGGCTCCACAGAACAAGACCAGGTCCTTGTCCCACATCCCTGCCCAGAGAACCCCGCACAAAGTAGGGCTCCCCATCCCATGGAAATAACAATGAAACCAGCGGTATGCATTGGACACTGAGTCTGGATACCTGACTTCCCCACCTCCTAGAGATACTGTCCAGGTGAGTCCCCTTGCTCCCAGAGTCTCCCATCTGTGTTGTTTGTGGGGGAGGGGTTGGAGCATTCTCTCGAACCACCCAGGCAAATGCTCCAACACTAAGTGGTTTGTCGAGCAGGCTTAGGAGATACATGCACTTCCATGGCTTTCCCTCCTGCAGCCTTCAGGACCCACAGAGCCCTGGAGATTGCCTCTTATCCTCATCCTGCCAGGCTCCTCTGTCTCCAGAGAGCCTACCTCTTGAGTCTGCATCTATTGAAATATGCTTTTCTACCAGAAAACTCCCCAGACATCAGTAGAATCCTCCACAGTAGAATTCAGAAGCTGTTAAATGCCCCCAGAGAATCCTCGAGCTCCTGGGACCTCCTGCAAAGTACAGATCACAGACAACATCTCAGAGAGCCCCAAGACATCAGTTCTTCAGGAGCCACAGTGGTCACTGGCCCAATCTTCTTCCCATTGAACAGAGGAGAAGCTGAGGCTTGGGGAGTGGGAGTGGCTTGCTCAGAGATGCACAGCCTGCTGGTGAAAAGTTCAGATTCTGTTCTCTATGCATGACGTTCTTCACTTCCATGCAGATGCTGGGCTTGGTGGGTGGGCCAGCACAAACCTGTCCTCAGGGCTGCAGACAACTAATGAGATTATCTACTCAGACTATAGTGGATGGAGTAAGGAGAGTGAGCTTATCTATGCTTTACTGTTAGCTTGCTCTGTGGATCCTCAGAAGCCACTTCCCTCTCTATGCTACTTCTCTCTAGTTACTGCATCTATAATGGGTCACAAGTCACTGAACTCATCAGGAGAATAAAGCATCACCATGATTACCATCACCACCACCCTCATCATCATCATCATCACCTTTTCCTCCTCCTCCTCCTCCACCTCCTCCTCCTCCTCCTCCTTCTCCTCTTCCTTCTCCTTCTGCTTCTTCTTCCTCATTTGTTAGGCATTTACACCATACTCAAGACTTAGTTCAAAAAAGAGTTTATGAGAAGCTTAGGAGGAAGGTCCTATTACCTTATTTTCCAGACGATGAAACCCCGGGTTGGAAAGATTTTTTGGCTTGTCCTGTGAAGCCATAAAGTCCCCAGAGAGGCAACCAACATTTGGACCTGGACGGTCAGAGAGCAGAGTTAGCAACCTTGACCCCTGCCTGACCCTCCTCTCATGCAGAAAGACTTGGCCACTGATGAGACCCTGAGAAGGTTGGTGATGATTCTTCTCACTGATGTGCTTATTGGTTTCGAAATTCAGAGAAGTCACATTTGAACCCAAGCATGAGGCATTTGGTCAACATCCCAGGAGAGCCAACTTTAATTCATCTTGCCTCTCCCTCGCTGGGCTGGAGGACGGCAGGTGGGTTTGCTGAGAAGCAGTCAGATGTGAAATGGGTCAGAGAACAAATGAGGAAGGAGAATTTAACGTGTCTGGGTTCCTTCGTGGCTGGAGGTCATCCATGCGGAAAGTGAGTTGAGTCTACAGATTTCCCATGGGGCTGGGGGTGTCGGCTGACTTTATGACAGGGAGGCCCCTGGGCAGGGAGATGGGGGGAAGCATTGCTATGCCTTTGTACCAGCACAGAGTCCCTTCCAAGTTGTCTCACCATCCAAGGTGCCTGTCCCACTGGCTGTATGGCCAGATCACCTCTCTCTCTGGGCCCCACTTTTTTCTATCAGTACAACAGATACATTGGAACTGAAAAAAAACAGTGCTGGATTTCTCTAGCCACAAATCCCTCACACTGATCAGCACCTCTCAGTACTGTCTGCACATTGGAATTATCTGGGGATGTTTCTTAAAAATGTCAATGCCTTGGTCCTGTCCCAAACCAATTGAGTAAAAATATCTGGAGATTGGGTTCAGGCATCAATATTCTTTAAGACTCCTCAGGGGACTCTCACTGAGAGTTCCTCTACGTCACCCCTTGAGCAATGCCCCTCGGTGTGTAGTGTAAGTAGCTTCATTTTACTGTTAAAAAAAACAAGGTCCAGACAGGGAAATGATATGCCCAAGGTCACAAGGTTTAGGATAAGTGACAGGGTCTGAGGTGACAGGCCTCTGTCCAGAGTGCTGAAATGAGAGGTTGCTGGACTCTGGCCTGAGGCTGGTACATGCACTGGACTTTTACTCCTTCACTCTCACCCAGACTGCTTCTTCCATGAAAAGCATTTTTCTATTGTTTCTTTTCTACTTTCTCTCCCTCTCTCTCTCTCTCTCTCTCTCTCTCTCTCTCTCTCTCTCCATGATTTTCTCTCTCCCTAGCTCCTGCATTTCTCTCTTCCCATAAATTAATTCCTTCCTCCTTGTACCTTTCCCTCTTTTCTTGCCCCACCTTCCATTTTCTGAGCTGCTCCCCCCAGGACCTTTGACTTGACTTTCTTCCTCAGCCAGCCCCCTCCCTCTGGCTGACTTCCCAAGGGCAAGCAATCCACCCCACGTTCTCCTTTAATTCCTGCACCTAGCTCTTAAGAGATGTCCAGCTTCTCCCTGTGACCCTGATTGGGGATTTTAAACCAGAGATGTTCCTTCCTCTCAATCTCCTACTGCAGACAAACCCCAAAATCTCACCACTGGGGAAGATGGTTTTCCATAATCCAGTGGGGCAAGGCTCCACAGCACCCACTCCCATCATGGGGACATCTTCCATCAAAGAATCTCATGCTGAGCACCTACCGTGTGCTACATTCTGAGAAACAACATGAATGAAAGTAGTCTGATCTCTTCTCCCTTCTTTATGGTAAGGGAGACAGAAAGCGAGCAAAGAAGTCAGACACTGATTTTAATTCTTTGATATCAAGATGATAGTCAAGGTGTTGGGATGAAAAGTGACTTGGGTTAGAAGAGGGCTGCATTCAGTTGAACGATTAAGGAAAGTATCTATGAAGAAGTGACATTTAAAATAAAGCCTGAAAGAAAGGTGAGACAAAATCAGCCATGTAAAGGGCCCATGGAAAAGGATTTTCAGCTGGAAAAAAAAAGTGATAAGTGATATAGTTGAATAACAGAAAGAAGGTTTGTGTAGCCAGAATGGGGAGAACAAGGGAGAGCAGCTTATGAAATGAGGTTGGTAACTCTGGGGCCAGACTCTGAATGCTCTCAGAGGCTGCAGAATAGAGCTTCGCTTATTTTTTATATCATGGGCTCAGGCTTGTTTGTCATTTGATTCACGTGGTCATTGGTCCCTGAGTGAAGTGAGAAAGAGCGGGCATGAGGGCATAGACCATTCCATAGGTGGTGTCTTAGACGTTCTTTAAAAGGTGGGATCTTCCTCCTTCTTCCCACCTCCATCCACCTTACCAGGGATTCAGCAATTCTAACTCACCTAACCCCCTGCAGAGAGCCCAAATCAAAAGCTTTGCTTTGGGAATCAGAGCTATCACCATCATCACCATGATCACAATTGGCATTATTTCTGGGTGGCTCCAGTTGACATATGGATGAAAGCAAGATGGGGATTAAAGCATCTCTATTGGTTTGGTTCAAGACTTTTACCATGGGAGCCAGGACAAATGGATTAATCCTATAAGCATTTATGGAATTCCTATTGTATACAATACAGAAATGAACAGACCTACGGAAGTGGCTAATATGAATACTAATATCAAGAACTGTCAACATTTATTGGCCATTTTGCTAAGGGTCAGTCCCCTTGTTAAGGGCTTTACATGAATTATCCCCTTAAATCCTGACCACAATACCTCAAGCCTTTCTACTTTTCAGATAAGAGAATCAAGGAAGAGGGGGTTGAAGCAATTAATTAAGCAAATTAAAAATCTGTCTGCTTCCACCTTATCCCAAGCAGTTGTTGCCTTTCTACTTCTCCCCAGTTCCCTACAACTTTGTGCTAGTGGGTTAATGTGTCACTTTAGAGGGAACATATAGTCAGTCCAGCCCGCAGGCTCAAAGATCAGTGTTTGTCCAAATGGGGCCAGTCATGGCACTGACCGTCTATTGGTGATTGGTTTCTCTAAAACTGTTTCTGGGGAAAAAAAGACAGACAGAGACAGAGAGAAAGAGACAGAGAAAGGGTTATTGCTCAACAAATGGCAACTAGCATGGTTGTAATAATGGTTTTAAAATTCATATCCATGTTAGCAGTGGCCTTTATGGGTAACTTCTTAAACCTAAGGAATGGCCTAATTAGTGGTGGAACTTCAGGTACCTTGTCAAGAAGAGGGGATAGTATTTTTTTGAGTGAAATACTGGGAGTGGTGGCTTATCCAAGGGTGGAAGGTTTTAATAGGGACAAACTGTCCCTCTGCCCTGACACAAGTGTCTGTCCTCCACTCCACCCCCAGTGCTGACAGTTCTCCCCCAAAGGCCCCCCCCTCAGAGCTACAAGCTATTTCACTTCTTCTCCAATGCATGACTAATAAGCGCTTCATCGAAGGCAATATTCAATCGTGCTGTGGAATTAAAGGAGTGGGCTCATGTGCCATATATCACCCCAGGAGCTCTTACTAGCAGGAGATCAATAATCTAGCGATAGACATTTCATAATTAAAAGACGACGAAGAAGACGATGAGGAGGAAGAAAGGCAAGGTCCCTAGCAGATGGCCCTGCGTTTTCCTTTGCTTTTTGATTCCCAAGGCTTTGGGGGACTTGCCAGAACAATGAGTCCTGGTTGGAGCCTTCCCAAAAGGCTGGCTGGGAGGGGACTTCAGTAAAGTCACGTGGTTCGTCCCCTGTCTCAAGGCTGGCTGGGGATAAATGCTGCCACTTTTAGACTAGCTGAAGTGCCTTTTATGACCCCTTGAATGCCTTTCTGCATAGTCCCAAGATGGCTGGAGCAGGTCAGTTCCTGTTCTCTTCCCAGATGCCACATCTCCTCCATCTTTAAATAAAGCTTATAGACTTACCCCAGGGGAAAATCTCCACCTCAGGGCTATTGGATTCAAGTGGGATGAATTTGACCTTCACCATCCAAAGATGGCCATGCACATCACATCCAGCCAATAAAAAATGTCTCATTCATTCTCAAGGCTATACGATTGGCTGATGAATGCACATGTGACCCAGACTAAGCCAATCATGGGCAATTCTGGGACTTTACCGGGAGCTGTCCCTCTCTTCCCTGGGATTGCCAGGCTTGAACAACCAGAACATGAAGCTGCTGAGGACTATCTAGTCATCTTAGAGAAATGGACTTCTTGTCCTGGTGACATTGGTGGACTTCTGAATTCAGGCCCTCAGCAATCAAGGTTAATCTTTTAGTTCATAAGAACCCATAAATTCCCCTTTTGCCTAAACTAGTTTGGAGTTTTCATTTCTGTAAATTAAAAGGTCCTGGCAAATCCATTTGGTTGTTGTGTTTGTTTGTTTGTTTGTTTTCTGATCCACTCATCCAATAAATGAGCTGGTTAAAGTCAAAGCAAAAGCACAGGTGTAGTTACATTCAAAGTCCAACTATCTATTAGCTGTATAATCCTGAGAAAATCGCCTAAGTTTTTTGAAACTCAGTTTCCTCATCTGTAAAAGAGGTAAAGTGTCACCCTCAAAGGGCTTGTTATGAGGATTACATAAGATCGTAAGTCTGGTCCTTAGGGAGCATGAAATGCACCTTGGTCCTTCCTCTTACCTTGGAGTCTCACTTTGCTCTGAAAGACAGTGAAGCCATCCAGAGGCCCACCACTTACTATCGCCACCATTTTGCAAGGGCTAACTGGATCTGCTAGGTGGCTCTTGTATAGAAAAAGAAGAAGCATGACAGCATCATCTGGACCAAAGTGGCAAAACAAAAATTTTAAAGCTTAACCAAGGTAACCATTTTTCTTCAAGTACAGAATTAGCAGAAGGTAATAATAATGATGTTTGGAAGATAAAATATCATTTGTTGCACATCTGAATGGCATCATCCACTTTACCTGTATTATCTAATGCCTTTTTCACAATTCTGAGGAACCTGAAGTTTAGAGCTGTGGTCACACAGCCCGCAAGCCTGAGTCCAGAGTCTGGACAGCAAAGCCCTGTGCCTTGCCAGTTCCCCAAAACAATGTCTCTCAAGAGGGAGGCACATACCAGGCACAGAGCAAGACTTTCTGTGGGGCTTCCTATTGAATCTTCTTATGATCCTTTTAAGAAAAACATGGGACCCATTTTAAGGTGAAAAGCAGCACTGCTAGGTGGCAAGTATGCTTGAAGAGGGAAACACAGATCTCACTGTTCAATTTGGTGTGAACTGCAATTTTTATGTTGTATGTATTTTACCACAATTTTTAAAATAGTAAAAAAAAACTTTAAAGCTTTAAAGCCCATATGCACATATCCTTTGACCCACTGCTAAGAAAATTCCTGGGGAAATCACATAGATATCCTCAAGCTGGAAACAACCTGCAGGTCCATCTATGTACCAAGATTTTAAAATAAGATATATTGTATATAAGGAACTATTTGGGAAACCTGGGTGGCTCAGTGATTGAGTGGCTGCCTTTGGCTCAGGTTGTGATCCTGGGGTCCTGGGATCGAGTCCTGCACTGGGCTCCCCTCAGGGAGCCTGCTTCTCCCTCTGCCTGTCTCTGCCTCTCTCTGTGTGTCTCTCATGAATAAATCAATAAAATCTTTTTTTTAAAAAAAGAAACTATTCAATTATTTTTAAAAGTGAAGTAGAACTGATTGTGTTCATTGTAAAGATATCCAAACATACTGGTAAATGAGAGAAAATGGAGAAAAAAAAACAAGGCAAAATAAAAAACCCAAAGGCAAAAACCCCTCTACTGCTCACCACTTCCTCCGTTTCAGCTTCACCATAAGCTCCTCCAAGCTCCCAGCCCTACGAGCTTTCCTCCTCCCTACCTCACTCAGCTTTGGGGCCTATGCTCATCCATCCCCTCTTCTGAGAATCCCCTTCTCATTCTTGAATGAGTTTGCAGTCAGCTTCAGTGGCAACGTCTCTCTCATCTGGTCTTGCTGGGTTCTCCAAGGGCAGGGACTGTGTGCCCAGCACCCAGCCCCACCTGGTACAGAAGAGGGACATAGCAGACACGCATTGGATGTCCAATGGTGTCACTGGTGGGGACTGAGACCAGAGTCATTCCCTGACCTTGAGTCTTTTTCTCAGTCATCAGTCCCCAACCCTGGTGAATTCATGTGGGGCTCATGGGGGGGCGGGTGGCTTTGGGGCTAGAAGTGACATTTTTAGGCATCTCCTCGGTTCCAGGTGCCATGCTGGCTTTTCACTTAAATGTTTTCTCTTAATCTTTACTTTTGTCCTTTTATCATCCCATTTTACATGTAAGAAAATCAAGGCTGTGGTGAAATTGATGCTACAAGGTTACTGGCTGCCTGTGGCTGTGTTTAGGGTACAAACCTAGATGGGAAAGAGAGTGGAACAGAGCAGTTGGCCCGCCCAGGACCACGCCACATCACGTCCTGTAGCGTTTTGACGTAGTGCCGTGGAGGGGTGCTTACACCTGATCTATAATGTGTTCAGGCTCTGCCAATAAACAAGGACTGGCCACTGGCAAATTGACCCATGGACGGCTCTTCATTCACCACTGAAAGGGATGTCCATTTGTTAAGAAGCCTGTGGGCTGTCCCGAGAGCTGTCACCCTGTGGCAATATTGACAGAGCCTGTGCCCCCACCTCATAAAACCCCAGTGTACACACGTTGGTAGAGAAAGCCCATCCTCTCTCACGAAGGGAATAAGTGTAAGGAATTAAGAAAACTGATTAAACAAACAGATGTTTTTAGTCAGAAATAGAAGTGTCAACATGATCCTAATTAATGAATGTGTTAATGGCTGTTCTCTGTTTGAAGACAATAGTCACCGCCTTCTAGATGTATCCACAATGACTCACAGGGCACACGCAGAGATGCATGCAAGGAGCCTGCATGGGGCAGGGGTACAAACCCATGTGCCCACAGGCAGCACCAAGGAGCATGCCCTGTGCTCACAAAAGGGATACACAATGGTGCAGAGTCACACACAGGGAATGCGTACTGATCCTGCAGGGATTATGCAGGACTCATGGGACACAGAGGATGCATACATGCTGATGCACTTTCCTAGTACACATACACCACACACACATACATACACACACGGCACACACACACACACACACACAAACACGGCACACGCAATACACCACAGCACACCATGACACACATATAGAAAATAACATAACTATGCCATCCGCACCACTCCCACAACACACAATGCACACAGAGCACCCATATTACCCACACAACAGCCACGTACAACATAAACCACATATACAATGCTTACAGGATATCCCACACCATCCACACAACATACTTACAATGGACACACAATATATGTGCACGCAACACATCTCAGTACACAACACATGTACTCAACATCCATACACCACACATGCAGCATACTACAACATACACACACTCAAACACACCTAGTATCAATAGTAATACTCATTGTGTGTACACCTCAGGTACTAGGCTCCACACTAAGACATGAAAACACAGAAATGAAGAGGGTGGAGTCTCTTCCCTCTGGGATATCCCAAGCCTATAGAAGCCTGGGTGCTTCCTTGTGAGATGCATCCAAAGAATCTCTCAACATCATTTATGTTTGTGTTTCCACAAGGAAAGATGTGGGAAAGACTTGCTACACAGAACAAGTGCTAGATGGTGTTGAGTTGAGCTATAACCACTTCAGTGGTCTTTTTAATAAAGATACGAAAGAAAAACCATTCTGTAACTCTCTGTATTTGTCTTTAACAGTAGTATTTTTATTTATCTCAAAGAACCTGGGGAGGGGCGCCTGGGTGGTTCAATTGGTTAAGCATATACCTTTGGCTCAGGTCAGGATCTTAGGGTCCTGGGACCTGGCCCAGTGTTGGGCTCCCTGCTCATCAGGGAGTCTGCTTCTTCCTCTCCATCTGCCCCTCTTCCCACTTGAGCACATCCGCACGCTCTCTCTCTCTCTCTCTCTCTGTCTCTCTCTCTCTCAAATAAATAAGTAAAATCTTTTTTAAAAATCTGGGGAGTGTTTAGCTAAACATGTTTCTGTTTTTACTATGGCTCCTAGGAGGCTCAGAGCTAAATTTTTTTATCCATACACTAGTAGGAGTGTTGGTTTTCATAGTACAAATTTCTGAATGTTATAACTGGTGCTATTCTACGTTCTTACAGGTATTTTTCTTTCATTCTGTTCTTAAAATATACTGTTAAATGACTAAGTTCTTTCTGAAACAATATGAGGATAGAAATATGGAGAAGAAAGATAGATTTTAGTTAGGTAGATTTATTAGGGCAGTGTAACTGCTATAACAAAGAACCTCCAGTTCTCAATGGCTCAGCACTACAAAGGTTTATTTTTTTGCTCAGGGCACAGTCTAATGTGGGTTTTCAGGAGATGTGCCTCATTCAGGAACTCAGAATTCCTTCCATCCAGTGGCTTTTAAGTATGGGGGGACCTGGATGGCTCAGTTGGTTAAGCGCTGGACTCTTGGTTTCGACTGAGGTCATGATCTTGCAGTCATGGGATCGAGCCCCACATGGGTCTCCACAATCAATACAGAGTCTGCCTTAGATTTTTTTCTCCCTCTCCATCCCACTCTGCCCCTTCTCTCTCTCTCTCTCTCTCTCACACACACACACACACACACACACGCACACACGCACACACACACAAATAAATAAGCAAAATATCTTTTTTAAAAAAGTATAAGGGGGAAAAGTAAGAATCATGTCCTACCAGGGTAGCTGTATCTTTTAACCTGGGCCATGATAAGACCTCAGGACTGATATACACCAGGACACAAGGCTGAGTCCAGAAAAGGGAGAAGTGGCATTAATGGCAAACCAATTCTGGGTCTGCCAGGAGGGTAAAAGGCAGATGGATGGACAGACCCATGTGGACAAATACACAGAGATGAGAAATGGTGGGGAGTTTGTAAAGACCAGTAAGGAGCTCTTTCTAGACTAAGAGTAGGAAGCCAGATGGAGGTGGTAGGCTTTTAATGGTCAAAAGGAGGGCAGAGCCTGACCCAAGAAAGCTTTGAGTGTCAGTATAATTATCTCTTTATGCCATAATCTTTAAATTACCCAGCATTGACTGCGTGCTGAGAACTACACACGGTGCTTCCCTTACAATGATCTTATCAACTTCCATAGTTACACTATATGGCTAAGTACTCCGGTGATTTGCATTTTATAGGAATGGACACTGAGGCTCAGAGAGGTTAAGTGATTTACCTGAGTTTGCACACAGAAAATGGTACCATCAGAGATTGAAACGGTGCACTCTCTTGGCTGCTACCCTCTGGGCCCTCCAGAACAAGGACTTCCCTGGGCTGTGGTCATCACAGTGGCAGGCTCAGCTAGGTGGGGAGATCAGAGGGGAGCCTAACAGGGGTCACCAGCCCAAGTCTCAGTGCCAACCACAGTTCAATAGCTCAACCCCCAGCCCAGTGTGAGGTACTTAAACTTGGAGCCTCATTTTTCCCACCTGTAAAATGGGGTAATAATGCTTTCATTCCAGGGTGGCAACATGTGTGTAATTTATTCCGAAGCCCAGCACATAGTAGGGGCTATCTTAATAGCAGTCATTACTATTATCATTATTGTTGCTATTTTTGTTGTTTTTAAGGGGATGGAGGAGTCAGGGAACAGGCTGCTATACCAGCCAAGAGACAAGTAATTTGGGAATGCTCTAGCAGAGGCCATGGAGAGGGACAGCTGTGAGGGAGATTAAGGAAATTCACGCGGAATATATGTACGTCTGGTACGTATGGCGCTTTGGCAAACGCAGAATCGGGATGGATGCACTCCTCCCCAGAAAGATGTGAACGGCATTTGGCATCCCTTGTTGTTCAAGCCAGGAGCAGTCCTGTGTGTGTGTCTGTGTGTTTCATGCAAATGTGGGCGCGTGTAGATGTAAATTGCACACAGCTCAGAGACACAGGGGCGAGTGGAGAACAAAGAGAGGGCAGGCTCCCCTACCGAAGAAACCTGGTAGGTGGGGCTCTGGGGGCTGGAGCGTGGATCTGAGTCCTCTCTTCTACTTTGGGTCTTGAAGTGAGCACTTCGCCTCTGAGGACTTGTCTGTAAAATGGGGCTGAGATCACTTCACTCACCTTGACTCTGGGGCTGGACTAGATCTACTTTTGAGGTGCCTGTGGCTCTGAGATCCTAGACCAATGAGGGGGAAGGTGGGTCCAAACATGGGAGGATGAACAACTCTAAAGTTCTAAGAAGGTATCCTGGCTCCTCAAAGTCAGGGGAGGTGAGAGCGAAGGAGGGCAAGTCGAGGCAAAGATATCCAGTTCCTCAAGGGGGACTGAGAAAGGGAAAGAAGGAACTCCAAGAAATGTTCAGAAAAAATCCAGAGCTAAAGCCATCCCTGAGCAGACCTTCCCTTTAGATCACAAGCAACATCCCCTGTCACCATGCCACTCCCTGAGGTCTCCTGCCTGAGTCTCCTTTGTCCCTAGTGACCCCCTGTCCTCGCTTTATTAGCCGTGTGCAGTGGAAGTGATCAACAGAGGACAATTAGAACCAGAAACAGCACCGCCTCCACAAGACTCCCCTCCGGCAAGGAACTCCTGTTTTAAGCCCCCAAAACGAATGACCAGGATCAAAACTCAGGAAAACTGATTTGGAGGCTGAATGCTGAAGTGAAAAAAATCCTGGACTCCAACATCAGCCTGACTTGGGTGGCTAGTCCTGGGTTCACCTTGCATAAGTCACATGTCCTTGGACAGGAGACTTTGTCTCTTGGGGCCAGGATTTCCCCACCTGTGAAATGAAGCCGGTGATAGAACCTATCTCCCAGGATAGATGGGAGGATCCACAGCCATAAGCTTTGTCGAGTGCCTGCCTCAGTGTGTGGGGTGGAACAAGAGTCCTGAGTATCTGTCATTTACTGCCTCCTTTTCGGGGTGGGGGTGGGGGACACGGTCTCTTTCAGCCTTCTTTGGCCACGCCTTTGTGTTTACAGAAAGTCCTTCCTTCCTTTAGCCAAACGCACCCAAACATGTTTTTTCCCCCAAAAAAGCATTAGTCTCCAGCTGCCTCTTCACTTATGTAATGATTTAGGAGAAGATCAAAATAAAACGTGGGAAGCTGTAGGCTGTGACACTATTTTTTTTTCCTTAGTACACTCTGATTATGTGTAAACAGCACATTGCAAATTATTTCCTCTTTATTTGTCAAGTCCTCAAGCCACCTCAGGGTCCCTCAGAATAAGTAATTGGCTCTGGGACATTGTGCGACAATTGGCTTTGAGTAGACATTTTTTTCTCCAGGGAGGCTTCTTTCAGCTCGTGGCTGTTCCAGGAGAGACAGTAGAGGGTAGGGTAGGTCAGACCCACACGACCTGAGGGTCCTTTGCCCACTCCTTGGGATCTCCTTTGGAGAGAGGGGAGGTGGACAACAGCATGAACACATGATCCAAAATAGACTGTTTGAAGAAGCCCAACTGGAAAGATCCTTAAGAGTCCTTTGCTATCTCAGAATCTCTCTTGATTCCTATTATACAGGACAGAGAACACCTCCTCCCAGAAGCCCTTAAACCATGAACTCCCAGATTCTATCTTTAGAACCTTGTGAAACCCAACAGTCTTTGGGGGAGTGGGGGGAATCTGAGTGGCTATAGCTGCAAACTCCTATCTCTCCTAGCCTTGGAGTTTTGCAACCTTGGGTTCAAATTTTGGTTCTGCCGCTGAGCAATGCTGAGCAAGAAATCTAACCTCCCTGTGCCTCTGTTTCTTCCTCGTTAAAATGAGGATAATCATAAAGCTACCCTGCTCCCTATGGGAGCATAAGATCAGGTGTGCAAACAGAAGAGCAGTTTTCACAAAGTGCCTCTGACAGATGTGGGAAAAGGCAACCATTTCCAGTAGGATGATTAGAGAACATAGCCCCTTCCTCCAGGGGTATGCAGCTCTACCTAAGGTCTGCCGAGCAGCGTAAAGACTGAGTTCAGCTCTCCCTAGACCCTTTGGCTGGGAACTCTTCTG
Organism: Canis aureus; assembly: GCF_053574225.1. Classification (NCBI taxonomy): domain Eukaryota; kingdom Metazoa; phylum Chordata; class Mammalia; order Carnivora; family Canidae; genus Canis; species Canis aureus. The sequence continues at coordinate 24,196,338 of NC_135637.1, read as the reverse complement.
CAGTACACACCCTGCACTTTACCTGGCAGCCCTGCATGTAAAGCACTCAGTAAGCACCAAAGTAAGCACTCAATATCTGGCAGCAGCTGTGGTCATTATCATCATATATTATCATTTGAATAATTCTAACTCTTAAGATCCGTGAAGAGCTAAACACTTTGAAACTTTACTGTCTCTTAACATAAGGAGAACCCAGGCTGGAATACCATTTCCACCATGCCCTGGCCATGTGTCCTTGAAGAAGCCCCCTACCCATCAGAACCTCAGTGTCCTCCTCCATAACATAGAAAACAATAATTCCCACCTGGTGGTAAGGGTTTGGTTACATAATAAGTATCAAAAGTCCCTGCAGTCCAGTGCCTGGAATATTCTAAGGGCTCAGTAAATATTCATTTCCTTTATGGCAAGGAAAAGGAGACTTGCCCACCATGGCTTTTTCCTTCAGCACAAGCACCCATGGTCAATGTGTTCAGGAGATGAAATAAATATATATCAAACCATATTAGTGAGGGCACTCAGCATTCTGAGGTATAACCTATTGGAGGCAAGGCATATCAAGTTTGAAATCAGAAGACAGGGGGCTCAGTCCCCAAACACCCTTACCCCTAATTCATCTTGTGACTTTGGATTAGTCACAGCCTCTCTGAGATTTGGGTTTCTTTTTCCTGTGAAACTGGGGGCAGAGGAAATAAGTGTTATTGTATATTTGATACAGTGGTGGTACCTTTCATTCCAAACAAGCCTGTGGATAACCATAGTATACAAAGCAGGTTAAAACAGAGGTGTTCCGATTGAAGCGAGGTCAGAGGAGGGGGCTGCCAATTCACCCCACTGCTCACTTTGTGGTACCTTCTGGTGCTATTTTGAGGAAGCCCAGGGCTCTGGGAACATAATGTGGCAGCCATTGGGCTCAGACCCTTCCTGTTGAAATATTCTAAGACTCTGTGTCTGTGCTTTGACATCCACTGTCTTGCCACTCAATTCATCCTGACCTAAAGTGTGTGTGTGTGTGTGTGTGTGTACCACAAACAAATGTTCACAAAGAAAGCAAAAAGAAGTTCCACCAGCCATTAAGGGGAAATTACAAATGCATTTTTCTCTGCCTCCGGCACATTAATAAAAGAGATTACAAAACTGGAATTGACTCGAAGCAGGGCAGCCTCACAACAATTGGAAGGCGGGGGGCGGAGGGTGGGGGCCGACTGCTTCCTGTACAGTCATCTGATTTCATGGCCGTTCCCATGCTGGGAGAATCTGTCTGCGGCGGCGGCTGGGAGGATGTGGGCTTATGCATTAAACATCAGGGGGACCCTCACAACATGCACGGTGGGCTGGGAGAAGGACTGGCTGGGGGAGGTGGCGGGCAGGCGGGCACACTTGTGACATGCCCCAGCACGGCAAAGCCTGTGGGCAGAGACCTGGAGATTGTTTAATGCAGGCACTGGAAAATCATTGAAAATTGCAGGGTGGGAGATGAAGGAAGGCATAAAATGCAGAAAGTGCAAAGCTGTTTATCGTCTTGAACATGGGAGGGCCACCATAGCCACTTTGTCTCAGCAGTCATAGTGAGTGGTTGCTATGTGCCATGAGCTCTGGGCTAGATAGTTGGGGTTGGTCATTGGAGTAGACTGAATTATTGGCTCTGATCCTTCACCCCTCCCTGTATCCATGCCTCTCTCCCTAGAGGGTACTCCCTCTGCACTGACATTGAGTTTGATCATGTGCCTGGCTTTGGCCAGTGTTACATGAATGGAAGGACCAGGGTTCCAGTTCTGGGATGAGACCTCAAGAAATCCTGTGTGTTTCCACTTTTTCTCTTGCAACCTCTGCCCTCACCATGAGAGAAACATATTCTGGCTAAACTGCCAGCCCACAGAGGATGGCAGGCATGTGGAGCTGAGCCAGACACAGCCCGCAGCTCAGAACTGTACCACGTGACTTACAAAATAAAACTAGCTGAGAAATAAACATCTATTGTTGTATGCAACTCGGATTCTGTGTCTGTCTGTTATGCAGCAACAGCTGACTGATACACTTGTATATGAAGTCACTTATTGTGTTCATTTTTCATTCATTCATTCATTCAGGAATGATTTTCTGAGCACTTCCATATCAGACATTTTAGTAGGCAACTGGGATATAATAGTTAATAAGAAAACTGTGAAGATGAGCAGAGATTTTGGATATATTAATTTAAGGATTGAACATCCATTATGTGCAGGGCATGGAAATACATATGGCAATGACAGTGGCAAACACAGAATATATACAGCCCCCTCACTCATGAAGTTTATAGGCAGCAGATAAAACAAACAACAAAGCAGAACATTTCCAAAAAGCCTGATGAAGAGGATTGCCTCTTTCTTTAAACTAGTCAGTGTCCGTTGGAAAAGACAAAAAAAAAATCAGGAGACCATTTCAATAGGAAATGTTAAGGGCAAGAATGAGATATGTACACACAGCTCAGAGGAAGTGCTTTGTGCAGTCTGGGGTTGAGGGCAGGAGAAGGTTGGTGAGGGGATGCATCTCAGAACGCAAAATATCTGAGCTGAAGTTCAACTAGATTGCAAAGAGAGAAAGGGCAGGGATGGAGCAGCAGGCATAAGGCACAACAAGAATAAGAAGAGGAAGGCAGGAAACAATACCGGTTTCCTGAGGACCAGTACCTGAAAATGCTTCTATGTGTTACTGGAAAATGGATGGGGAGAGAGAGAGACAGGGATTGAGGGGCTGAGAGGCACCAGAGCAGAAAGGAGACACAGTGCCAAGCTGATATGCTTGGACTTAACCCAAGGAAGGGAAATAGAGAGCTACAGAAGGGTTGAGCTAAAGAACACTGAATCCGGTGGCCATCTGAGAATTCTCGAAGGGTGGAGTGGCTGGGAGGAAATCAGAGGCAAGGAGGCCAGGAGGAGGCCAAGCAGCAGTCCAGGCGAAGTTGAATGCCACCCACTCGGGCAATATGAGGATGACAAATGGCCCCACTCTTAGAATTATGGAATCACAGATCATACAACTGGGCATCCTGGGGTCACCAAGTTCCATTCACTTCTTCTGCAAAAACCAGGTCTTCAAGAGGGTGATGACATGTCCCCAAGTCTAACAGCAGGTGGACTTTGGGCTCAGGATTGGAACTAAGATAGATCCTCACATTCCTCTCCCAAAGCTCATTTCACAAGCCTGCTCTGAGTCCCCATCCCCACGATGCAATTAATAACAATAATTACAAGGATAACAGTAATTACCATGATCTAACTGCTGCGGGCTAGGCTCTGAGCTCAACGCATTATGTGTAAAACCTCATGGAATCCTCCCAACATTCTAAAGGGTCAGAATGCCCCATTTTACAGATGAGAAAGCCAAGGATCAGGAGGTGAGGCAGCTTGAAGTGGAGCCCCAGGGACTGTCTTAGTCAGCATGAGCTGTCCTAACAAATACCGTGGAAGGGGAGTTTAAATAGCATGCGCTTATCTTTCACAGTTCCAGAGACTGGGAGTCCAAGATCAAGATGCTGGTAGGTTTCAATTCTCTGAAACGGCTTTCTCTTCTTGCTCTAGGGTCACATGACCTCATCTTCATGTATGCATGGAGGGGGAGGGTGGCGCAGAGAGAGAGGGGGGTGGTAGAGAATGGGGACTCAACATATAAATTTCCAGGGGATGCAAACATTGAGCCCCTAACCAGTATCCTCAATGGAGAATGCAGTGGTCCTGCCCAGCACTGTGGTGAAGGTGACACGAAGTGAGGTATCTATGCCTGGCACATGGAAAGTGCTCAGGAAATGGGAATGGCAACAAAGATGATCTCAATGAGATAGATGGTAAGGATGAGGGTGATGAGAAGAATCAGATCGGTGCCCTGGCCTGGACTCCACTGTGTGGCTTTTGACAAAGCACCTAACTTTTTGGGCCTCAGTCTTCCTAGTCTGTCAGATGAAGACTTTAGCCCAGGGCAGCATCAGCCACCACCCTGAGTTCCATAAGAAGGTACATCCCCCAGCCCTCCGCAGACCGACTTGGTCTGCCAATCTGGGAATGGCACCTAGCAATCCGTGTTTAACAAGCCCTCCTGGTACCTCTGATATGGGCTCAAGTTTGAGAGCCTCTGGTCTAGGTGAATCATCTTTCAATGTTTTTAAAGGACATAAATGCCTTGTTCTGATGAAATTGGGAGCAAGCAGGTATGTAACTCAGATAAAAGCGGTAGTGCTAGGTTGAAGCAGCAACCAAGGCTCCTCCTGCTCTCCTGCCCTCGGCCTCCCTCTTGGAAGCTCCACGGACCCCAATGTGAAGGCCAAGGTGAGGCTGAAGCTCTGTCCTGTGTCAATTCCTCCTGCCAACCAGAGCCTGCTCCTCCCCCACCCCCTGCCCGCTTCCCACCCACCCTCCCTCGCAGCCCCCATTCCTGTTTACACGTTCCAGAAAGCATGGATTTGTTGTGGCCTCACGAAACCCGGCTTGTTTCTTCTTTCCTTCCTTTTTCTTTCTTTCTTTTTTTTTTTTTTTTTCAAATAGGTTTCAGCCTGTAATTCAGTTAATTATTTCCCAGAGCACCAGTTTGGTGGCTACGGCATTGCACGAGGCAGGGGAACAGAGACAGGTCTTCGGAAGCTTCTTTCCAGAAAATCTAATTTCATCATTGAGAAATCTTCTGTCTTAAGCAGCCTCCGCCACTGCCATAAATTTACATATTCTATATGCTGCCGCAGGAACGCAGTGGGCCCGATTTGCATAATGCCGCTGGAGGGGCTTGCGCTTCTCTTGAACCTGAATGCAGCAGAAATGAGGAAGCAATTATTAAGCTGTAGACATTGGCAGGGAGAGAGGCCTCAGATGGATTTCAACTCCAAACTCTATTCGCTGTCCAGGCTGCTCGTTACCCAAGGCCTGGATCCCAGGCTGACGCTGGGTCCCAGGGCCGGGAAAATCAACGAATTGCTGCCTCCCGTTTATGTCTACAGCCAGGCCGAGGCCAGATTTGAGTGAGTGACTTTGGTTTTTCCAATGTGAATTGTTGGAGAAATCTTCTCCCTGTTCCCAGAAGTAAATTTGTTTCTTGGACTGTTTTGTCTGGGTGCCTTGGCCAACACATCCCTGCCCCTGTCTGTGACAACACCCCTGAACACCTCCAAGACAGGTGGGTAAGGGTTTGCAGCAAGACAGGTCGGTAAGAAATGTGTAATTAAGGGGACGCTTGGGTGGCTAAGTCGGTTACGGGTCTGCCTTCAGCTCAGGTCATGATCCTGGAGTCCTGGGATCAAGAGAGTCAGGCTCTCTTTCTCAGCGGGGAGCCTGCTTCTCCCTCTCCCTCTTGTGCTCTCTCTCTCTCTCTCTCTCTCTCTCTCTCAGTCTCTCTGATAAATAAATACAATCTTTAAAAAAATGTGTAATTAAGAAATGTTCCTGAACAAAGTCCCAGTAGGGAAATGACAAATGGAAATAAGACTTCTCTCATGCCACAGTGGTCTTGCTTAAAATCTATGCTCTTCACACTGAGTCTGCCTGAGAAGGTGGGTCTCCCTACTGTGGGCCTCTGGTGAGACACTCCTGTATTCCTGGGCTCAGGATCTCAGACCAGGGGTCATGTAATGATCTAGGATCCACAAGTCACTCTCCGTAGTTTCTGGACCTTCCCGAGCTATGACCTTGACCTCCGAGTCAGTCCATGACCTGCCACTCCCAATCTCAGTAGCCCATGGGTATGAATGGCCACTTCTAGATCTCAGGGGTGGCATCTTGGTTTCACTCCAGAGACAATGGGGAAGGCCTTGGTGCTCAAAGAACAAATTTTGAACACATGGCCATCTTCTGATGGAACTTTGAACCCAGTTTTTTTTTTTCTTTTCATTTTTCCCTAACAGTTTTTAAACCAGGTTAATTCATGGAATGCCCAGCCAGGACCCACCTGTCCACTTCTTCAGGGACATACCAAGGGTGTACCTGCTAGATGATACAGCAAAAGAGCTAAACACACCTGATAAATTTATTGACAGAGCAGAATGTCATCATGCAAAATGTGGAAAGCTGATTGAGGGTGAGCAGCACTTTACTTCTTATATTTGAAAATAAACCGTACAACTGTAATGTTTCACACAAATATCTTTTATGTCTGGGGAAATGAACATACATTTGAAAATACCAGGTTTGGGGCACCTGGTTGACATGTTCAATAGAGCATGCAAGTCTTGATCTCGGGGTCTTGAGTTCGAGCCCCACATTGAGTAGAGATTACTTAAAAATAAAATCTTAAAAAAAAAAAAAAGACTAGGGACACCTGGGTGGCTCAGTGGTTGAGAGTCTACCTTCGGCTCAGGTTGTGATCCCAGGGCCCTGGGATTAAGTCCTGCATCAGGCTCCCCACATGGATGGAGCCTGCTTCTCCCTCTGCCTATGTCTCTGCCTCTTTGTGTCTCTCATAAGTAAATAAATAAAATCTTTAGAAAAAAAGACTAGCAGGAAGGAGTATTATTACTCTTGTACAGAAAATACCAGGTTTGCTTCTGACTGCCTTGACGCTGAAAATTGGTGGTGTTTACCCTTCCAGAAATGACCTGTGGCACGAAAAATGCACTCCATACTGGTATTTGAACAGTGAGCCAGTTGTCAGAATTTCGAAACAGCAGGTTTTTTGCTGGGAAGAAAAAAAATTATGTATCTCCACTTACTAAGAGGTGCCGTCTCCTCAAAAGACCTCAATATTTTGTTCTCAACCCTGGCTGTCTCGTTACAAGAATTTGGAGGGAACTCACTTTTTCCATTATTCCATCCAACATTGAATTATTTCTCTAAGAAAAGGAGATTGCTCCTGATTAGCCAGACTCGAGGCTCTAAAAGCACACGTGGTGACTTTTCCAAAGGAAACCATTTTGATGCATAAATGGGACCAGAGCTCCAGAGCAACAGATGGTCTTTAAGTTTAGAGCTCAGGGTTTAGGTATGGGCATGTCCTCAAGCCAGATCTAACATTTCCAAGCCTCAGCTTCCTGATCTGTCAGGGGAGGATAGTAATAATACCTGCTTCATCATTGTTGTTGGGAACAATTAGATAGGATGGTGCATAGTAGTGGAGTCATAGGAAGGTGAAATAATCTGCCTAAAGTCACAGAGAGTAGATGGTCAGGTGGAACTTGAACTAAGGCATGTTTTTCAGCCACTGTATTGCAGGATGCTACCTCCTATGATCCCGGAATGATGACGGTAGGTGCTTGCAAAAGCCCAGTCACACCAGTTGGCTCTCTGGGCTGAACTGGGGACAGGGGCTGAGGTAGGAGCTCTTCAAAGAGTGACACTCATGGGGATATGGTATTCAGTAAACTGGTCACCTCATTTAGAAGGAGAGGTCAATGCTGCTTCCAACCAGCCCTCTTAAAGACCCAAAGATCCTCATTGTATAGCAGCAGAGTCCCCTTTTGTTTGCCATGGGATATGGGTTGTTTGCGGTGAAGGAAGGGAAATGAAGTGACAGGAAAAACAAATGAGCCCTAGAGACGGGTAGCTTAGAAAAAAACACAATCAGACTTTGAGCTGCACCTGGGTCATTGCGTGGCTAGCCCCTCTGTTCCAGAGTGCGGCGTGGATCAGCCACAGTTCAGGCTCCCTACAGCTCTTGAAGGTGACAGAAATAGAGGGTGCCTATGCAAGGTACAGCATGCAGGAAGTGGGGGGAGGTTCAGACACAAGAGCTCACCTAATTGAGAACCAACAGTGCTACAATCACTTGTTTGGTAGAACTTCCTGTAGCCAAACATGCACCAACACAATGACCCAGAGATCTCATGCTTAGGTAGGTGTGCACCCACGAACATAAGAAATGAAGACATGTGTGTGCATGTTCACAGCCCTCTTTGTAATAGCCTAAAACAGAAGTAGCCAAATCTTCATCATTGCTGAAACCAGTAAATTGTGCCATATTCCCAGAAAGGTGTGCCTCCCCAAAGCCACATTGGCACATCCAGCCCACAGTTATAGCCGGCCACGTCCTGCTATGTAAATAAAGTTTTACTGGGACACAGCCACATCCATTCATTACACAGCTGTGTGTGCCAGCTTTTGCCTTACCACAACAAAGATGAGCAGTTACGAGCAAGTGTAGTCCGCAGAGCCCAAAGTATTTACTATCTGGCCCTTTCCAGAACAAAATTTGCCAACCCCTGCTATAGGAAAATGAAAATAAACAGTTATAAGTTCCCTAGGGAATGTGGGTGATTTTCACAAACATAATACTGAGTGGAAGAAGCCGGACACGGATGAGTACCTGTTGCACAATCGCGTTTACATCAAGTGCAAAGACAGACAGAACTTTGCACGTTGCTGGAGACAGGATAAGAGTTCTCCAGTGAGGATAGTAACTGAACGGGACATGCAGGAGCTCTGGGACCCTGGACATGTTCAGCTGACTCTTGATCTGGGTGGTGGTTCCACGGGCGTTCATTTTGTGAAAACTCGCTAAGATCTACATGGATGATGTGTACACTTTTCTGTATGTATGTCGTTTGTCGATAAAAATTTTGAAATAAATAAAAAAAGAAACAGTGGGCGTATGTGGTGATGCCAAGTATTTTCTCAATGTATTTCCTGGACAGAAAGCTCAAATAACAGATTGTCAAGTTAGAAAACAGATAACTTTAACTTTTACACATGAGCACACATTTATTCATTCACTCTACAAATGTTTATTGATCACTCACCATGTGCCAGGTGCTGGGAATTCAACAGTGTGGGAGACAGACGCAGCCTCCGCCTTCTTGGCATTTACATCACACTTGCACTTGCACATGGGGCCTTACATGCGTGGACACCAACACCCTCCAACACAGACCTGCACATGCATGCACTCAGGACATGCATCTGCAGGTCAAGTCATCCTCACACAAGTACTTTTCAGAATTTTGCTCTTCCTCTCATGGTTGCTAAAATCCCCACCTCTTCTCTCCCTCTGATGCAGATACTTATGGATGGAGCTCAGTTCAATCATCACCCAGAAGCCTGTGCTGACCAAGACTCCACAGTTTAGCTCCCAAAGTGGAATGGGTCAGACCAGCTGGTTTCTCCAGGTCAACATCTGGCATTGGAGATACCTGGGAGCCAGACAAAAAGAGACCCAGGGCTAAGAGGGTCAGTAACCTTGAACCCAAGGATGCTTTCTGATGTTCCCTCAATTTCTGGTAAGCCTCTCTCCCTCAGTGAGGACACCTGCCATGTACAGAGTGTGGTCACCAGAGCAACATGACCTAGTGGCCATGGTTTTTCCCACATGTGATGAGTAATATGTATGGAGATGGCATATTTGTATCAAACATCCTTGAAAGAATGCCAGAATGACAAAGCTGGAAGGTCATGGGCTCAATGGAAGTCCCATGGCAGGATGAAGTGGCTCAAGAGTCCATACTCAAGCAAGGCTGGGTCTCCCAGACTCCAACTAGGACCCCATCCCTTACTCCAGGTGAATGCCTCAGTGCTCAAGTGCCCACCCCGAAAGGAGGTGGCTGATCCCCTCTAGCAGTTTCATAACTCAAAACAAATCTAGCTCCTTCCTCTGGAAAAGCTTGCTGTGTGATCTGGCCCCTGCCCACCCCTTTGGCCTCTTCCACTGCCATTCTCCTTTGATCACCTTTCTTTTCCTCCAAAATCCCATCTAAGGCCTTTGCACATGCCGTTCCCTATGCTTGAAGCACCCTTCCCCACTGTGTTCACCAGGTTGGTTCCTTGCTTCATTAGGATCTTAGCACAGATGTCACCTTCTCAGAGAGGCCTTCTCCAATTGTCCAGTCCCAGCAAGATGTCACCATCCTCCACTTATTTCCACCTGCCTCCCTTATGTGACTTTCTCCTCGGCTCTCATCACTATCTGGATTTATCTTGTTTGTCCCTTTGTTTACTCTAGGTGCCCCGTTTGGGCAAAGATTCCCTTCTTGTTCATTGCTCTATCCTAGTGCCTCCAAGAATCCTGACAGGTAGTAAGCATTTAGAGTATATTGAATGAACAGAGGAAGGAAGGAAGGAAGGAAGGAAGGAAGGAAGGAAGGAAGGAAGGAAGGAAGGAAGGAAGGAAGGAAGGGAGGGAGGAAGGATGGAAGGGAGGGAGGAGGAGAGGAGAGAAGGAAGATCTACATAAGAGTAGCTCCGATGCAGATATCTCTCCGAGAGGCACAAGCTCTCTTGGCTACTCTGATTAAGACATCCCCAGTATCGGCAACAGTTCCTGGCTTCTTTGTATATGGAAGCATATTGACCCAGGGCCGGAGGGACACTTGGCAGCAATTTGTGTTTGCTTCTCTGATCAATAGGCATCTCAGTACTCACCCCCAACACAATCCACTGCTGATGGTAATTAATTACAGTGCCTTCCTGTTCTTGCATCTCTTGACCCCTCATGAGGTTTGTCCTTGTCCATCCTGTGCTATGGGGAGTTCCCAGACCTATAGCTGATGTAAGAAGGGGCCCTATTTTCTTCTTCTTCTCCCTCCTAGCCCACTGTTTGAACTGCAGGTCTGGACTCTGTCCGCTCTCCCCTTTGGGTTTCAGGAAGAGCACCAATGGAGAGATTGGTGGAGGTGGAGGGGACGCTGGGAGTGAGGAAGGCACCTTTGTTCCAACCCAACCCTACCCTTCACTCCCTGTGTGTCCCTGACCCTGTTACCTTCCCTCTCTGGGCCTTGATTCTGCTCACTTTCAAAAAGGGAGGGCTCTCAAGAGTCCCCTCAAGCCCTGGTGTGTTAGGGTTCTTTCAGTTGAGGATTCTTTATGAACAAGCTCCACACTTTACATGCCCAGGGAGTCAAGCCATCCCGCCATCTTTCTTTACTGGACATACTATCTATCCCTGTAACCTCTGATCATCCATTCATTTATTCATTCAACAATCATGCATGTGCTCAGATACACACCTAACTGACTCTTTTAGGGAATCTGCATGGACCAGATGTGCCTCAGCTCAAAACACCTGCTGTGTGCTTAGTCACAGTCACTGTTAAATTAAACTCACTCCATCTCCCTCTCCCTCCCTGGTCATTCCATTTGTGTCCTGAGAATTCTGGGAATAAAGCTCTGTCATCTCTATTATACAAATGAAGAGACTGAGGCACGGCAAGTTTAGGGACTCACCAAGGGTCACACAGCTATTGAGTGGCTGAACCAAGCTTCGATCACAGAGCTATCTGCTCTAGTGTTTATCATTTGACCATTTTGACTGGAGGTCCCAACCCTAAAATACTCATTTCCTCTACCTCTCCACCTGGAGGTACATTTGGCCATATGCCACTGTCTCTCATTCAAGGTAGAAATGCTTTTAAAAGGGCAGTGGTTATTACAATAAGGAACAAAAGCCTAGGTGCCTTATGGCTTAGAAAAGCTCACAAACTAGGTCCAATTAGTTGCACCAATTAGTACTGCACCATAGACCTATCCTCCTTGGCACCAAAATCTTCTCAGAATCAAAAAAGACATATGACCCAGGTCATACGTGAAGAAAGAGTCTACGCATCAAATACCATTTACTATGCAAAGCAGATTCCTTTTTCCTAGAAAGTGCTGATTTTGAGACATAGAAATACATTCAAATTAACCCCTAAGCTATTCCTCTTCCGAATTCCCCATTTAGGGTTGACTCCTTGGCGCGTGATATTACTAATTCACAGCTCCCGGAAGGCATACTGATTACCCTGGATGTGTGTGAGGGCTCCACTAACACACCGTTTGATGTGGGATGAAAATCAGAGCGCAAGGCACAAACTCTAGCCCCCACCCCATGCAGCAGCACCAGAGACACTCCCCTCCCCCAGGACTCGGCTCCAACCAACTTCACTTATGAACTCATTAAACAAATATTTATTGGGCATCTACTATATGGCAGACACTGTTCTCAGTGCTGGAGATACAGCAGCAAATAAAACAGATGAAAGCCCCTACCCTGAAGGAATTTACATTCTAGTGGGAGGGACAGATAACAATAATAAATTAATAGTGTATTAGTGGGAGAGAAGTGCTATGGAGGAAAACAAAGCATGATTGGGCAGCAACAGTGCTGTGATGGGGACTGTGATTTAAAATAGGGTTTTCAGGGGCAGCCCAGGTGGCTCAGAGGTTTGGTGCCGCCTTCAGCCCAAGGCCTGATCCTGGAGACCTGGGATCAAGTCCCACGTCGGGCTCCCTACATGGAGCCTGCTTCTCCCTCTGCCTGTGTCTCTGCCTCTCTCTGTGTGTCTCTCATGAACAAATAAATAAAATCTTTAAAAATAAAATAGGGTTTTCAGGGGTGCCTGGGTGGCTCAGTCATTTAAGTGTCCGACTCTTGATTTAGGCTCAGGTCATAAGATTGAGTCCCATGTCGGGCTCTGGGCTCAGTGCAGAGTTTGCTTGAGACTCTTTCTCCCTCTCCTTCTGTCTTTCTAAAACATATGAATAAAATATTTTTTAAAAACAAATACATTAAATAGGGTTTTCATGGGAGATCTTGTAGGAAGGAGATGGTTGAACCAAAATTTTATTTGCAAGACTATTGAAATGATCCACAGAATGCTGACCATGGAGCGCCCCATGCATAGTAAAGGTGCAAGAGGAGTTCAAGTCTCAAAACTCTGAATTCGGTAAGTAAAGCCCACGGTGTTTGCAATAGAGTAAAAAGTAAAACCAAGGGAAGCATCCATGATGAGGGTGGGTTTGTCAATTCTTGCACTGGACACATCTGTGAATGAAATTGGAGATGGGGGATCAGTTCAGATTAGGGCACACCAAGTTTAAAGCATTTATTTGGCACTTGGAGTCTGGCAAGCAGGCCATGTACTTTCCCTACAGATCTTGTACTCCATGGAAATTCATTCTTCTTCTTAAGATTTTATTTATTTATTCATGAAAGACACACAGAGAGAGGCAGAGACATAGGCAGAGGAAGAAGCAGGTTCCCTGCAGAGACCCTGATGCAGGACTTGATCCCAGGGTCCCGGGATCACGACCTGAGCCAAAGGCAGACACTCAACCACAGAGCCCCCCAGGTGTCCCGGAAATTCATTCTTTATTCTTCATGCTGTATATCTTATTCACACAGAGCCTCCACCTGAAGGACCCTCTCCCTCCTTGGCAGGAGCAGTCCCTGGAAGTCTTCTAGAACTTGCTTTATCCTGCCCAGAGTGATTAAAGAGGAAATATTTAAGGGCTGGGCAGGGGGTGGAGAGAGGCACTGCCCTCATATCTCATGACTGACCCACTCTCTCCTCGGGAGTATGTTGACCTGCCTTCTCCCCCTGCCTCCCGAGGACCCTAGCCTCTTCCTGAGAGCCACAGGACTTTCACAATATGCCTTTATCAATAGGATTCCAATAAACGTTTCAGTTCCGCATATAAATTCCAGGGCCCAGCTGCCCAGTGCAGGAGACCTGCTCAATGAGCAGGCCATAAAGATGTAATAATGCAATTAAAAGGTATGGCCTGTCACCCTCATAAAGCTGGAGATCAATACAAGGGGAGCTAAGGACATCACAGAGAAGGATCTGGCTTCTCTGCAGCATCTGAAGGATGAGGCAACTGGATGATTCAACAGGACCAGAGAACAAGCACCTGGACCTGGGAGAAGTTACAGCTCAAAAATGGGGTTCCATCTCAGGCTTCTGGCCTTCCTCGGCGGGAGGGATGTCGAGAGACCCAGGCTCTGGCTCTGGCTCAGACTCAGGGGGTTTGAGGCTTTAAATAAGTGCTTTTGACTCATTAAATCTCAGTCTCCTCACAGGCAGAATGGGTATAATGACGATGCTTCTTCTTCACAAGATTGTTGAGACAAGAGATTTTAATTTTAATGCTGGAGGGATCCTGAGTCGAGAGGCTGCAAAAAGGAGGCAGTGCCACCCTTCCCTCCCGCTAATTGCTGCCATGCAGAAATGCTAGCCCGGTGTTGCCAGATCTGGCGTTTCAAGAGAAGCAGAATTTGGGGATTTGGAGGTGAGATCTTAGAATTTTCACAGCTCTGGGTGAGCACAAAGTAATCACACCAGCTGGCCCTACACAGCCTGTGCTTCCTGGCTTTTGATCCCCCTCTGGGCCAACTCACCTGAGAGTTGACAGGTCTCAGCTGATGCATGCCACTCTCTTTAGCCTGTTTCCATGCATGTGTGTATAGAATTGTCATCTCTGAAGAAAGACAGCCTAAGCTTACCTCCCAGCTCTGCCCTTTTGCTGACTATGTGACCTCGAGCCAGTTACCTTCACTCTCCGTGCCTCAGGTTCCTCTCTTGAGTGAAAAATGAAGATAGTAACAATTCCTACTCAGAGGATTGTTATGAGGGGTAAATAACCCCACCCCTTGGCCAGTGCCTGGAGAATGAGCAGTGACCAGGGCTTGCCCCTGAGTGTTGGTTGTGGTGGATGCATGAGGGTGGTGGGGTTGGGAGTGGAGGTTGTAGACCACTCCACAGTCCCGGAGCTTGCCATAACAACCTGTTGTACCTCCCCAGATGTATTTAACCTCTCCACTCTCAGACCAAAACCTGGATAACCTCCCTCTCTTCCTTCCCCTGCTTCCTAGTGCCCAAGTCATGCTCCTTGATGTTCCCTGGGTCTGCTCAGTTTTCTACGGCTACCACCTCCCGGCTCGGCCTCAGGGTCTTTCCTCATTGGTCTAGCTCCCTCCTGTAACCCCTCCACACTATCTCCACTATGATTTCCCTGAAGGAGCTCTCTAAGATGAATGCCCAGCCACACCTTTACCGAACTAATTTCAGTCTCCAGAATATAACATGCTTTTTTGCTATCCCCATGACTTTGCTTCTGCTGTTTGACACATTTAGAATGTCCTTTCCCATCTCCCTGCTTCACCTTTTCTTTGCTTCTACTCTCCTTCAAGATGCAGTTCAAGTCACACCTCCCCCAGATAGTCCTTCCTGATCCTCCAACTGTATTAAGTGCCCTCTCTCTGCCCTCATCCCTTGCAGTTCCACCTCTGTGCTGGGGTTTATCACACTGAATTGTCACTGCCTGTTGGCATGACTGCCTTCCTTAGCAGCCTGCCACCTGTGAGGGCAGGGACCCTATCTTATTGATCCTTAAACATCTCCTGTGATTAATACAGAGGAGCTGCTCAGAACACATTTGTTGAATGAATGAATGATTCAGTGCATGCTCAGTGTGAAACTTTACTATGATTACCATTAAGGAGAATATTTTAAGACAAGTTATAAAGCTCATGTCACAAACAGTCCCTGGTATTTCTGGATGACCTAGAAATCAAAGCCCCCAGCTCATTTTCATGCCTGTGAAGGGAATCCAGGACACCTTGAACAAACAAGGACTCTGCAGTGTTAGTGAGCTCACTACCATATGAGACATCTGCCCATCTACCATGGGCTTTGATCTGCTAGAGGATGAGAGACGTATGGCTCACATATCCCATCATCCCATTCCAAGAGTCAGCCAAATACTGGACCAAACACTGGACTAGGTAAGAACACCCTAGACCATCAAGTGCATGAGTAAGCCCAGTCATGATTAGCTGAGACCAGCCAAGACAAAAAGAACCACCCAGCTGACCTGTAGACTTGTAAGCTATAATAAATGCTTATTATTTGAACCCACTGAGCTTGGAACTATTTGTTACTCAGCAATAGCTAACTAATATATCTCAGTTTTCTTAGTTCTTATCCTTCCGATATTAGGAAAATCACTTTACCTCTCCAAATACCCATTTTGTCATTTGCAAAGTAGTGGTGATGATGATGATAATGATAATGTCAACCCACCAAGGTCTTTGTGAAGACTAAGCAGGAAAATACATTCAAAGCTAGTAGCACAGTACCTGGCATACAGTGAGTACTCAATACATGCTGATTTCTTTCTTCCAGAGAGCCATGCTGTAGCCTTGGACCACCAAGAGATTAGAAGATGTGTGGTTTGCTCCTAGGGACCATTTTAGAAAGACCTGTACTTCAACTGAGGCTGGACTAACAGGTCTTGGAATTCCAAACCCAATCTTTAGTTCTCCTGGACTCCTCATGAGCCCCTGGTCTGCAGGCCAGTCAGGGCAGGGCACTGCCAGGGCAGGCATCCTCGATGCCGGCTGAGTTCAGCAGTGCAGTTTGCTCTGCTTGCCGGAGCTTGCATGTTTACATACATCCCATAATTACCATCTGCACAGCCAGCGGCATTTGTTGCAAATGGGCCGTTTCCATCTGCTGAAGCAATTTCCTCAGAGGAATTTGCATTGATCACTTTTTTATGCAAAGCTTTTGTATAGATCATTTTTCCCCCCAATGGTTTTTAATAGGTCTAAATATTTGAAGGGCAGGGAGGGGCCTCAGAAGGGAGGAGATTGGGGGCTGGGGAGAGTTTGGGAGGGGGTGGGAGGAGATGAGGGAGGCTGCTCTTTCACAAAACCCCACCTGTACTCTTCATCTGCAGCAACCCAAGTCAGCTACCACTCAGGACCCCAGCACAGGCAATGCCATTTCAAATATTTATTGTTTGCCTTTATACTTGAGCTGGTATCTCATGGTTAATGGAGAGGCCTCGGAATGAAGGGAAAATGGGGCGTGGTAATTAGCCAAGCAACTGGTGACTCCAGCTCAGAGCTTCGTACCTGAGAGGACCAGATGGACGATTTTGCATATTTTTGACAGCTGTAATGAACAGGGCAGCTCCGTATTGATTAAATGTCTGGGAAATTAGTGCAACCCTCTGGAGCTTCATTATTTACTATTTCTGCTCAAATTCTCAGCAAAGTTTACACAAGCAGAAGTCTGCAATAAGAGAAAAGGAAAAAGAGGGGACAGTTGAATGAGATGATTAATGCTTTATAGGGTCCTAGCCCAACAGATGCAGAATGGAGGGGTGGCTGTGGTTTTGACATCAAGCTCCTGGAGGAAAAAAATTTGGTTGATTCATTTCTGCGTTCCCAGTGGCCAGCATGATACCTAACGCAGAGTAGGCTCTTAGGAAATGACTGGCCCTGGACATAGCATGTGACTAGAAATCAAAATCTAGGTTCTGGACTCATGCAGAGATTTGGGTTTCAAGAGGCAGACGATGGACTGTGCCTTTCAAGTCAATGAAGTCACATCCTTGAAAATATAACTCGAAGCCTTTAGTAAACAATAACAACAATAAAATTCATGTTCAAGTAACTAACTACTGTCCCTACCAGTACTTCAGCCCCATGTCGATTCTCCCCTGAGCACCTGTCACATCCCTCATGACACTCAGTGGCTAAGGAATGCTAAAGAAATAAAATAAGACTCCTCTAAACATGCCCCAAAAAGGTTCAGCTGGAGTTTTTCAAAGAATGATCTGCAAAACACCTGCAATTCTTCCCCCTAATCCGTTTACTTCATCAGTGATACATTTATTGGGGAGTTTATCACAAGTGCAGATTCTTCAGCTCCCTCATAAAAGAAAAAAGTATTCCCACACTTATTAAAAATTGTGAGGAAGACTTTATTCTGTGGAGGCTGGGGGGTGGCTACTGCAATAAGGATTTTGCATTAGTGGAGAGACAGCAGGTTCAACTCTGAAAGAATACAGTAAGAAAAAGTGAGAATTTATATGTAAGGAGCAGAACAGCAGGAGGGATATCTGTAGATGAAAAATTACAAAAGCTCAGTTAATTCTTTGCTACGCTGACCTAATAGGATTCTTGCTTAAGGCAGGCCATGATGATATCAGGGTAGGGGGGTGAGGAATTTGATTAGATATCAAGGGTGATCAGATCAAGGGTGGGGGATTTTTGCTGAACTGACTCAGCAGGAGTTTTGCTAAAGCTGGAATAAAAGGGTCAAGATAGAGTCCAAGGTCAGGGACTAATCAGAAAGCAGATTCAGAGTAGCTTGACCAAGTTTGAGTGAAAGAAGAAAGTCTTTGTCTCTCTTCAAAAATTAACAGGCTACATAAGCTCCTAAGAGTATCTGATATGCTAAAGGTGGAGGATCACTGTGGGTTCTGCAATACTGGGTTAAAATCTTTGCCCTGCCACATACCAGTCATGTGACCTGGATGGGTCGGATTTGCTGAAATGAAAGGCCTTGGAGCTGTCCTTGGTGCTGCTCTGGGCTTTGGCGTCTCATTCTACAAGTTCATCTTTCCCACCCTAACTCATTATCTCTCTTCATTCAGTAAACCATGTTATGTCCCTTTCCTGTTGTCTAGTCCCCTGTGCATTGCTGCACACTAGGAAAACATGCTCTGAGCCTCCTGTATATGTTTATACCCTTCTCTTTAGCCTTATAGAGCTCTCTTCTACTTATCCCATCAGGCTGACCAAACTTCTCCTAATACCTTTTGCTTCCAATCTTTAGAAGATGCATTTATTTCAACAGAACTTCAATGCCTCCATCAGGAGGAGAGAGAAAAGGCCTGGGTAAGAGTCTAGGAATCAGACAGACATGGAAATTGATATAAGTGAACTCTTTGGCCACACTTTTTTTCTTTTTCATATTCACAGAGGTGAATCAGGTCTTAACTAGCATTGTAAGCCTTCACAAAATATTGGAAAAATGGGGACAGGATGGACAGATTGAATACACAACAGATGTGATGACAATGATAATGATGAAGATGATGGTGATGGTTCCATTTTGTCATAAGCCCAACAAATATTTACTCATTTATGTCACTGACCCCTGAAGATATTTGCATTTGAGTTCCTGGGTCATTACCTAGATGAATAAATGGATTAAAGGATGGATGAATGGATTGGTGGGTGATGAATGGATGGACGGATGGAAGGATGGATAGATGGATGGAAAGAAGGACAAAAAGGGGGGATGGAGGATGAGAGAAAAGAAAATGAGATGTACAAGGAAAGAAAAGCAAGAGAATAAGGACTAGAGAAAGAAAAGAAAGAAGAGGGGGATTATAAATTCTATTGTGCTGTAAACACTCATCAAGCAAACTAAGAGAAAATGAAGTAAATTCTTCCAATACATCATGGAATATTACTGTACTTCATTTACTTTCCCTCCAATTAGGTAAAAAGCCTATTCTATTAACAGCTACCCTTGCAGATCCAGACAAAATTAACTCCTGGTGCCTCATCCTGGCAGCAGGGCAATTGATTCTTCCCCCTAATCCGTTTATTTCATTAGCGATACATTTATCTGGTACATGCATTTTGCCACGCTGCAGCAATGAAATGGCCCTGCAAGGTGTGGGGCATGGGGGAGCGCTTGGAATATTAACCAAATCGCTATTACCGCCATGGCAGTGCTTAAAGATCATATGTAAATCAAATGTCAGGGGAGAAAATTGTAGCGAGGGCTGTCAGGAAACAATTTAGCAGTGGTTAAAGGCACAGCTCATGGCTGGGTGAATTGTGAACTTTGCAAATGGAAAACCAAGCCAGCTTCTACCATGGGAGCTGATGAGACTCAGAGGGAAAAAGAGTGGAGAGGGCAAGAAAGTGTTGTGTATTTGTACCCCACAAAAAGGAAAACAAACAAAAACACATTCACTTTTAAATAAATGTTCACAGCCAGCTGCTGTGGTGAATTTGGCCCACTGAAGAATTTCACTACCATTTCTGCCCTGTTCATCTAGAAAGAGGGTTTAATTACATGGAAAAAGCAGTTGTTTAACAAAAAGCAGCATGGGCTCTTCATTCCCAGGCTTCTAGAGATTGGTTTCCATATTGCAAAACAGGTGATGATGATGGTAATGATGATGATTTATTCTCACATGCCCCGAGAATGTGTGGCCTGTTATGCTTTTCTTGAGAATTTATCCTTGTGAGTTGAACGTGTGTGTGTGTGCGTGTGTGTGTGTGTGTGTGTGTGTGTGTTCAACGATTGGCAGGGCACTTTGTCAAGTTTTGGTCAGTGTTCAAGGCATTTCAAGCAGGAAGGATTTAATCCAGGGAGTTAGCAGCTTCCATAATTGTTGGAAAGACAGAGGGAGCAAAGTCCAGGGAAGTGTCCCAAAACTCCAGAAGCACAGGAATCACAGGGAGTATTCATGGGAATTGTTAGCTGCATGTATCTTGGCACTAAACAATTCCCAACATTGACATCGAAGCCACCCACAGAACTAACGCCTTCTTTCTGCCAATATCTTGCACCTGCTTGCAGCTCCCTCTAGGTACTATGGCTTCTCCTTCTTTTCCCCCTTTAAGAGTTCATGAAAGGCCTCCTCCTTCTTCCAGGTACACCCCCCCACACACACACACACACACACTAACACCTCTATAAATCGCATTTCCTGGAAAGAACTTTGCTTTGGAACACAAATCCTTACTCCAGCACCTGAAATGAAACCTCAAGAAAATCGATTCAGCATTCTGAGCCTCATATTGCCAGTTCTGAAATGGGCTTAGTAATACCCAGTCATAACAGACATGCTGACAGGATGAAGTATACGTATAAAATATCTAGGTATGTGGCACATAGTAGGTGCCCAATCAATGGTCGATTGCTTTTTGTCCTCTTCCTTTTACCCTTGTGTCTCCCTGGGAGGTTCATTTGAAGCCAATTTCCTCCATAGAGATATTGCCAGGGCACATGGAGCAAATTCCCAGGATTCCGGGTTCCCCTGGGAAAAGTCCTGCTTTAAAGAAAGCCATTAAGGATTTAATTTCTTATCATCTTCCATTCCAACTAGCCAGAGTGTTATGAATAATATCCTATTAGCTGGAGACATTCAAACAATCACCCGTTAACATGTTCTTACGGCGAAATGATGAAGCGCCCTCTGAAATCACAGCGCTTATCTGCGGCCCACTCAGCAGGCACTCCATCACGCCCACCAACGACACTTCTTGTATTGCTGTCTTGGATTCCAACTAATCACTACGGGGCGACGGGCGGCAGGAGAGCTGGGAGCCTCCCTTGTCTGCAGGCTCCTAGGGCAAATCCAACTCTGCATCCTGGCCTGCCCCCATGGCGCAGGGCAAAGTGCCTGATCCAGACCCAGACTGGAGCAGCTTCATGAGACATGACCATTTAATAAATCACAAACATGTAGTGATTTTGCAATAGGGAGACCATGTCAGTAGAACCCCGATTATGAGATGCATCAAGCCAAGAACGGGCAGGAAGAGAGAATTGCAGAGAGTAGTTGTTTAAAGGAAAAACAAATGAAACAGGTAAAATTGAGACATCAACTTTCATGCTAGAAAAGCCCCTAGAGATTGGCAATGGCAGTTTTTATCACCCCCGACTCCCCACTGAAAAATGTGTCCCATAGTGGCTCAGCCCAGCAAGCGTTCCCTGTCCATGAACTTGAGGGAGCACTGAGTAATTGGACTTCATTTTGCTCCTGCAAAGTGCAAGTCGCATATTAGGGGCCCCGACCCACTCTGCAGGAAAGACACTCCTTTAATTTGATCAGTACAATGCTTGCCAAACCTATTTAACCACAATAACCATCCTTTTGTCCCTGCATCTGTCAAAAATATTCCTTGGTAGTGATGAGGCTTTCTATGAGACTGCAAGCATCAGTTTTCTTGGTTTTTGTAGTCTCTTTTATGAAAAGGGATTCCTTCCCTCCCCACCCCACCCCCACTTCCACCCATTTTCATACTGGTTTGAGAGCAAGTAGAAGTGTGATGCATATTTCCCAAGCTGGCTCCTTTTGAGAACTGTGGATGGTGCTAAAGATCCCATTGAAATCTGCTATAAGGAAGGAAGGAAGACCATTAATAGGCATGTGTAAAGCACTTTAGAAGTGTAATTTCACTAACCCTCACAATAATCTTCACGATAATCCAAGTGTATACCATTGTTCCCCCCACTTTACAGATGAGAAAACAGAGTCTAGCATGCCTGGCTGTAAGAAGCCAGTCTCTGAGCCAGTGTTAGGAAATGTCCAGAATCTGGGCCCGGAGCACCTGTGCCTGTGATATCACACTCCTTAGTCTTTTGGGGTGCCAGGACCCTCTTGAAGGATACGATGAGTCTGGGTGTTCATTTGCAGAGGATTCGTAGGCATGCTATGATTCAGAATTAAGGCTACCTATGATTCTGCACTGCTGAGATCATGGGCAGGAAATACTGGGTGAGTATTTGGGTGACACCCAATCTTCCTGCTTTCGGGGAGCAATGGCTCAAAATGCTTCCCTAATCCCCAGAGGCAACCTATAAATCCTTACTGATGTTGTACCTGCTTTATAGATGAGCAAGCTGAGACTTGGGAAGGTTACTTAACTTGACGGGAAGTGAAGTTATTTGGAGAAAAATGTCTTGCAAACGAGGGAAACTCTAAGGACAAATGGTCACTTTTGAGCAGCTTTCGTGTGGCCTTCCAGGCTGGAGCTCCTCAGTGAGTCCTCCCAGGAATTAGAATCAAGCAGGCAGACTGTGTCCCATTTTACAGATGCTGATGCTAAAGGAGAGGTTTTAAGCACATCCTCCCAGATCACAGCAGGGTAAGATCCAGACCCGCTGTGGTCCCCACACCAGGGCTGTCATCTTTCCTCTCCCCTTTCCTCACCTGCCTAAGGAATTCTGGTGACTGTTCTTATTATTGATGCTGTGGATTTGGAGACAACAAGGGATCAGGTGCCTGGCACTTGGCAGGTCAGAGAGAAAGTTGCTCAAGGAAGGATGCTCCTATTAGGGGCACTTCCATGCTTAAGTGCTTCCCTTCCCGTTCTCTCTGACCTTGGGTGGCTGCCACTGCCTTAAGCGCACAGTAATACAATCTCAGTCACTGTCCAATGCCCAGGGGAATGGTTTAAGGCCCTCCACTGGAGTGAATATTTTTATGCAGGCTATAATTTCTTTTAAGACCTTCACAAGCGTTCCTGCAGCCCTCACCATGCCCACTCCTCCGGAGAGCACACGGCAGAAAGAAAAGACACTTTCTAATGAGGGAAACGGTGAGCTTCAGACAGAAGGGCCCAGGCTGAGCTGTCCCCAGGCTGAGGGCTGGGTTTCCTTTCTTATTGCCTTTGGTTTTGCCCCCTAAAAATCCAGCTTGTAAAAATAACTATGGCCAACATGTATAGAGAGCTTACTATGTGTCAGGCCTCCTATAGAGCTACCCACATGTATCATCTCATTGAACCCTCTTGACAACACCGAGAGGCTGGAATCCCCATTTTGCAGATGAGTGCCTGAAGCACAGAGAAGGTAAGGGTTGGGTGGCTTGCACAACATCACGCAGCAAGAAAGGGGGAAGCTAGACTAGAAACCTAGGGAGTCTGGGTTCTATAGATAATACTATCCAGCAACCAAGGAGATCACTGCAAAGAACAAACCCAATCTTGTCACTCTCCAGCTCAAGACTCCAGTGGCTCCCTATCACCCTCAGGCTGGAAATCAAATCCTTCCCCACTGTGTCTCCAGGCCCTGTCCACCTCTCTGTTCTCCTTTTGCCTCACACTCTCCCTGCCTCTCAGCACATTGTTGTACTGCCCTTTTGCATTCCTAGACCACCCCCCACCACACACACACACACACACACACACACACACACTTGATCTTGCCACAAGGCCTTTGCACCTGCCATTTCTTCTGCCTGGAGCACTAGTAGCCACTCACCTTCAATCCACCCCCACCTGGTTAACTCCATCTCATCCAAATACCACCTCCTTAGGGAAGCCTGCCCTGGTGGCCATTCGTGGTCAACACTCCCATTCTTTCCTTTTGCTGAAATGGCCACATTTCTATTTGTACATTTGTTTGTGTGATGATTTGACTTATATCTGTCGCTCCATTTAGATTGTCTGTACCAGGAGGGCAGAACCACAATTATTTTGTTCACTGCTGTTTTCCTGGCTCCTGGAATCACAGTCATCCAAAATATTTGTTGAATGACTGAATGAACACACAAATGAATGAACACATGAGTGAATGAGTGAGTAGACATAAAGACGAAACAAAGAGTCCAAGTTGGCAGAGTGACTCCTGGAGGGCCAAGACTAGAAGAAGACAAGTGAGACACTCCCTGACAGCACAGAATTTAAGGCGCACTAAAGAACTCAGTAATCAAGATGAATGTTCTAATGCAGTATTTTTAAAATTCTAATTTAATGCAAACAAAAACCCATGGGTGAACAAAGTCCAAAAATTTTAAGGCACTGTGCAGAGTCACGTCGGAGCCTGAGGCAAAAGATAAATTCATAATACTGATGGTGTCTTTGTTTAAAATTTTCTTATTTTGTTCATCAGAGATTTGTTTGCATCAACTTTCATTTAGAAACAAATATTTCATGGAAGTGTTTTTTTTAAATCTCAACTGCTGGTTTTTTGGTACTCCTTAAATTTTGTCCAAAGCTTGCCTTGCTCTAGTCCTGGCTTATTTCCTCTCATCCTTGTTTTGGCACTAGACAGCTCTGCAACCTCAAGCCAGTTGTGCAGCCACTCTGGTCTTCTGTTTCCTCATTAGTTAAGATAGAGTGATCAAGATGAGGTGACCCATAGTTGGTGCCCTCATCTCTAACATGGTGGTCATAATCACCAAGCATGGGCTATAGGGCTTTTGCAACTGCAGTTTCCTTTGCCTGGAGTACTCCATCAACCCATAAATGGCAGCTGCCCAAGTAATGGCATCATTTATTTCATGAGTGAGGGGACTTGCTAAGACCTTTGAAGGCTTTTTGTGGTGCCAAACCCAGAGACCAGGTAACAGGGGGATTTGAGGCATTGTCCAAAGGGCAACTATTGGAAGGGTCGTAACTTCATGGTGATCTCACACTTCATGCATCCCAGAATTCTCTCTTCTCTGATCTCATGTAGCTACCTGGGCCCTTCAAGAAGCATGGGTCTGTGAAAAAGGGGCCGCTTAGAGGAATGGAGGTTCTCCCCAGAAAATGCTTTATGAGCAAATCCTTGAACGACAATCTCCTCCCCAATTCCTCCATTCACTCTATTATCAACAGAAGAAAAGTATTGTATAAACAGCCCAAGCTGTGTAGTTGGGCAGAGGTGGACTTGAACTCAGCTCGGAAAATCACTTTACTTCTGTGTCACATCATTTCTTTGTCAAACATTTAAAGGAGTTGTCATAAGAGTTATAAGAGTGACAGAAGGCCATGGACTCATTTATGGACCTACGTTGTTGGTTTTTTTTTTTTTTTAATAAAATGGGATAATCCTACACACTTTTTCTGTATAAATGGGGTCATTTCCTATACACACTTTTGTACAAATGAGGTAATTTCCTATACACTCCTATACACTATGCAGAAGCCATATATATATATATGGTGTCTTAGTGTCAGGGCTTAAGAACACAGGCTTTAGAGATAGATCACCTGGTCTGAATCTCAGATTTGCAACATGCTGGTTGGACAAACATCTAAATGTCAACTTTCCTCAATGCCCATGTCTGTAAAATGGGAGAGTCAATAATGCACATGGTACAATTAAGAAAATTAAGGGATGGATTTCAAGGAGAGTGTCTGACCCTTGGTATGGGCTCAGTAGACACTAATATGGCTAATATGATTCCAAAAACCAATTTTGCTTTTTTTTTTTTTTTGGCTTTTGCATAGTATTCCAGAATGTGCTTAACCTTTATCCAGTTGATGGGCATCTAGGCTGTTTTCTATATCTGCTATCGAACTGCATGTGAAATTGGGGAGTGCAAGTTCCACTTGCCATTGTTCACAGCCATTATTGCTAAGAAATTGAATGGTTACAAGGAAGGAAATATAAAGGGGAAGGTTTGTTTTGTCACTACTGTGTTGATGTTTTACAATGAGAGTGCTGCCGTGTACTGCTTGTAAGAGAGGGGAAAAAATAAAAAGAAGAAAAAACAAAGGATTGAGAAAGAAAGGAAAAAAGGAGGAAGGGAGGGAGAAGGAAAAGGTAGAGAGGCTGGCAAATGCCTGATATAAAATACCAGGCATGAGATTGGGAATATACCAGGTGCCTTCAAAATGGTAGCAGTTACATTGATTACCATAAGGATCATCATGATCCCAGAATTATTTGGGGTCTGACCAACCCAAGGGAGTAAAAAAACCTTTCAGATTCAATAGTTTGTGGAGTTAAAAGACTGGCAATGTATGTGCATTGTCTGTGTGTGCTTGCATGTGTGCAGGTCTGCATGTGTGCATCGTGTGAATGTGTGCATGCCAACACGTGTGCACATACCTGCAAGTGCCCATGCATTTGTGTGTGCACGTGTGTCTCCATGTATAAATGCGTAACATGCTTGTGTATATGTAAGTCTGCATGTGAATGTGGTCCATGTGTGCACATCTGAGTATGTGTCGTACATGCGGATGTGTAAAAGTGTATGTCCTTACACACGGGTCCATATTTGTGTGTGTGTGTGTGTGTGTGTGTTTTCTCTTTGGTAGACGAGAAGCCCAATAAATGAGGTGATGAATAATGGATGTGAAATAGTTTTGAGCACTTCCCATCCCTGTACGCGCGTAGTAAGAGAGTGTTAACATTCACGTCCAGAATGAAAAGCCATCTTGATTGATCTCCCCCACACCTTCCCTTCTCCCTTTGCTTTGCTTAAATTCTCTAATTGTCAGCTCTGTCCACACAAAGAGCAGTGGATCCCAGCAGCACATAACCTTCCCTGACTGAGCCAGTTGAGAGAGCCAAGCTTTCTGGTTGATGGAAGATCACCTCTCTTTAATTACCATTTTGAAAATTACATTTTGGATAGAAATCTCAGCAAAATGCACTCTGTTCTTTGATAGTTTGGACAGGGGCCCTTGAACTAAATCCCAAATCTGTCATTACGAGCATCACTTATTTTCCAGTGAGAGACTAAAGGCTCTGCACAGGTAGAGGCACCTGCCCCTTCACCAAGTGGTCCTGGACCACTCAGGTTGGGACATTAGTGATAATCCCTCTCAACAGCCCTTTTCCTCCCTAGTCACTAGGGCATATAGCCTCCTTTATTTGCTCTTGCCTACAGGTGTGGGCTTCCTTCTCTCCATTCCTTTGTTGTATCCAACCTACAGAGGAGGTTAGCTAATTGCTTTGTTAGTTTTGTGTGCAAAATCAGGGTAACTAGGCTCAGAGTTAGATTCAAGAGTTGCTGGTTTAAGATGAAGGATTTAGAACTTTATGATCCTTGCTCTTATTGGCTGCTGGGTGGACAGTAAGAGTCTTGGTAACCAATTAAAACAGCTGGACCAAGCTGAACAAAGGTTCCATCTGCTTGCTTGCTTCATTCGTTCATTCATTCATTCATTCATTCATTCATCACAGGTTTATAGAGCTCCCGCTATGTGCCAAGTGTTGTTCTCAGCCCATGGACTCAGGGATGCCAGAAATTTTCTGGATATCTGAAGCTTCCAGAGCAGTGAGCCATGAATAGCTGAAGTGTTGTTGAATAAGACCTGGAACCTGCCCTTGAGGTACACCCAGTGAACATACAAAAATATATGCCAACACTCAGATAGAAACACGCACATGTACACACATGTACGTGTCTGCAAACACGCACACTCGCACATGAGGCAGTGCATTCGGAAGGCTAAGTGTGAGGTGAGGCAGCCGAGCATTTGGGGCATCTGGGCAAGTTGGAGCAGGACAGGGAGGTCCCTCTGTACCTCATTATCACCACCTCTATTTCAGCTGAGCCTTTTATGGCCAAGGAACCAGAGGGAGTGTCAGGAGACCCAGGACCCAGGCCCTGCATCACAGATGACTCTCTGCGCAACTGTGATCTTTTTTTTTTCTCATTTTTTTATTAAGATAATTGACCTAATACAACATACGGGCTAAGGGTACAACATGATTGATGTGTTACGAAATGAACATCATCCTGACACAGAGCGACAATTTTTTTTCTTGTGATGAGAACTTTTAAGATCTACTCTCTCCACAATTTTTAGACATACAATGAAGTCTTATTAACTGTAGACATCATGCTGTGCCTTACATACCCAGAATGTATTTATTTTATAGCTGGAAGTTTGTACCTTTTGACCATCTTCACTAATTTCTCCAATACTCCAGCCCCTACTTCTGGCAACCAACAATCTTCTCTGAGTTCAGGTTGTTTTATTTTTGTTTTATTTTTGTTTTTTTAATATTCCACATATAAGTGAGACCAGACAGTATTTGTTTTCTTCGGTCTGACTTATTTCCCTGAGCCCAACACCCTCGAGGTCCATCCATGTTGTCACAAACAGCAGGATTTCCTTCTTTTTATGACAATAATATTCCATTGCATGCATATGCATCTTCTCTATCCATTCATCTGCCGATGGTCACTCAGGTTGTCTCCATGTCTTGTCTATTATAAATAATGCTACAATGAGCATGGGGGTGCAAGTATCTTTTTGAGATAATGATTCTATATTTTTTATAAATTCCACCCAGAAGTGGAATTGCCAGGTCATATGGTAATTCTATCTTTAACTTTCTGAGGAAACTCCATACTGTTTTCCAGAGTAGCTGCACCAGTTTGCATCCCCACCCAACAGTGCATGGGGGCTCTCTTTTCTCCACATCCTTGCCAACACTTGTTATTTCTTGTCCTTTTGACTCTAGCCATTCTGATACATGTGAGGTGGTATCTCATTGGAGTTTTTATTTGCATTTCCCCAATGATGAGGGATGCCAGGCACCATTTCATGGACTTGTCCGCCTTTTGCAGGTCTTCTTTGGAAATGTTTCTGTTCAGATCCTCTACCCTTTCCTCCCCCTCTCATTTGTTGCATTTATCATCTTCATTTGCATCCATAGTTGTCCTCTAAAAAATTTTGCTTTTCAAATCAAAATTTTTATGTGTTTTCCAGTTTTCCTGAGATGTAATTGACATACGTCACTGTGTAAGTTTAAGACACTCAGCATAACGGTTTGAATCACATATGCTGTGAAATGATTGCCATAGCAAGTTTAGTTACCATCCATCATCTCATATAGATATAATAATAAAAAAAGAAAGTAAGTAAAAAGAGAAAAAACATTTTCCTCGGGATGAGGACTCAGGATTTGCTCCAATAACGACATTCTCATGTGTCACACAGCAGTGTCGCTATAGGCATCATATTGTCCATTCCATCCCTAGGACTTGTTTCTCCTGGAACTGCAAGTTTATACCTTTTGACCTTCTCCCACTTCCCCTTTCCTGCCCTCACTGCTTGCTTTTTTTTTTTTTTTTAATCAGATTGTGTCCTGAAAAAAGCCCTTTCCCTAATCTTGGTCTTGGTTCTCCAATTTGATAGCTGAAGCTCATTTGAGCTAAAGCACTCCAAATCTTCTGGTTCTGATCATATAATTGGTCATAATTTTGCATGAGCGCTTGCCACATTCTAAGGATCATACATGTGCTTTCTTTAATCCTCACTTTAGCCCATTGAAGCAGATGCTTTCCCATTTTACAGATGAGCAAACTGAGGTTGTAGGCAATTAAGTGGCCTGCCCAAAGAGTGCAGCTAATTAGTGTCAGAGCTGGAACCCAGACTCAGGCAGTCTGCCCCAGAACCCTTGTTCTTAACCACCGGTATGCTGTGCTTCTAACATCCTGAGATGTTCTGGAGTCCCATGTTTGCAATCATTTACGTCCTTCTGTGCTTCCCCATGTCTCTGCCTAGGACCTTTGTTGGTAACATCTCCAAGCTCGTGGGTGAGTGTGGGACAGAGGGAAGAAGAGAACCAGGGCTCAGAAGCCTTGGAACTCCCAACAGGCTGGCACCCCTAGATCCCCGGGCCCAGTTCCCCCGCATGTTCATCTGGCACCGGCTGGCAGATGGGTATGCTGGCCAGTCCTGCCAGCTTGCCAGCTGGCCCAGAGCACCCAGTGGCTGGCACCTTGGCCACTTGGATGGGCTGCCGGCCCGCCTCCCACAGGCATGCAGCTGGCAGCGAGGAGCAGATGGGCCGGCCGGCCGGGCCGTTGGCTCTCCATTAAGCTGCCAGCTGGCTTTGCTGCGCCTGGTGCTTTGGCACCTCTGGGCTGGCATCGGTGGGCAGGAGGGCTGACATGCTGGCTTCCTATGGATGGGCATCTGGCACAGGCAGCAGAGAGGAGGGTTCCTCAGCCCCCTCCTGGCTGCCCCCTTAAATGTCCAGGGACCTCAGCCAATGGTGGCTGAAGCCAGAACCCACCTACCATTACCCTGAAGAGTCTGCAATTGGAGTAAGCTCTTTCTTCCTCATTTTCTATTATCCGTGTTGATTTCCACAAGTTTCGGCCTCCCTGGGATGTGCCCCATTCCTGCCCTCTGACTCCCAACCTTCTCACCTGCTAGGGAAGGGGAGTCCCCTAGTCTCTGCCAGCTCCTCTCTGCCTCCCTCAGAGTCTGGCCACCTGTCCTGTTCAGTTTGGCTACTTCAGAGGCTCCGCTTCTGCAGCTGCCAGAGGACTGGACCCCATGAGAGCCGAGATCCCTGCGAAATGCTGTATGAAAGCTCAGAAGATACGGGTTTGAGTCTTGGCATGTCCGCATGTGTGCTGTGAGAACCTGGACATGAACCTCTCCCTCTCTGGGCCTTGGTTTTCCCACCACTTCTTTCTCATATCTCACTCCAAATGAAAGAGATCAGAATAGAGTAGAATCTCATCTCGGGGTCCCTAGATAAAATTCCCTGGGTTCATGATCCCTGGCCCTATGCACAGTCTCGTGGGTTGGGGTGTTGTTATGGATTGTGTCCCCCAAAAGATGTTGGACTTTTACCCCCCAGGACCTGGGAATGGGATCTTATTTGGAAACAGAGTCTGTGCAGAAGACCAAGTTAAGAAAAAGTCATTAGGGGGGCTCTAATCCAGTATGAACGTGTCCTTATAAAAGGAGGAATTTTGACACAGGGATAGACACACATGAGGAGGAGATGAAGTGAAGGCACATCCATCTACAAGCCAAGGAACACTGAGCCATCAGAAGCTAGGAGAGAGCACTGGAACCAATTCTCCCTCACAGCCCTCAGAAGGAGCCAACCCTGCTGACACCTCAGTTTCAGTCCTCCAGCTTCTGGAACTGTGAGACAACGAATTTCTGTTGTTCAAATCCACCCAGTTTGTGGTCCTTTGTTACAGCAGCTCAGAACACTAATATGGGTGGGGATAGAATTTTCTAGAAGACTGTCTGTGCATTTACTCAGGTTATCAATAGGGCTTCTGACCCACCCCACCCTACTCAGACCATTAAAGTCCTTTCCAATCCTCACATTCTAGAATTCTAAATAATGAAGGGTACAGCAGAGAAAAGCATGACAGCCAGGTTTGGCTCTCCAGGGGATGCTTTATTCAGGCAAACTGAATTCATTACCCATGATTTCAGATTTGAAGGAACTTAATCAAAACTAAAGGCCAGCTCCTGTTTAATATCTGGCTTTGGATGTGATATCGGAAGACCTTGGTTCAAACCCCTGTCCCCCTGCTTTCTGGCTGAGAGACCGATTAAGCCTGTAGAGCCGCCAAGAGGAAGGCAAGTGAAAATATGAATCAAGCAACTTTAAAAATTAATGCCTTCTCATCCTGTCACTCCACTTCTGGGCATCCATCTGAGGCTACGTGTTACAGAAAAAGTTTTATTTACAAAGGCATTTATTGAAGCAACTGGTTTATAAATTTGAAAAAACAAAAAGGAAATAAATGTCCCTGAATGAGATTGGTGGTTTAGGATACTGGCAGCCCCAAGGACTAGGCACCTGACTTCAATACCTGACAGGGTCAGGAAGTCCATTATTTCACCTTGTGGGAAGCCCAGGGAGAGGGTGCACTGATGAGAGGCCTCCAGGGGTCTGCATCTGCTCTGCTGCCTCCTTCCCTGAATGATGGCTTTGTCCCTGGGATGACTCTCCTCATGGACACAAGATGGTTGCAGAGCTCCTGGCATCACTCCCAGATCCAGCCACCTCCAGAGAAAAAACAGGAGCTTTGTCTCAAGAATGCTTCCCTGTAAGTGTCAAGTAACCTTCCCCAGAGCTCCCCATACCCCAGCAAACTTTCCTTCATATCCCGTTGATTGTGATTGGGTCTTACCCAACACTGTAAGAGAGCTGACTGTGATTGGCATGATCAGTCAGGGCCCGCCGGTGAGCTTGGAGATGGGGCTGGCCCCAGACAAAGATGATGAACTTGGACTCTATCAGGAAAGAAGTGGTAGGAGTTCAGAACTGGGTGTCTGGTAGGCAATCAACAGACAGATAATTCACCACAGGATGGTGTGCTCGTCACTAGTTAGTGGTTTAGCAGTAATTAAAAAGTTAGAATTACATTAAAAAGGCGGGATCCCTGGGTGGCGCAGTGGTTTGGCGCCTGCCTTTGGCCTGGGGCGCGATCCTGGAGACCCGGGATCGAATCCCACGTCGGGCTCCCTGCATGGAGCCTGCTTCTCCCTCTGCCTGTGTCTCTGCCTCTCTGTCTCTCTCTGTGTAACTATCATGAATAAATAAATAAAATCTTTAAAAAAATAAAAAAAAAGGCAAAATAACAAACAGGTAGAGTCTGAGATATACACAACAAGAGCTGGGATCACCAATGAGAATGTATTCTTGCAAAAAAAAAAAAAAACAAACAAAAAAAAAAAAAGAGAATGTATTCTTGCAAATCAGTAAGACCAACACTCCCACATGATTGGCAAGCATGAATATGTAAATGAGATACAAATAGATTTGCATTGGTTCAGGGAGAAAAATAAAGTTGATATCACTGATAATCAATACACTTTGCCTGCAAACTGGGCTGGGATAACAGAAAGTCACTGCTGCATTTTTGAGGAAATAGTCACTCGAATGCATTGTTGATGGGAGCACAAATGGGTACAGGAAGTTGGCCTTGAGATTGTACCCGTTTTTTTTTTTTTAATGGAAGCAAAATTCACATAATGTAAAACCAAGCCTGTTCAAGTGGGCCATTCGGTGGCATTTAGCACATTCAGGATGTTGTGCGACCCTAACATCTATCTAGCTCCAAAACATTTCATCACCCCCGAAAGAAAATCCCACACCCACTGAGCAGCCATTCCCCATTCCCCTCCCACCTCCAGCCTGACACTCACCAACCCGCTCTCTGTCTCTATGAATTTACCTATTCTGGATTTTCATATAGATGGAATCATGCAATATGTGACCTTTTGTGTCCGGCTTCTTTCACTCAGCATCATGTCTTCTAGGCTCATCCACGTGACAGCATCTATCAACACCTCATGCCTTTTGATGGCTGAATAATAGTCCGTTATATGTGCCTGCTTTCTGACCTCTCAATTTCACTTCTGGAAATTTATCCCAAGAAAATGATTATGAGGTTGTGCGAAGAACAGCTACCCGGATCTTCCAGAAGATGTTATTTAGATGGCCACAAGATAAGCCTGGAGAAATTATTTATGATTTATCTATATGATGGAATACTATGAAAGCGCCATCAGTTATATGGCAGTAGAATATTTTCTAGTACTAGAAAATACTTACGGCGTCTTGATCAGTTTTTGAAAAACAGATTATACACCCGCATTCTTCGCACGATCCCACTGTCACTCATGCTTTGCCTTACATCTATGTTCTTTACATTATTTACTCATTCTATTACGTTATTATCATATTTGCCACTCACCTTTCCATCCTTTACATGACATTTACATTATGTACATTTGCTACTTAGGGAGCACCTACTGTGTGCCAGGCACTGTTCTGGGTGCTGATTACAAAGCCATGATTTAAATAGATGGAAGTGACTGACCTTGGGTAGCTTTCTACCTTCTGCTGTGTGTAAGCTTGGTGCAGGGATGAATAGGAAAGGGGGGACTCCCAGAGGGGAGGGGAGGAGCAGGTTCTAGGCACATGTGTTGAGGGTCTGGATCTTTTTCTCTTTCTTTCTTTCTTTCTTTCTTTCTTTCTTTCTTTCCTGTAATGTCCACAGTTTCTTCAACAAACAGATGTATTACTTTAAAATCAGGGAAAAGAAAGCAGTCCTGGAAGTGGTGAGCTTATTAAAACTAGCTACATCACATCAAAATGAATATAACATTAAATAAAACTGCAGAATTTAAATTTTATAGAAGCCATGCTTACAATTATGTGTGTGTATGTATATATATATATACAGAGAGAGAGAGAGAGAAGCTGAGTAGAAACCCACTTTCTTTTGTATAGTGATTGGCACATAGTGGGTGTTCAATAAATACCTGTTGGATGAATAGTCTATTTTTCCTTTACTTCTGGGTGTTTTTTGTTTTTTGGGTTTTCGTTTTTTGTTTGCTTTTTTTTTTTTTTTTTTTTTTGTATTTCTCATGTTTTCCTCTGGAGCATGCAGTTCCTTTCTTTGTGAAACAAAACATCATTTTATTTTTTAAAAAATTAGGTGTATAGTACACTTGCAAGGTAAATAAACCTTTGTGTGAGGAGCTAAATGAAACCTGGTCTGCGCAGAGCACCTTCCACCTCATAGTAGGCCTTCTAGAAATGTTTGTTCCTTCTTTTCTCCCTGGAGTGCTTTAAAAAGGATCCTATTTACAAGAGAAAATTGATTCCCACACAACTGTTTTTCTCCTGCACATCTGTGATATAAATCAGAGCCTTCCTGAAGAGCATCTTCGAGCTCATAAACTCTCAGAACTGAGAAGGACCTTGAAGACTCCCCTTCCCGCCCTTCTTCCCTACAATCCCAAACTACAGATGAGGCTACTGAGGACCAGAGAGGGTAATGACCTGCCCCAGGCCACAGAAGCCAGCGACAGAGCAGGAATGGGAAATATCTTAGTCTATTGGGGCTGCCATAACAAAATGCCACAGTCTGGGTGGCTGACATGACGGACGTTTTTTTCTGCTTTTCTGGAGGTTGGAAGTCCGAGATCAAGGTGGGGGCAGAACTCATTTCTGCTGAGCGCTCTCTTCCTGGCTTGCTCATCACTGTGTCCTCGGGTGGTGTTTCCTCTGTGTGTGTAGACAGAGACCCAACCTCTGGAGACTCTTGCTCTTCTTACGAGACACGGGTCCTGTGGGATCAAGGCTCCCCCCTTACGGCCCCATTTAACCTCAATGACCTACTTAAAGGCACCATCTCCAAATACAGTCACTTTGGGGGTTAGGGCTTCAGCATAGGAATTTTAACCCCATAATTCAGCCCATAACAGCGACCCACTCTTTACCTCCCTGAATCCAGTTCTTTCTACCATGTCCAGCTATCCCTGCCGCTTTGCGCACAGAGGAGGTTCAGGTTATAACAACACTTTATGCTCCCTGGGAAGGAGTGGGTTGTCTGCTGGGAGCCTCTGCCTTCCCTACGCAAATCCAAACTTCCATGGGAGGTTGCCTTCATCCTTGCAAAGAGGCAGAGTCCAGCTTCTAGAAGAAAAGCTCTAACAGGTTGCCTCTCTGCCTTTGGTGTTACTGTGACACTCTGACACTCTGACAGTGGAGTTTCCCAAAAGACACCTGCGTACTAGTGCATTCTACATTTCCTGAGCTCTGCTAGCCCCCGGGCCAACTCCTGCATTGGGCTCCAGGGCACAGCAACAAGCATAGCTCCTCCTTCCTGGCTCCAGATGCTAGTGAAGGAGAAAGACACACAAACAGTAGACCTGAGCAAAGACCCAAGTCCCGGGGAGGCCAGTCTCAGGAGAGGAGCTGGACAGATGCTTCCATGAAGGCAGTGAGTGACTTTAGGATCGTGTTCTTGAAGCATAGACCCTTATACGGGTGTACGGGGATGGACTCACTGAAGCCCGGAAACCAGTGGGGTTGTAGGCAAATGATGGGAATGTGTATTTGTTCCTTAAGAGACAGCATGCAATTTTTCATCTGATTATCCAAAGGGATTTGAAGTCCCTCTTCCCCTCAGAGTTTAAGAACCCCTGTCTACACTGGATGGGGAGGTGTTTCTAGCTGCAGAAGATGGAGCATTGCAAGCATAGAAGTACCACGTGCAAATACAAGGGGAAAAAGAGTCCTCGAGGGTGGAGCATAGGGGGTGGCAGGGAAGCAGGAAGGCAGATGGGGCCCACCTCATAAGCACCCAGCTCCCTTCAGTCTGGGTAAGGAATTTATCTGGTAGACCCATCGGTAACTCTTCCTGATGCTCAAGGTTGCAGTTCTCTAAGTCCTGTTAATTCCAGAGGTGCCCTTTTGCTGTCTAGGCTCTACTTTAAACCCTGGATAACCCGAGAGTTCCTAGAGCCCTGTGGTCTGGGAACCAGCATCATTCCCTGGATAGCTGGTTGGAAATACAGAATCTCAGATCCTGCCCCAGACCTGCTAAATCCAAATCTGCGTGCTACTGAGATCTCCAGGTGCAGGGCCAAGTTTGACAAGTGATATCCTGGAAAACTCCTGTCACTCAGAAAGTCCACTGTGATGTGCGTCCTCTGGCCGGGCTCAGATCGGACTGGCACGGCCAACAGGCCATGTAGAGGGGGAAGTGGGCTTGGGGACGGGGATGGGGATTGGGCAGAGTCACACGGCTGAGGAGTCCCGGCCACATCAGCCTGTCCCTGACCCTGGGCTGCCTTCCACGTAACCTGGAGACAAGTAGCTCCATCAGCTCTGTCCGCCGGCCCCCTCCCCCACCCCCTGGAGCCCTGTCAGGGACCCAAGGAGGGAGCGATCCACACCCTTCGTCTCTTCTGCCCACACCCTGCATCCTCCCAACTCCCCGGTCATGTATAAAACATTCCCAGAAACCACTTACTCCTCATGCATTTTCCATGAAGCCAGGCCCAACTTAAAACATATAAATATAAAAATATCAAGAAGCACTTTTTTAAAAAAGGACATGTTTCATAAAATACCAAGAGACCCATTTCCGCGCTTGCCCTCCTCCCAGGGCCGCCTCCCAGGGTCGCTCTCTGCTCCTTCCTCCTCTGGCAGCATCGGGGCCTTTCCTGCTCAACTCTGGCCTCCTTCCCCCATTCTCTTTTCATTTCTCTTCTCTGTCTTCCTTCACCCTTTCTTCTCTCCTCTCAGTGCCTGGACCTCTCTCTTCCCTTCCTTCACCTCTCCCTCCAGCTCTCTCTCTCTCTGGCTGGCTTTGCACCTGCATTCCACACCTCCTACCTGCCTTTGTTTCCCTCTATTTCTCCCTCATGATCTTCCTGATTCTCTTGCTCTGTCTCGCTGACTGAGCATCTCCTGTTTTCTCCCTGCTTGGTGTCTACCAGGGTCTCCGCTGGCCCCACACCCTTGAAAATGGTTCGGGTTAAAAGGAATGACAATGATATTAAGAGATGGTGCAAATATGGAGCAACCGGAACTTTGAGCACAGTCAGTGGGCAGACCGAGGTGCGAACACTGTGGAAACAGTCTGGCAGCTTCTAGCAAAGCTAGAGGTGTGCTTACCCTGTGACCAGATGGTCCATGTGCCTGGGTATGTTCTGAAGAGAAATGAGGACTTAAATCCCCAAAAGACATGTGGAAAAACGGACACACCAGCTTCCTTCAAATTAGCTAAAACTGGAAACCGAGTGACCGAGTGACCATCAGTGGGACAAATGGACAACCAGATTTGGTTTATGTAAATATTGGAATCCGGAATGGCAATTAAAGAATGAACCACCTACCCTCTGGACATAATGATATGGACCAATGTGCAAAACTTTTAGGTTTGGAGAAACAAAACCCAGTCCTACACGCACACACAAATGCATACTGTACGCTTCCATTTATAAGAAGGTCAAGAACAAGCAAAACTAATCTATGGTCCAAAAAGTCAGAAAAGTGGTTATCCTTGGGGAGGGGGGTGTAGGTTGGCAGGAGAGCTTGCTGGGGGTTTGGGAATATTCTACTTCTTGATCAGAATGGCTCTCCTGGGAACAGTAGGAACTTAGGTAAATACTCACCATTGCACTCACTGAATGCACTTACTACTCATGCAGCTTATTGCATGTGAGGTTTTCTACAGTTAAAAAACATAAAACATAATAATACATGACTTTGTTTATCCTAATAATTCTTATTATTACTGCCATGAGCAAATGGCTCAGACTCAAGGCCTGCAATCTCAGACTCTGGTTCCAATCCCATTGATTAAGATGGGGACAGGCATGTATGTCCCAGCCACAGCCCCCATGGCTGAGAGCCCACCTTCCTCCTAGACTAGCTCCAGTCCTGGGATCCTACAGACAGAGAAGCTGTTCCCACCCACTCTCCACAATCCATGTATCTTTCTGATGCTTTGGGGTTTCTTCCCCTGCGTCATCTGCAACTATATTATGATGAGGGTTTAACTCAGCACTTGTTCTGATAACCAAGTAGCTCATTAACAGCACAAAACCTGAACCCAAGTTCATGGAAAGAGGGTGGCCTCCTTGCAAACCTTGGGGAAGTCTTTCTGCCCACAGAGCCATCAGAATGCTCTTAGAGCTGATGGAGGGGGGAGACTGGAGGGAATCAAAATTCCAGCTTGGGGACTCTGAAAGGGCCTTTATTTATATTTTTCTTCTTTATTCGAGTCTTCCCAGGAGGGGAGGAAAACAAGGAACCCAGGGTTTTTTTCTATTTCTGCAGCGTGGGTGTGAGCCCAACACACACAGCCCTTGGAGGCAAACTAAAACCCACTTATTTTCATTGAAGGGGAGGGACCAGGACCAGAGGGACCCCAGTACTATTAGTTAAATAATGGTGCTTAAAAATGCATTGAATTTAGCTGCCTCCCTCCCCCCTAAAAAAATCTGGAATGTTCCTATTGAGTATACTTTTTTCCCCTTGCTTATGAATATTAATGCTCCTCTCAGAGAGATCTACTTGAAAAAAACAAGAATAAATTAAATACCTACAGATTTTTCTAATTCCTCTTTTTGGTGACATGCCGTCATTACATCAAATTACTGAGATGGGCCCGCTCTCTTTTTTTTTTTCTTTTTGGGTGAAAATTATGGAATATAAAGTATATGTAAATGGAGCAAAGGAGGAAAAAAAAAAAACCTGCGAAGGAAGAATAGGGAAGGAGAAGCATTAGGTATTCCGCCGGCGTAGTAGTCAGCCAATTAATCAAGCAGTGGCGAGAAAAAGATGCAGAGGGATGAGTTCGCCCTTCACGTTGATGGGGCCGGCGCAGGGCAAACGCTCCGGCACCTGAGCTCACGGTTAGGCATGCAGAAAGGGATCATGGGAATATCTTCCCGTCTTTGTCTTTCTCGTGAAGGATGGAAAATGTCAAGCTGTTGTTTGGCTGGATTGAGGGGGGGTGGGGGAGAGTTGAGGAGAATTCACAGTCTGGCAAGGCAAGGTTTTAACTCTTTGAGAATATCTCTGCTTCCCCTCCCTCCCCAGCCCCCAGCTCCACCTTCTTCTTCTCCCAGCCCCTGAGCACATCTGTAGGGAACTCTGCCTGCAAACAGCAAGTGGGAGGGAGCTGATTGATGGTGACACGCAGGCTGGGGCAGCCAGTGTATGCGTGTGCGTGTGCGTGTGCGTGTGTGTGTGTGTTCTTGTGCACATGTGTCATGGCGTGGGGGTGGGGGCCAGAGGCATTTTTCCTTTCCCCCATAAGTGTTCTTTGTTCACTCTGGAAATGAGTATGCATGACCCCTTCTCTCCCCAGTCCTGTTACATCCCCTTTGGAAGTGAGAGGTGCCTTGAAATTGGAGAGTGGCCACAAAAAGGATGAGGGGAGTGGTGAGGCTTTGAGGCTTTGGGGCTCCCTCTGCATGGCCCTCAGTGTGCTGAGGCCACCCAGGAGAGGCACCTGACAGTCGTCCCTTACAGCAGCCAGAATTCCAGCATAACTCTGAAGAGCTGACCATTCCCAGGGCCGGTACTAGAGGGAGAGCCTCAGCACAGGGATTATCATTCGCACCAGTAACACTGGAAGTAATAATAATAATTATTAACACTGATAATATTACTATTGTAATAACCTGCCAACTTCCATTAGTAATGCCTTGTCTTGACTCTTTTAAATTCCCACGTCAATTCACTTTTTAAAAATTCCAGCAAATCCTTGATTCCAAGGAAAGGTGTGTCATCAAATCACTCATTGGGAAAATAAATATTTGATTCTCTTCACCTTCCCCGGGAGTGGGCATTGAGTGGTCTACATGACAAATGAGATCCTGAGAGTGGAGATGGGAGGGAATTTGGTCTAGACCGATAAGTGGGCATAGACCCACTTCTCCACTTCCCACTCCAAGGATCGCTGTAATTTTGGCCAGAGACCATTGAGCAAAATGCCCTATACCCTGCTCCACCACTGTCACCCCTGACCTGCCCCATGACCGTTAACCAGCTCATCATGTGATCCTGGCATGGGCCCCAAATACTAGATTTAATCCATACTTGAAGTATGATCCATCGACCAGCAGCAACCTCCCTCCTGAGAGCTTGCTAGAAATGTATAATCTCTGGCCCCAGCCCTAACGAATCAGGATCTGCATTCCAAATCCCAAGGAGTTTGTGTACACACTGAGGTTGGACAAACACTCTTTTAAAACAAATTTTCTCCCCACATTCACTATCTAAAATCTGGATGAGTATATCGTTCAAAGGCTGCTTCTACTCCACGAAATATGGTAACAGGTGGCTTTCTCTTAGAAGTGTAGGCACTGCTCCAGTGCTCTGCATGCCTTATCTCAGCCCTCCTCGAGAGCCAAGAGATGAGCACTGTTGCTATCTGCTATTACAGATAAGGTCATGGAGGCACAGAGAGGTAAGGCGACTTGCCCAAGGACAAACAGCCCGTAAGTGGCAGCACCAGCATTTGGACTGAAGCACCAGAATCCACGGACATAACCTCCAGGTCAGTGATTCTCAGACTTGAGCTTGCATCAGAATCACCCTGAGGCCTTATTGCAAATTCTGGGCCCCACTGCAAAGTTTCAGATACAGAGGTTTGGGGTGGAGGCCAGGAATTTGCATCTCTAACAACCTCCTGGCACCACTGAGAACTGAGGTTCACTGCAGGACCATTACTTCTGCTAAGAAACCAACTGGTTTAATTATGAACCTCAACCCAACACAATCAAGATGTGAATCAGCACCTCTGTCCTAAAAAGAAAAAAAAAAATGTTGGGGATGGGGAGTGGGATAAGTGGAAATCTCAAACAACTAAAATCCAAACAAACCAACAAAGCAAAAGGCACTCCAGAGAAGGCCCAATTTGCCTTTTGATAATCCCATATTTGGTGGCATTAGCTGTCCCGACACTCCTCATGGCCGTGGCTAATTGAGGGTACATTGCAGCATCATTGCTGTAATAATCCTTTCTGTTATTTAACCGGGACGATACATGGGGTTATAATGAGTTTCCTTCCTCTGTTCATTAAACAGACATTTACAAGGCCTATCCTGTCCTGGTCGGGCTCTGTGCAGGTCACTGGAGACGGAGACAGATGAGCTGCCTGCCCCGAACTCTGACAACTCTCAAGTGGTCGGCCACGCCCTTCCATCTCCAGGGAAGGGGTGGATAAATTCTGGGAAAACAGGGTCCTGAAAGGGATTCACAGCTGAATGTTGCTTTTTTTATAGTATGCATTTTGTAAAAGTTGTATCTGTTCATAAACTAAAGTAATAGTAATGATGATGGGACTCCTGGGTGGCTCAGTGGTTGAGCATCTGCCTTTGGCTCAGGGCATGATCCCAGGGTCCTGGGATCGAGTCCCACATCAGGCTCCCTGCAGGGAGCCTGCTTCTCCCTCTGTCTGTGTCTCTACCTCACTCTGTGTGTCTCTCATGAATAAATAAATAAAATCTTTAAAAAAAATAGTAACAATGATGATGATCATTTTAAAATGCAAAATTGAAAATGAAACTCCCAAAGTCCCTTTTCCCAAGGATAATCACTCAAAAACTTTCTGACAAGTATTCTTTTAGACCCCACCTCCTCCCCTCCACCCCCACCCCTGCCTTCTCTCTCCCCCCACCACATACAGATACATGACTACGCACAGATCTCCACGTGTCAGGGAAGTGGTAGAAAAATACTAGCAGTACATCAGGCAGCTAAGAGCCAAAAAGGTGTCAGGGGAAGGGGGAATATAACTAGTGAGATCCAGAAGTATAAAATAGGGGCCAATAGGGCAGCCCGGGTGGCTCAGCGGTTTAGTACCGCCTGCAGCCCAGGGTGTGATCCTGGGGTCCCAGGATCGAGTCCCACGTCAGGCTCCCTGAGTGGAGCCTGCTTCTCCCTCTGATCAAGGAGAGAAGGATTCCTGTCTCTGCCTCTGTGTGTGTGTGTGTGTCTATGAATAAATAAATAAAATCTTAAAAAAAAATAGGGGCCAATAGCCCAGAAGACTGTATCTGGGGTCAGAGATGAGAAGGGATAGATAGGGCTGGGCATGCAGCAGGACCTGGATCATGAGCACTCATCAGGCACTGATATGCACTTTGAATTTTACTCTAAAAGGAAAAGGGAGCCATGGCAGGTTCTAGGCAGGGAAAAAGACTGCATCGGTTTTGCCTCAAGGGGAGCTCTCTGGTGGTTAGTGGTTAGTGTGGGAGGTGGACTGAACAAGAGAAACCTTGAGAGGATGGCTGCATCAGATTCACCAGAGCTAAGGAATTAAAAAAGAATGATGTCAGGATGCCGAAGTGGGTGGGTGGGGACGTGTCTGCGTGGCGGGCATTTCCTGATCAAGGAGAGGATTCCTGTCTTCTGATGCCTCCTCTCTGCAAACTCCAAAGAGAAGCAGCCGAAAAACAAAGCAAAACTCCAGACTTGCCCTGTGTAAGTCTCTTCATCTCTCTGAGCCTCAGTTTCCAGATCTGCAAAATAGGATTCAAATTCTCACTTGGCCAAGTGTTCAAAGCGCAAATGAATACAGCTGGATTTTGCAAATTATGAAGTTTCTCCCCAACAAGTGACCATGGTAGCCACTCTTGCCCTTATGGTGGATGGTGTTTGAACCTCTTGTCTCATAGAACTTTTCACACTTAACCTTCTGTTTGCATCCCGTCGGATCTTTCTTCTTCTGCCTCCAAAGCTAGACTGTCAACTCGAAGTTTCTGTGCAGAGAGAAATGTAGATTTGTGCTGGTGCAGACAGGAGAATTAAGATCTTGGGATAAGGCAGGTCTGGGTTCAAATGCCAGCTCTTCTACTTTCTACATCTGTGACTTTGGACACATTTCTTCACCTCTTGGGGCCTCATTTGTACCCTCTGCAATAATGGCATGG
This sequence comes from Canis aureus, assembly GCF_053574225.1. Lineage (NCBI taxonomy): Eukaryota > Metazoa > Chordata > Mammalia > Carnivora > Canidae > Canis > Canis aureus. Next base: position 24,153,464 of record NC_135637.1, on the reverse strand, counting down.
TGGGGGGGTCCCCTACTTTGATGACTTTGCAAAGATTCCATGAAATACAGCATGTGAAATTACCTAGCTCAGTACCAGCCACATAGCAGGTGCTCAATGAATGCAGTGCCCTTAGCAGTTGCCCTGGCCTGACATGGCCTGAGTGAGCAGCTAGAAAGGAGGGCGTCTTCTCTGCTTCCAAAGGGTAGTAATAATTAAAACACCACCATCAGTATAACAACAGCTAGCATCAAGTACCACCTACAGGCCCATAGTGCTTAGCTACATTCCGTAAGTATAGAAAACATCTTTATTATTCCATGTGACAGTCCCTCCGGGTAGATTCTATTACCCCATGTCACAGATAAGAAAACTAAAGTCCAGAGAGGTAAGCTAATCTGTCCAAGGTCACACAGGAGCTGAGGGGTGAAATCAGGTCCCCTGTTCCCAGTGCTGTGTTCTTATAAAACATAAAGATAAATGGCCCCTTGGTAGTTAATTATATCATATCCAATTTTAACTGAGCCCCTCCCACATATGAGGTGTTTATCAGATTTTATCTACAGCCCTCACACTACCCTTTCAGAGAGGCTTTGTCAACCCCAGTATAGAGATGGTAAAAGCAAGGCTCAGAGAGGTGAATCCACTTGCCTGAGGTCACACAGCCAGGAAGCATCAGATCCCAGGTCTGGAGCCAAGTTGCAGATCCCAGGGTGGTGGCTTGATTTCACCGCCTCTGTGTGGAGGGCAGAGAAAGGAGGATGTTCTGTTAGTGCCTTTCCTGGAGGGACACACACTTCCTTCCTCCTGTGAGCCCTCCCAACCCTGGGGGATGGCAGCCACCAAGCCAGAGGGCTTTAGAAGGATGCAACTGCTCTCTCTGTCTATTCAGTCTCCCTCAATGGCTCATGCCTTCCAGCAACTTATTCTTCCTGAAATGTGCCTGTCTTGGGTTTCTATGTATGCTGTGAATTTCTAAAATGCTGATATAAAGATGACACATCCCTATTTTTGGAGGAGAAACGCCTCCATCCTCATCACCCTGAGAAAGGAACACTAAGCTGGGGCAGGAGGTGGTGCTGAAGACCTGGTTCAGGTGCTGTGTGAGCCTCTCTGGGTCTCAGTGACCTCATCCATAAAAGGGGCAGATCTACACAGGAGCTGAGCCCAGCTTTGACACTCTATGGCTCTCTGCTTCTTAGATCTCTGACTCAAATCATAGACTTTGGTGGATTCAGCTGGTAACCCAGGGCAGCTACCTCTTTGGGGTTGTTACCCATCCCAGGGTCATTTGTACTCTCTGCTTCAAAGTTTTTATTAAGTCCAGAAACGCCCCCACAGAAGATAACAACACCCACCTTAAAGGAGTGGATCCAGCCTTCAGATATGCACGAAAAGGGCAGACTCTGAAGAGGAAGAGCTGTGTCCTCGGGGCAGCCAACCCTGAGAGCTCTTTCCCTCTGTTCCCACCCATAACCACACCTGTCCCCATCAATCTTTGCAAGAGCAGCCATAACTGGCCGTGGAATAGCTAAGCCCTGGGAAAATTTCACCCTGTTCTTCTTGGTATTTTGTGAGTGATACAGTAAAAATGTATGGACGTGACATGACGCTCACAATCAATTCATAAGTGGGAAAAAAATGATCACGTAAGAAAAGCAAGTTACAGAGTAATATGTACGGTACGATGCTATATTTTAAAGCTATATACTATTTAAACGTGTATTTATATGTATAAGTATAAATTTTATGGGGAAATGATCCTTGAGGCACATAGAGCAAAATGCTAACGGTCGCTTTCTCTGGAAAGTAGAAAAAAATGATTTTTTAAAACTTTCTTCCCCCAGTTCCACAACCCATAAGCCACTGAGGCAGGGATGAGACCCTCTAGATTCAGCATCTGGCAAAGCATGAACACACAGTAGGTGCACAATGAATATTTGCTGAAAGAATGGAAGGGAACTTTTCTGCACATTTTCTATAATGCACATGAATTATACTTAAAAAAAGAAAAAATTAAGAAGTGCTTAATCATTAAGTAAAAACTTTAAAAATAGGCAGGTAACTGATCTGCATGAAGTGCCATGATAGGGGTTGGGACAGAAGGAGACAGGCCACTCTGGGCAGCAGGAGGCAGGAGGGTAGGGAGACACCGTGGGTGGAGGGCAGAGCCAGGCGCATGTCCTCAAGCTGCAGGGCTTTGGGAAGCCACCTGAGCTCAGCCTCCGGCAGAAAGGGAACTTTGGACAGCATACCATGGAAACAGCATTTACAAGACATTGGTACCAAACCTGTCCTCCCTGGCCAGGCACAAACAGCCCCCATGCTTCCAGAATATGAGGATGGCGTGAAAGTGGACCATCAATCCAACTTGGATCACTAGTGCTAAGGAAGTCCCCCATAGCAGAAACACGTCCCCTCCCCTGGCCTGCATGTCAGACCAAGCCCTCAGCCCAACTCAGGCTCTGGCCAGAAGCCCATGACGTCCAGGCAGGAGGCCACATCCAGACCCCCTTACCTACCTAGCTCATGGGTGCTGATGCCAACGACAGGCCAATGCTGGGGTTTGAGGCAGCCATGCCTAGGCTGTGTATCTTGACCACTCAGTTTTCTCATCTATAAAATGGGGACTGAGGACCAGGCAGCCAGGCCCTCCCTCTAGCACCATGCAGCCTTCTTCTCCCGCCTGAACTACCCAAGGGAAGTCTCAGTGGCTCACTGGGTCTGCGGGAAACAAGGCTGGACAAGGACCCCAGGCCTTACTCCCTAGAGGGTAAGTCGCTCTTGCCCGCAACTGCAATGAAGCTACAGAGATGCTCTCCAGGTGGCCCTGAGGGCCTGGTAGTTGAAGATTTGCAAGGAGGTGCTGCTGGCCTGTGTGCAGAACATGTGAAAGGCTGTGTTTTCTCTCCCTGTCACAGGACATCAAGCTGTTCCTCTTCAAATTCGCAGCCGTGATCTGGCGTTAGGCCCAAGGTAGTTGGGTGCTCCGCGCTGGGGGTGCTCCCTCCCTATTAAAGAGAGTTTCCATGCATTGGTTTGGTTTGGTTTGACTTGATTTGATACTTCTTTGTTTGCAGCCTCAGTCACCAGGAGTTGCTGGAACATGTCTTGAAACCCAGAAGAAAGAAAAACAAAACAAAACAAAACAAACCACCACTTCACTAGATTGTGAGCCAGAAGGAAACCAAGACTTTACTGAATTATCGGCGGAAACAATGGGTTAAACAATAGCATACACTAGACATCATATAGGCTCACAGTATCTGGAAGCCCAAGATCAGGGCGTTAGCATGGAGTCGGGGGAGGTTGGGAGAGGGTTCTCTTCTGGGTCACAGACTTTTCGAATTCTCCATGGCAGAGAGCAGAGAGAGGAAGCAATTTCTCTCCTGACTTTTATAAAGGTGTTAATTCTATTCATGAAGCTTCCACTCAAAGGCCACACCTCCTTCTGCCATCACCTTAGGGATTAGGTTTTCATATATGAGTTTTAGGGCAACACAAACATTCAGTCTGTGGCAATGGAGCTCCAGTGACTGGAATGGGTAAAAAAAAATAGAGGTGCAGCAAGTGTCTGGCCTCATATAAACAGTTTTTCCTCCAGGGGACCTGGAGCTGGGAGCTGGAGATGGCCGGCCCTACCTGGGTTTGGGTCCTGGCTCTGCGCCTTTACGAACTCCATGACCTTGGAGAAGTCTTTTTGCCTTGAGGCAGCCAGCCAGGCCTCAGCTGGACATGGGTGCATTCCCTCCTCCACTCTGGACCTCAGTCTTCTCATCTACAAAATGGGAGGAATAATGACAACTTCCTTATGTGATTCTTGGGAAGGTCAAGGAAATCATTCATGTATCGCATCAGCTTTGAGCACAGGGCTAAGTTGCACCTCATCATAAAATGGAGAATGTGGTGCCCCCTTCAAAGCTGGCAAGGGTCACATGCATGGGGAAGTATGTGGCACACTGTAAGGAAGCTCCTTCTATGATAGATACCTTCATGGCATCGGAACCATGTTCCAAAGGTTCTGAAGTCTGAACGAAGGTGATAGCTGCATTTCATGCCCGAGACCCTCACTCCAGCTGGGACCAGGTTATGAAGAACACTGCATTGCCCTAAGCTGCCACCTTCCTCCACCCCTGCCTCCCCACATGTGTAAACACACATATACTTCACTCCGGGGGGCAGTTCATCAGGCCTCAGGCACTAACCAGCAGAGCAAAGGCTCCCCCTCCTGCTTCCCCTGCTACTCGGTGCTCCCCATTTCCCTGTTTTTCCCATAAGATCCCTCTCTGCCCCATCCTCCACACGGGGGATCCACCTGTCTGGACCATATCGAAGGCCCCCAGGGTCTAGCCAATGGGAAGGTTCAGCAGGAGACGGGGAGCTATGAGGTTGGAGTGCTCCCTTCCAGCAAAGTCACATTGAGCTGGCTGCTTCCCACCACTGAATGGCCCAGCTCCTGCCAGCCAGTCCTCACTCACAACCCTCTGTATCTTGCGGTTCTAGACACCACTCACTTCAGTCCTGGATGTGGTAAAAGCTCCCAGCTATTACTAACCCCTGGGTGCAGCCCTACCTCTGGGGCGTCCCTACATCCTGCCTCCACGTTTATAAGCAGCACCTTTACCAGTCCTCCTCAAATTAGCCGGTAGAAAGACCCCTGCCAGAGCCTCCACTCCCTGCCTCTAACCTCGTCTGCACGTGGTCTTGCCTTGTTGGAATGCCCCTTACCATGCCCCCGCCCTGCTCACACACTCGCCATGGCTCTGCATCACCTCAAGGCCCAGCCAGCCCCACCCGTGGGTCCCTCCCCCCCCAACCTTTGCCCCCACCTCTGCACCCCACTGCACTAGAAGGGTAGAGGCTCCCTACACCACCACCATTGTCACCCCCTCAACCTTTGCTCGGCCCTTCTATGTACCACGTAACATGCACCAACTACCTCATTAGCTCCTCCAAGAAACTCTACAAATCAGCTGTGACTAGTGGCCGCATTCTGCAAATGAGGAAGAAAGTCTTGCCTTTCCAACTTCCCTGCTCACACACTAAGGTTCCCAGAGGGCAGCATCTTCCCAACTCCTCTTGGCTTATCCAATTCCTAGCCATCAGCAAATCCACTGCACTCCGTCCAGAAGCTTTTCCGCTCCTCCTGACCACAGCAGGCTTTCTTTTACACACTCACGCAGCATCCAGCTACTTCACTCAGCTCTGAGACATCCCTTTTGAGTTGCTGTTAGAAGCCGTTGCTGATCGACTATTCACTCGCACAGTGGGATTCACCCACACAGAGGCTGAGGAAGCACCAAAGAGAAGCGAAAGCCAGACTTGGGCCAGGCATAGTCGGGGGTGCCTCTCTGGGGAGAGGATGGCCAAGCTGAGAGCTGACAGGCCAGCAAGAGGTAATCACGGAAAGACTTAGGAAGAGAGTTTTCTGCAGAAGGAGCAGGATGTGCAAAGGCTCTGGGGCACATATAAGAATTACCTGTGGTTTCGTACAACCCGGTGATTCTCAACGAGAGGCAGTTTAGCAAAGTCTGAAGATGTCTTTGGTTATCACAAGTGTGTCGGGGGAATACTACTGGCATCTAATGGTAGAAGCCGAGGATGCGACCAAACAACGTACAATGCATGAGACAGCCCCCCCACAAAGAATTAGCCAGTCCAAAAATCAATAGTGCCAAATTTGAGAAACTGGTAAATCAACACTAGCAGCATCATTTCTGGGAACTTACTAGAAAAGTACATTCCTTGGCCCTTCTTAGACATGCTGAATCAGAAATTCAGTGGGTGAGGAGGGTGGTACAACAAGCTCCCAAGGAGACTCCAAGTCTCTCAGTGTGAGAAGCACAGGTACAGCATCGGTTCTGAGTCCTGGCTATGGATCACAGTCATCTGGAACTCTCCACAACTAACAATAACCTGCCTCTACCCCGAGGGCTCCTGAATAATGAGTCTAAGAACCCAGGCATGGGTATTTTTTGAAGGTCTCCAGTTGCCAGGGATGAGAACCACTGAGCTAAAACAAAGAGGTCAAACATAGATAAGAGACATCTAAGAGGACCAGGGCAGCAGGGCCTCAAATCACATGCTAAGGAGTGTAGACCACATGGAGAGGGCACTGGGGAGCCATGGGTGGGTGGCAAGCAAGGAAGTGACTCTCCCAGATGGTTTGGAGAGATCTCTGGTTGCAGGGGGAAGGCTGGATAGTATAGGCAGAGGCTGAAGCAGGGAGATCAGCAAGGATGCTGGGAGCTGATGGTGGCCTGAGTTGAATCATGTCCCTCTAAAAGATACATGGACGTCCTCACCCCTGGTATCTGTGAATGTGACCTTCTTCGGAAATAGGGTCTTGGCAGGTGTCATCAAGTTAGGAAGTCATACTGTGTCAGAGTGGACCATAAATCCAAGGACCAGTGACCTTATAACAAAAGAGAGAGGTTTGGAGGCATGCAGAGGCACACACACATGCACATGCACATGCACATGCTCATACACGCAAACACATACACTCACACAGAAAACAAAGACGGCCATGTGCCTTTTTCCATGTGCCTCGGAAAAACCGAGGCAGTCACTAGGATGATGTGTCTATAGGCCAGGGAATGCTAAGGATTGCCGGCGACCACCAGCGGCTCTGAAGGGGCAAGGAAGGGCTCGTCCTTAGAGCTTGTGGATGGAGTGTGGCCCCGCCAACGGAAGTGGTCCAAAGCCCAGAACAACTGCCAAGAGGGATCAAGACCCAGACATACTCTCCTCCAGGCCAGCTGCTGGCCTCTGAGGGCAGATGTGGGCCAGGCGCTGGCGAGAGACAGCCCAGTACACAGCAGCTGCCTGCATCGCCTGGGACTGGTGGGGCAGGGACACCGGTGGGCAGGGGGAGGGCAGGGAGGAGAGCCTGCATGAGACGGGCAGCCCTGGAGCCTGGCAGGAGAGATCACCCCTGCACAAGCATCCCCCAGCCAAACGGAGCACTACCTACTAAGCTCCTCGACCAGAGAAAACCTTCTTCGCTCCTCTCCCCCAAAAGGGGCATCCATGATGGGCCCTGGGGCAGACGTGCCGAGGTGTCACCCAGCCTCCATGGAGCTCCATGGACCCACTAGGGTCATTGCAGTGACTTCCTCATCTCCTGCTTCTGCCCTTGACCCCCTCGGGTGCAGTCTCCACAAAGCACCCAGAGTGATCCTTTCAAAATATAAGCCCAATCTTGTCCCTCCTCTACTCAATAACCCACCCCCCATGGTTACCTTCCCTTAGGAAGCCAACATCTTTATGACATCCTACAAGGTTCTGCATGATTCAGATTCATGTTAACTTGCTGACCTCACCTCCCCCTCCCAGGCACTGCCCCAGGAGCAAAATCTTCCTTGCTGTTTCTTAAACAAGCATATGCTTGCCTCAGGGCATTTGCATATGCTGTCCATTTGTCCATGCAGCCTGAAATGCCTTTCCCAAAGATATTGGGAAATATCATATGCTTGCCTTCTCTCATCTCTCTTGAGGGCTCACCTGGCCAACCTGCTGAAAAGTATAACTCTCTGCTTCATCGCCTCTGATCCTCTCACCTTGCTCTTTTTTAAATAGGTGGTGGCTTTACCTCCTGGCCTTCTATCTTATTGCTTTGTTATGTTTTGTGTTTGCCCTGCCCTCACTGGAATGAGAGCTCTCAAGGGCAAGGCTTTGGTCGTTGATGTGGCCTCGGTTCCCAGTACAGTGCCTGGCACATAGCAGCACTGAGTGAAGTCCGGTTTGATTGAACAATCAAACCCTCCATTTTACTGAGTAATCCCAGCATGCCAGGCCCTGAGCTAAGAGTTCCACATTCATGATCTCACTCGATCCTTCAAACCTCAGAAGGACAGTGCAAGAAAGCCACCACCTCCTTCATATGCTAGAGATGAAGAGGGAAGGTGACTTACCCAAATCCCCTCATCTGGTCAGGGTGAGGCCACTATCTGCACCAACTGGAAACTGGTCATAAGAACAGGTGAGTCTAGGGGCTCCTGGGTGGCTCAGTGGTTGAGTGTCTGCCTTCGGCTCAGGTCGTGATCCCGAGATCCTGGGATTGAGTCCCACATTGGGTTCCCTGCAGGGAGCCTACTTCTCCCTCTGCCTATGTCTCTGCCTTTCTCTGTGTCTCTCATGAATAAATAAATCTTTAAAAAAAAAAAAAGCAGGTGAACCTAACCTTCTATGCACCTAATTAAGGGCTGTGGCTAATTCTGACACCAAATCTGTCTCATCTCATTTAATTAACACAGATTGGTGGTTGAGCACAAACTACGTGCCAGGATGTGTTCTGGGGATTCAGTGCGAGATGGAGTCCCTCCTGTCTGGAACTAACAGCTTTATGGGACGGAGTGTTGCTCTCCAGTGTGGAATGGTGATGATGATGATGATGATGACAACAGCTAACTTTCATTGAGCACCTACTATGTGTCCAGCCCCACATGAGTGATTTATCTGCACTCCCTTAATCCTTCCAGCCCCCCTTCGAGGTGAGCACTATATTACCCTATGGAACAGAGGAAGAAATCAAGGCACAGAGAGGGATAGGGTCTTGTCCAAGGCCACACAGCTGGTAAGTGAAAGAGTAAGCCAGGAGTCCCACCTACGCAATCTGACTGCAGGGACCCTCTCCCCCAGCCTGTCCCTGTCTTTCCCTGAGGCATGTGCGTGAGTGAACGAAGCGCACGGTCCAACCCACTGCGAAGTTATTTGCAGTGATAAATAACACATGTAACAGAAGTTTATACAAATCGTTAGTGGAGGATTTACGTGGCGAAGGCTGGGGGCAATGGCCTGTGACCAGTACCTGTAGCTGTTAGCACTCCGCAAAATGACAACAGCGCTGCCCGCTGCAGCCTGCTTCTCTCCCCCATGGGCGCCTACAGTCCAGCACACCTGGAGGTCCACAGCCGCTGGCTCTGGGGCTCTGGGGCTCTGGGCACCATGCTCCCCAGAAGGACTGACCCAGCCAAGGGGTGAGGGGAGGGGGCAAGTCCCCTCAGGACAGCACTAACCAAACGTCAGAATGCTGGGTGGGTATGAGAGCACACAGGACTCTGAGAGAGCACAGGATTCATTCATTCATTCACTGATTCAGTATTTTTGAGCACCTACTATGTGCATGCTATGGAATCTAGTATGACCAAAGCAAGCAAAGTTGTTGCCCCTGTGGAGCTTATATCCTAGTGGAGGAGATGAGATGAAAATCTAACCATGGACTGCTACATGAGTGTATATAATGAATGGACCAGACTCAGACCAGGGGAGACCTGCAGGATAGGGAAGAAATTTGCTTGAGGAAACAGTGGTTGATCTGAGGTTCGAGAGAGCAAAAGGTGAAAAACCTATGAAAAGTAGGCAAAGGGAACAGCATGGGCAGGATCAAGTTGTCAAGAAGATGGCTTGTATGCCTGAATCTCAATGACTAAGGGATGAAAAAGGTAGAGAGATGGGTTTGGAGAGGTAGGCAGGGGTAAGTCTCATGAGGCTTTGTGGGTCTTACCTAGATTATTAGCCCTAAAATCAGTAAAAAGGCAGGATATGCACTAACTTGATCAGATCTGCACTTTCTGCAGTGGAACAGAGGACCAGGAGGTGGGGTGACCTGAACGGACTTGAGGAACCCATGAAGGAGACTCCTGTGGTCATCATGTTAGTGGCACTGGTGGTTTGGCTAAGTCCTTGGAGGATTTGGTTCGAATCTCAGCTCTGACACCAGCTCGGTAGTCTAGGGCAATGAATTTTCTCTTCCTGAGGCTCAGCAGCACCATCTGTGAACTGAGGCTAACCCCTTACAGTTACCCGCATGCCAGGCATGGAGAAGATGCTATAAGATAGGAAAGCTCACAGCCCCACAGAAATGCTATAAGATAGGAAAGCTCACAGCCCCACAGAGAAAAGGAAATCAGGAGAAGCCGCTCAGACTCCAGGTAAGCTCTGCACCCCGTCCTCTGCCCCTCTACTCTCTCACTTCATTTTAGAATAATCTAAGCCCCCACCTTCTTTTTCCTTTCTTTCCTCCTTTCCTTTCCCCTGAAGAGATCTGCGGGGGATAGATGCAGAGGAAGATGCATCTTCCTCAGAAGATGCAGCCTTCCTGGACATGGCCGTCGGAAGACCAGATGCTGTGAAAGGGTCATCCAGCTCTGACATTTGACCATTCCTTAGCTGGACATTCAAGGCTTCCCATAATCTAGCCCCAGCTCAAAACCCCTAGGGGCAGACAGAAATGAAGAGGTGGCAGGACAGGACCCACAGCCTGGCAGACTGTGGTGGAGACTTTTTCTTTCTTTCTTTCTTTCTTTCTTTCTTTCTTTCTTTCTTTCTTTCTTTCTTTCTTTCTTTTTCTTTCTTTTGTCTTCCACTTTTCCTTCAATGTAACATAAGCTAGTAAAGAGTTTTAAGGAGGAGAGAGATGGAATCAAATTTTTGAATTTGTAATTTAACATGATTACTCCAGCCAGATTAGAGAGAAGCAAGCCTGGAAAAGAGTGGGTGGAAATGGAGAAAAGTGGACAAATTCGAGTTGAGATCTGCAGCTAGAACTGATGGAATGAGGCTGGGGGGTGGGCAAGAGTGGAAGCAAGAGATACAGAGAGGAGCCAGGGGCCACTTCCAGGATGGGGCCTGAGCTCTTTGAGTCCAAGAACTATCACAGCCAGCCCTGAACCCACAACACCTGGTGCACGGGAGGTGCTCAGTGTCTGGTCTTGCAATGAAACGACACAGTGCAACCCAAGGCTTCCTGGGCAGGTGTTTCTTAATGGAGATAGTGCCATCTCCAAGGGGAATTATGGGAGGGCATGGTGATGGGGACACCCTTTTCTATTATCCTGCTCCAGTGATTCTCCTCAGGGGAATATTTTGCCCCCTTGTGGGAACTTGGCAACATCTGGAAGTATGTTTGGTTGTCACAACTTGAGTGGGAGATGCTACTGGTATCTAGCAGCTAGAGGCCAGGGACACTGCTAAACATCCTACAATGCACAGGGCAGCCCTACCCACCCCCCAAAACAGAATTATTCGACCCAAAATGTCAACTGCATTGATGTTGAGAAAGCCTGTCCTAGAGACTGGGAAGGATTAAATCACCCACACTGGATATGAAATGCCCAGGACAGTCTTATGCCAAGAACAGTCCCAAGTCCTTTGAAGATTTCAAATGCCATTTCTGGACATTCAAATAAGCAAAATTTCTACTTAATAATTATCTGAGCCTAGAGTTTATATCCATCTTAAATACAACACAATCTCTTTTTGTATAGTTTTCCTTTACATGGGATTTTCCTGAAATGCAGCTGCATTGTGAATTGGAGGAAGGCAGTACTTTGTTTCATCCAAAATTCTATCAAAAGTTGTTTTGCATCTTGGGAAATCCAGGCATTGTCCTCAAAGCTGCTCATAGAATGTGAGTTGCTGCCACAACACACCTGTGTCGGTAGACATTTGCAGCAGTCCCACTCGTTGGTGATGGCACCCATACATATGAATATACTAATTTAGCTCTTATTTCAAAATGTCAAATATAGAGAAAAAATGTCGACAATATTCAACTGAATATTTGTCTGAAATCTCAACTTATTCATTATAAGTAGGTACAAGCATCAGACTGCTTCATTATGTCTCCTGGCATATAGTGGTTTCCCGATAATTTACATATTGAAATAGATATTATTTTATTATAAATTGCTTTCATTTTATTCCTCTTTTATATTACAGTTAGGGCATTATATTGATTTTTTTGAAATTACGTGTGTATGAAGATGAAATGCATGAATTTCATTTCAGAATAATAAAGTAGTGTTATAAAATATATGTAATGAAAAGAGAATATTGGGTCTACTAGAGTGGAGACCCACAGTCCTAGACTAGTTCCCATATTGATGGGGGAACATTGACATTTAAAGTGCAGAAGACAGGGTGGCCTTGGTGGCTCAGTCAGTTAAGCATCCGACCCCTCTTCCAGCTGAGGTCATGATCTCCAGGTCATGAGATCGAGCTCAGTGTTGAGTTCTAAGCTGAGTATGGAGATTGCTTGAGGTTCTCTCTCTCCCTCTCTTCTGCCCTCCTCACACACATACACTCTCCCTCAAAAAAAAATAGAAAAGAAAGAAGGAAGGAAGGAAGGAAGGAAGGAAGGAAGGAAGGAAGGAAGGGAGGGAGGGAGGGAGGGAGGGAGGGAGGGAGGGAGGGAGGGAGGAAGGAAGGAAGGAAGGAAGGAAGGAAGGAAGGAAGGAAGGAAGGAAGAGAAGGCCAAGACTCTGATAGACTGCACTTCACAGACAATTCCATTCAATAAAGATTGCCCTGAGTCTTATATGAATTTTCAATGTTCTACAGAACATTCATGAGGGCAAACCTCTGTTTGTAATCACCTGAGTCTAGCTACTTTATTAGTCAGTTTTTGCTGTATAACAAACAATCCCTAAAGTCTCAATGGCTAACAAGCATTTATTTCTTTTGCTAACAGATCTACAGGTTGGTTGCACTTGACTCTAGGCTGTTCCACTTGACTCTTCCTCCGTAGACCCGCATCTACCTGGGCATGCTATTCTAAAGCACATAGCAGGAGTGCAAGAGGCCAAGCCAAACCACACAGTATATTTAAAGTCTCTGCTTGTATCACGTCTGCTCACAAGCCACTGGTCAAAATAAGTCACATGTCAAGTCTAATAACAATTGGATGAGGAAATAAGTCCTATCTTCAATGGGAGGAGCTGTATCATGACAAAGGATATGTGTACAGGGAAAGGGTGAGAAAATTTAGGAACAACAATCAGTAATCCAACCCAATTCTGTTTTTACATCTTAACACAAATTACTGTCGTAGCTCTTTTTTCACCATGCTTAATAAAAGCTTCTTGGACAAACGCTTTCACCAAAGAATGTAAAAATGGCAAAAAAAAATTGTTTTGAAAGAGGGAAGAGATGGATAACACATTTGTCCCACACCTCACAATTCCCTTATTAAAAACCTGTTATGTACCAGACATTATATATGAGATATTTTTGTTCTCATAACAACCTATGATCATCTTCCTTTTACAGATGATAAAACAGAGGCTCAGAGAGGTTAAGAAACTCTCTCAATGTCACACAGCTCATTAAGGTTGGAGCCAGCATCCAAATGTACACATGCATGACTCCAAAGCCTGCATGCTTTCTATTTCATCAGGGCATCACTCTGTGGGTTAGAAGAACCATCTTTGACCCAATTCCTCCCAGGAGCCCTCAGACATTGGACTGGGGCTCTGACATTGGCTTAAGTCACTTCTAGTTGTGGAAGGCAAGTTGAGTAACTGGGACATGTGACATTTATTTAGTTACATATCTCTGGTGGGAGGTTTCGGGGGCCATTAATGTAGTGTGTCTGCATGGCTAGTTTACATGCTACTTCTTGTTATTGCTGTCTCTATTCCATGGCCCTCACACTCAATTTCAATTCAAAGTTTGGCAGTCAAGGTGTCAGAGCTAAAAAATGGGATGGCCTCCCTCCGAAATGAAATAATTTTGTTGTTCAGTTCCGAGCGATTTTGTAATTTCATGCTTGTGTATGATAATTTTATGCTGTCCTGCCTCACGTAACTCAGTTCTGGCAGATCCTGACAGGTGATAAATACAATCTTTTCCGCCCCGCATGCGACAGGCCGGTGCGAGGGGGGAGAAAAAAACGGCAATTTCACATCTGAGGCCAGTGCGCAACTGGAGGCAGAAGCAGCCCCATTCTTTCATAATTTCACGCCTGGATTCCAGCCGGCGCCACCTCTGTTGTGGCTGAAGGACCCACGGGTCAAGGGAGCCTTTCTGAAAATAGAATGGTGTTGGGCAGGGGCCTGAGCATTGGCAGGAGGGGAGGGACGGGGAGAAAGTTATGACTTTGGGCCCGCCCTGGGCTGGCGTGTCTCAGGCTGGCGATGTTCAATTTATGGCTCTGCTCCCTGCTGGTGCGCCCTCCTCTGCGTATTCCTACAGAATGGATGCCTCTTGGAGGAATTATTTTTGCAAATCCGTTAAACATTTGAGAGATAACCATTCCAATAAAAAGAGGGAGGGAGGAAAGGATGGAGAGATAGAGAAAGACCAGGAGAGCTTAGGAGTCCTTAACATTTATCACCAGGAGCTGTGTTTTTGTAACTGCTTCCTGGTATTGTTCTTGAGGACAATGTTTCTTGTCCTGAGAATGAATGCATCAAAAGAATATTAAAGAAATGCCAATGGTTTGGAGGGGGTTGCAATGGTGGTTAATAGAATGGAGGTAGAGGCAGCAGTGTGGGATAACAAGGAGGGAGACGAGTGGCCTTATCCTGGCACCATCGACTTGAAGGACAGTCATACGTCATACCTCCCTCTCATCTCCCACCTTCTTGCTGAGGGGAAAGCAAAGAACTGTTTTGACTTACACTGGGAGAAGCCCAAGGAGTAGCCCCTCTGTAATAGTAATTGCTAGCAACAACTACAATTTCTTGAGTGTCGATTGTGTGCCAGACAATGTCTAGGGCATTTGCACATCAGTTTTCTCTCCATGCCTCTGGAAAATATAGACTACAGACATACCTACTTTACAGATGAAGGAATTGAGGCTCCAACACCTAACCAGATTGGCCAAAGTCACTGTATCAAAAACCCAGGGCTGCCATAACAAATTACAATAAACCAGGTGACTTAGATGAGCAGAAATGTATTGTCTCGTGGTTCTGGAAGTTAGAAGTCTCAAATCAAGGTGTCAGCTGGGTTGGTTCCTTCTGGAGGCTCCGAAGGAGCACTTGTCCCATGCCTGTGTCCTGGCAATCCTAGTCTCCTGGACACATTGCTCCAATCTCTACCTTCATGTTCACATGGTATTCATTTTCACATGTCTCTTTCTCTTCTCTTCCCTTCTAAGTAACTTGTCACTAAATTTAGGGCTTGTCCCAATCTAGAATGATCTTATCTCAAGATCCTTACCTTAATTATATCTGCAAAGAGCTTTATTCCAAATAGGGTCACATTCTGAAGTTCCAGGTAGAAATATATTTTGAAGGAGCCACTCTTCACCCAAAAATCACACAGCACCAAAGTGGTAGCTCAGCCACCAAAATCTAGCTGCCTTCTGCCATGGGCTTCTCACACAGCAGCGAATAGTGGGTTTATTGGCTGCATTACCTGCAAGGGACAGCTTGGAGATAGGACAGGTTAAGAACAATGGCTGACTTCAGAATTCCTCATCCATGTTGAGAAGGCACATTGTGTTTTGTCCCATGGTGATACTTCTAGGTTGGACTTGGGTTCCTTCAAAATCAGATTATTAGTATGATTTCCTTGTACCTTAGAAGTGGAAAAGATCATCAAGGTCTCACAGATGCCAGGTCATATTCACTAAACCAAATATGGAGACATCTTGAAGATCCCCAGAGGACATGAACATTGATGTCTACTGAGACTGTTTCATGGCCCATTACAAAGCTCCAACAGCTATGCTTGAGAGAGGCATTATAATCACCATGTAAGCACAAGAGAAAACAGAGGATCAATGACACAGGGCCCTTTGACTGGAGGCATCCAGTGTTAAGAAAGAAAGAAAAAAAAAAAACAAACAGATTTGACCCAGGTCCGTCTAATTCCAAAGACCTGGATCTTCTCATCCTCACCAGACCGAAGTCACTTTCTTGAGCTCAGAGCTTCCCAAGCAAATAGAGGTCACAGGATCACTATGCTCTCAGAAAGTCTACCTGGACCTCCTCTCCTTCCAATGCACCTCTCTAGCCTGTGAAGATGTGTCCACATCCATGATTCCACCTGGGTCATAGGGACATTAGTGTCCTTCAAAATGATGTAGATGATCATGGCATCATTGTTCCTGTGCTATTGATGGAAAATGAAGGCTTGGAGGTTGGAGTTGGGGAGATAGCAGTGGGCAGAACTGTTATAATCCCTGCCTTGATGGAGCTTATGGGGAAAACAGAAAACCTCAATAAAGAGGTTGTTCTAAGTCATGTAAATACCATAAAAGATTCATGAACTAGGTGCTAATGTAGGGAATACTTGAGGAAGTAGCTGGGGGAAATCTCTCTAAGGTTGATGATTAGCTGAGATCAGAAAGATGAGTGACAGCCAGTAGTTGGGGCTGGGGGCGTCCCCTCCTAGAGTGAATAGCATTTGACAGGACCTGGGATAGGGAAGGTCTTGGCATGTTCAAGGAAGTAAAGAAGGATTATGTACTACAGCATGATACCTACACAGAAGGAAAAGCAGAATAATGTCAAGGGATCAACAATGGACAGACCTGGTCTTTGGGTCAAGGGCAGGAGTTAGAACCTCATCCATCGGAAGCCGCTGAAACATTTCAACAGGGAAGGATGGGATTTGATTTAGGTTTCTTATAAGATTGCTGAACTGTGCTGGTGGATAAAAGATTGGGGCAGGGGCAGGGGAGGGGCAAGAGTGGAAGAAGCAGAGGGACAAGAAGGAGACTCTCTCCACCTCCCAGGGATGTGTTGATGATGGCTTGGACCAGGGTAGAACACC
Source organism: Canis aureus (assembly GCF_053574225.1). Taxonomy (NCBI): domain Eukaryota; kingdom Metazoa; phylum Chordata; class Mammalia; order Carnivora; family Canidae; genus Canis; species Canis aureus. Next base: position 24,136,976 of record NC_135637.1, on the reverse strand, counting down.
GAAGGTAGCCAGACATGATCAGATTCCAGAGAGATGCATAGATGTATTCTGCAGACAGAACTGATAGTAGCAGCTAATGGATTCATTTGATGTTCAAAGGACAGGGAATGATTCACACAGTTCAGCCTCACCAGACCTGTCATTTTCTTGAGCTCAGATGAAAGCCTTCTTCTTATACTCTTGGGTTTCTTAGAAAACTTCTTTTTCCCCAAATACTGGAATTTCCATAACAAAAGCCTTGCTCCAAACAACTTGATACTTAAAAAGAGTTTTGTAAGTGATGCACAGAGATCACAGAGAGGTCCCTAGGAGCTCATGTCTGTGTTCTGTTTGGACCATCAAACCTGGACAGAGAGAAGGGTTCCCTCTTGCCAGAGGGACAGCCATAGATTTTTCCAGAGATCTCAGTAGGAAGTGGCATCTTGGAGATGGACCATTTGGAAGGCTCCCTTATAAATGAGCTTTCAGATATCTGGGTACATTGCCTACAAACTAACTTTTTTTTTTTTATTGGTGTTCAATTTACTAACATACAGAATAATACCCAGTGCCCGTCACCCATTCACTCCCACCCCCCGCCCTCCTCCCCTTCTACCACCCCTAGTTCGTTTCCCAGAGTTAGCAGTCTTTACGTTCTGTCTCCCTTTCTGATATTTCCCACACATTTCTTCTCCCTCTTTTGGAACAGTCACAAGTAAATCCATCCTTATTACCTATCTTTTGGAACAGTCAGCCCCTGCAGGATTAAAGGCTTCTATAGGAAGCCTGCCCTGCCCCACCCCAAATCATGAAATGATCATAAGTAGGCTTACCCTACTCTGGAAATTTGTGAGAATATAAACCACAGGATCCCCCTACCATCATAGTGTCATTTGGAATCAGATGATCTTAGTGTCTGACTTGAAGAGATCACTAGTAATATGAGGTCCAAAGTGGCCCAGCGATTTGTCTGAAGTTACACAATAATCACAGGCTCCCACATGGAAAGGACAAGGAAACAATTGTCTTGGAAGCCATCTGGGAGAGAGGTGTCCTAGAGAGCCTATCAGTGATAAACAGTAATATCCCATCTTAGTCAAAACTACATCCCCAGATCATAGATCAGAGGCTGTATTGAGTAAGATCTACTAGTATTTGTTGAAAGAAACATTACATTTACTGAGGACTTACTCATGAGTATTAGGTCTCCATTCTGCTTTCCAGATGAGCATTCCCTGAGCATGGAGAGAGGAAGGAATGAAGATGGAATTTGTACACTATCCCCCTGGCCCAAGAGTCTGCATTCATGCTGCCATCACCCCTGGAAGCAGAGCTCACATACCAATCCACAAAGCACTTGCTGGTTATTTCAACTAATTTGTGAGGCACAGCCACCACCTTCTGTGGGTTATATAGAGTCCCAGCCGAATGACCACAATGCTGAGTGGCAGGACGATGTGGTTAACCATCCCTGAAGCCAAGACATGAAGCCTCACTCTGCTACTTCCTGGCCATGTGTTTCCTGGGGCCTCAGTTTCTATACCTGGAAATATGATGGGGAAAAAAATGGTAGCCTTGCCACATAAATGTGCTGTGACCATGCAAGGATATAGTGGAGGAGAAGGGTTTTACCAACTGGAAAGTACTCTGTTCATAAGTAGAACTTGACTATTTTGAAGATTCTTTTGCAACTTGAAGTTCTCATACATGCTGTTTCCTGAGCCTTGTTCTTCCCCAACCCTATCACCTGGCAAACTTTGACTCCTCCTTCAGGACTGTAGTGAAGTATCTCTTCCTCCAGGAAGCCTTCCTAAAACCTCTACACTGGGCCAAATTTCCTATTGTGGACTCTTGCTGCATGCTGTATGACTCCTCCAAATTGACCTGGCACTCCTATACAGTTTATAATTATCTAACTCCCCATGACCCAATAAGCTTATGAAGCCAAGATCATATCAGCCTTAGCCACACCAAACACCCATTTATTCATTGATTGAGGAATTGTGTATTGAATAGGTACTCTTCTAGAATTAAAGACGCAGTGGCCACAGAACAGAATGAGCTAGCATGTACGTAGATTATAAACAGTAAACAGTAGAGGTGTACTGGCAGGTCATGATAAGTGCTATGAATAAATATACAGCAAGGTAATATAATTCCTTGTTGACTAGGAAGTGATCACAATGACTTGCTTACTCATTCAGTGATCCTACTTGCTGTGATCTCCTTCAAGGAAGATGTGTCTAACTTGTTCAATTCTGTTACCTTGGTGCCTGGCATAGTGCCTGATACATAGAAGTTACTCAATAAATGTTTGATGATTTAATGAATGAATGCATGAATGAAAATGAAACAATCAACCAATCAACCAGTCAATAGATGAGTGAATAAATTAAAAGATGGATGGATGGATGGATGGATGGATGGATGATGGATGGATGGATGGATGGATAGGTAGATGAATGGATGGGTGGATAGATGACTGGATGGATAGATGGATGGATGGGTAGATGAGTAGATAAATGATGTGGTAGACTCAATAATGCAATCCCCAAATATGTTGATATTCTAATCCTTAGAACCTGTTAGTGTGACATTAGGCAGGGCTGTAGGTGTGATTAAGTTAAGGATCTTGAGATAGGGAGAATATCCCAGATTTTCCAGGTGGATACAATTTAATCACAATATTGTTATAGGAGGGAGGCAGGAGGATCAGAGTCAGGTGAGAAAGCGACGTGATGGCAGAGGTTGGAGTGATATGCTTTGAAGAAGGAGGAAAGGGCCACAAAGTAAGGAATACAGGCAGCCACTGGAAGCTGAAAAAACGTCAAAGAAACCAATTCTTCCAATAGAGCATCCAGAAAGAACCAGCCCTGCCCACATCTTGATGTTAGCACAGAACTATAAGACTCCTGACCTCCAGAAGTGTAAGAGAACAAATGTGTGTTGTTTTAAGCCACTAAATTCATAATAATCTGTTAGAGCCATGACACGAAACGAATATAGTTATGTAAATAGATGGGTAGTGGATAGATAACTGGTTGCATGGGTGGTTGGAGGAACACCATGCATGTTCAGATGAACAGACAAAGTAGAGAGTAAGAACATGATTCTGGGTCACCAGAATCTTAGAGCTTAGAAGTTGCCACTGGAATAAATAAAAGCTGAATTTTTTTCCCACAAAAGAAAAAGCCAGAGTGAGATGGTCCAGGGAAACTTCATAAATATGCACAGTGATAAGGGTTGCCATCAAGTCATGAATAGTGGCTTGATAGCAGATGTGCACGCAGCCGTGTCTTATCACAGTCTCAAGACCTACATCTCACAGATGACTGTCCATGCACACCAGTCCTTGGTACCATCTTCCTGACATCAGCCTGAGGAATGTGAGGTGGTAAGAACGAGGCCAGGTTTGGTATCAGACAACCAGGTGACTCCCAGCTCTGCCATCTGCCAGCTGTACGGGTTTGGGTGATTTGCTTTTCTCTAAGCTCAATTTCCTGTGGCCAAACTGGAGGAACTAATTGCAACCTAACAGGGTGATTGGGGTATTAAATGTGATGCAAAGTGTCAAGTGCTCCTCCTAGGCTGGGCACACAGTCAGTGTTCAATTAGCTACAGATATTCTGCTGCTACATCACCGTATACTTAACCTATCCCCTATTGGTTCCATTTGGGCCACTTCCAATTTTCCCTCTATTTTAAACACCACAACAGAAATGCCTGTAGTTACTGTTTTGCATACACCCATGATTAATCCCCGAAGGTAAAAGCTCCAGAAGTAAAAGTTGCTGAGCCAAAAGAAGTGAACACTTTTATGGCTTTTGATACACAGAGCCAAAAAGCACACGGGACCCCTTGTAAATACCATTTCACAAGCATTAGTGAATGTTGGAGTTGCCAGATTGAAGGACGGTCCCTTTAAGGTCCAAGACGCAGTCCAGATATTTTCAGATCAACTATTTTGTTTCCTTATTATACATACAGAGAAAACTGAGGTCCAGAAAGGGGTAAGGACTTGCCCAAGGTAAGACAGGTGGAATAAAAGCAGTGATAAAATTAAAAAAAAAAAAACACTTTTGAAGCTTGCAGATGCTGTGATAAACACCTGGCAGGTGGTCGGCCATCCTCTGCTCACCACACTTCTCCTGGTTAGGTATCATCATCCCCTTTGTACAATGGCAGGACAGGACCCCCCAGAAAAGTGAAGCAGATAGCATAACTTGACCAAACTCCTAAGTGCTGAGGGTGGGATTTAACTCCAGGCATCCTGACTCCAGGGCCTGTGCTCTAACCACTAGTCTATATCTACTCTCTGGAATTACAGATTCAGAAATCAAGAGCTGAATGGTCATTAGACTGGAAGGGAAGGGTTTGGGGCAGTCTCACAGTGGATTAGGTGGAAGCATTCTCCTGAGGTTTGTTCCAATATGATTGCTCTGAATCTCTCCACCCTCCAGATTCTTGATAAGCCAACACCACCACCACCACCCCCAGCCAAGTGCCATATGTAAATTTAGGCCTAGCTAGACCATAAAGTGGTAGATGGCACTGTCAGCTTCCAAGTCCCTGGTCCCCTGGTGAGTGGATTCCCAGAGACACCCATGTTCATTTCAGCTCCAAAGAAGTTTTTGCTCATGCCAGTTCTGCTCTGTCCTGGCAAAGCATGCGAATGGAGGGCTGAGAAGGGGAGCTGCACAAGTTATGGGCTTGCTTTTGTTTGCTCACTTGGGAGTTATCTTATGTCTTCCCACAACATGGAGGCCACCAGGGAGGCCATCATGAAACCTGTGACAGATGCTTACACAGCTCTGTGGCAACCCAAGGAGAAAAGCACTTCTACTCCTAACTCTGCCCCTTGCTAGCTGTGTGACTTTAGAAAACCGACTTAACCTCTCTGGACAGCCCATGCCCCATCTGCTGCAGCAACATCCCTAACATCCCCACTGGCATTACACTACTTTCTTAAAAGGCCCCAGACTCAAGAGCCTCCCTATGTCAGATTTGCCACCAAATCCAGCCTTTGCCAGAAGTGATACACCCCTTGCCACTACTGTGGGCCACTGCCTCCGCCCCCCTCTACACATCTGGAAATTAACTTCATAACTTCCCATTTCGCCATTGCTCCATGAGTAATCATAAATCACCATTGGTTTGGGTTGCATATTCTTATACATCGCCCTTTTAATGTCTCTCAGAAAATATAAATAAAGCATACATAACCATTAGAACACTCTGAATCCTGAAAAGTACATAAGAATTTATTTGTCTCCATGTGGATCATACATATTGTATTAAAACCGCATAAAGGGGTTTAATAAAACGGCAAAAAGAGAGGCAAGAGAGCAGCATCTCAGGCAGCGGGGAGAGGTGGAAGTGATCTTTCTTTGATGCCTGTTAAATGTTCCAGCAGATGAACCCTATATCTGCCAGGAAATGAGTTTGCCACCGGCCTATTGGGCCTGTCGTAAGAGGTTGGTCTCACCACGGTCATCCCTCTTCTGCGCGCGGCAATACATTACGCCGCCTCAATTTTTCATTCCTTGCTGCCCGAAATGCAAATTTCTTCTCTGTTGTTTATATTAGGTTTTCAAATATATGGAAATCCAGAGATCCGGAGGGAAATGCCAGGGCCAGGGAGGCACTCAATCTGTCTTTCTCCTCTGACTGACTTCCTTCCATCACTTACATGATGCGTGATGGGGGCTGAGTGTGGAGTATGGGGTACCAGGACAGAACAGTGCTCCCCGCAGTAAAGGACAGCAGAGGACAGGTTTCGAATTGGGGGCTGTGCCTGGAGCCACAGAAGTCTGGAGTGGCCTCATTAAGTGTGGCCGCCGAGTGCCCACAGCAGACCTGCAACTACTCCAGGCACCGTGGGCGAAGAGATAAGGCCCCCGATCCTTGTCTATACCGAGATATCAGGAGGAAGCTCCTTCATTTGGCAATAAGAATATATTGAGCACCTACTGTATACCAGGCACAGTGACAAACTGACACATTAGCCTAAAGGTTCTTTTTGTTCTTGCACACAGACATAGGGTGAAGCATCAGACTGATCATCTCATCTCATTGTCCCAATCATCCTGTGGCATGAGTCATCACTTCAATTTTGGTAAATGACAAATGGTGATGTCATGTAATGCATCCAATCACACAGCAAGGAAGGGTGAAGTTTGAGTTTTGAAATCTGGCCTTGAAAGCACCAATGCCCATGGTGTTCTAGGCCAGGCATCAGCAAATTCATTCTGTAAAGGGTCAGATAATAATGTTTTAGGCTTTGGGGGCTACTGTTGCAATAACTCAATTCTGCTATGGTATTGCAAAGGTAGCCCCCAGCAGATAGGTACACTGTGTTACAATAAAACTTTATTTACAGAAATAGGCAATGAATTGGATTTGATGCATGAGCAGTAGTTTGCTAAACCTGCTGTCCGGGGTGCTCCTGACATGACTGGGAACTCGATGTTTCATGGTGATTCACCAAGATCACATCTAACAGATGCCGATATTCTGGGCACCAATTAGGTCTACTAGGAAATTTCATCATTGACACCATAACCATGCATAGTCTTTTTTTCAATCTCAGAGCAAACTGGTGAGGTAGAGCTTTTATTTATCCTTATTTACAAAAAGAGGCTCAGAGAGCCCTCAGACTCAAGTTCATGACTGAGGTAGTAGCAGAGCTGGGATTCAAACCCAGTGAGCTACAGATTTTTGCCTGGTAGCAAAGTGTGACAGAGAGCAGAGGCTGCTCCTGTGGAAGTGGGATTGCTCTGGGAGTCAGAGGCAGGACTGGGGCAGACATCAGCTAGGAATGGGCTTCAGCCGCAAGTCTGTGTGGCCAATGGGAAAATGAGAACTCTTCACCCAATGACCACCCTCAGGGAGAATGCTATGTGAGTGATGATGAAAGCAAACTTGGGAGTGATGCTTCCCCAAGCCAAGGAACTCAAAAGGTGGCCTGCAGGCCACCAGAATCCAGGACAGATGCATGAAACAGAGTATCCCTCCACCCTCAGCAGGAATCAACCCTGCCAACACCTTGATCTTGGATCTCTACTCTCCAGAACTGTGAGAGAAAATGCTTCTGTTCTTTAATCTGTCCAATCTGTGGTACTTTGTTATGGCAGCCCAAAGCCACCAGTACAGCTTTGTATGTGGCCAGTATCCTGAGCACCAGCTCTGAATTATCCCCAAGGCGTCCAACGTCGATCCCAACTCTGAGAGGCTGGTTTCCCTTCCTGTGAAACATTAATAGGTCCATCTGTACATTGAACTCGTGACGTTGGCGATCTTGAGTTGTGCTCTCACCAATCCTCCACTGAGGAAACATTTACTGAGCATCCGCTGGACGCCATATCCTTCTCTGACCCACTCAACAAAAGTTAATTAGTACCTACCATGTGCTGAGTCCTGCAGGTACAGCGTTGAAAGCCAAGTGTACAAGGTCCCTAACCCCGTGGAGCTTGGAGACCCTGGTGTATTAGGAGGTCACCAGCTGCTGCAACAGGAAGAGCCCACCATCGCGGTGGCATCACACAACATAAGTGTGTTTCTAGCTCTCCCAGATTCCAACCAGCAGCAGTATGGGAATGGGGCTCCATCTCCTTCAGTAAGCACTCTTCAGGCCACGATGCAGGTCAGCAGTGAGGGGAGAGGGAGTGGGGGATCCCATGGCCTGGAAGTGGTAGAAAACATTCCTGCTCATGTGAACTGGTGCAGCCACTGTGGAAAACTGTGTGGAGGTTCCTCAAACAGTTAAAAATATACCTGCCCTACGACCCAGCAATTGCACTGTTGGGGATTTACCCCAAAGATACAAATGCAATGAAACGCTGGGACACCTGCACCCCGATGTTTCTAGCAGCAATGGCCACGATAGCCAAACTGTGGAAGGAGCCTCGGTGTCCAACGAAAGATGAATGGATAAAGAAGATGTGGTTTATGTATACAATGGAATATTACTCAGCTATTAGAAATGACAAATACCCACCATTTGCTTCAACGTGGATGGAACTGGAGGGTATTATGCTGAGTGAAGTAAGTCAGTCGGAGAAGGACAAACATTATATGTTCTCATTCATTTGGGGAATATAAATAATAGTGAAAGGGAAAATAAGGGAAGGGAGAAGAAATGAGTGGGAAATATCAGAAAGGGAGACAGAACATAAAGACTGCTAACTCTGGGAAACGAACTAGGGGTGGTAGAAGGGGAGGAGGGCGGGGGGTGGGAGTGAATGGGTGACGGGCACTGGGTGTTATTCTGTATGTTAGTAAATTGAACACCAATAAAAAAATAAAATAAAATAAAAAAGAAAACATTCCTGCTCTAATCTCTTCAGCTAGAACAGACTCGTCCCACCCCAAAGAGGAGAGGCAGGTGGAACTGCAACCTAGGGATGTACATAGAAGGAATGAAGAATGGGTTTGTTGAATAACTAGCTAGTCTCTGCAGTGCTTGGCATCATAGGGTAATAGAGAAAGATGAATAGGACATGACCCCAGCCCTCAAAGAACTCAACATTCTGGAGGCAAGACAGAAACACAGAGCCCTGGAGTGCTAAGACATGAAAGCCTTGAGCCCACTGTCTACAAAAAGCAAGGACACAGGTCAGAATCACCACTTCCTGGAATGCTTGCCTATGCCTCCAACTAGTCACTGAGTCCAGCTTGCAGAGATACCATGACACCACTGTGAGTCATCAGCATCCCCAATTCAATATAAGATGATGAACTATGGGGGGAAATAAATGAGCATGGTTAAGGACTGCCTACAGGCTAAGAACTAGAATCCTGAACCCTCCTCTGGTCCTCACATCAACCTCCCTGGGTCTGAGATTTCTTCCACTCCATCAACGAGGGAATTAGAGCCCAGAGAGCTGAAGCTGTTTGTCCAAAGTCACACAGTGAAATAGTTGAGAGGTTGAGGCATGATGAGTCTTAGGCCGGTTGGACTCCAAAAAAAAATCTAGTCTCTTTTCCTCTGTGTCTCATGGAAAAGAGGCATACTTGGGACCAATGGGCACAAGAAAAAGATGCTCAATCTCGCCAATGATTAGAGAAATGCAAATCAACTATAATAAGGTATCACCTCACACCCATTAGGACTGCTTCTACCAAAAACAAATGAACAACAAACAAAAAGCAGGAAAATAACAAGAGTCAATGAAGAGATAGAGAAATTGGACACTTCATGCATTTCTGATGGCATATAAAATGTTGCTGCCACTGCAGAAAATAGTATGATGTTGTGTTTCTCAAGAAAATTGTTGGACCATATGGCCCAACAATTCCACTTCTGGGTGTATACCCAAAAGAATGCAAAGTAGAGACTAAAGAAATACTTGCGCACCCATGTTCACGGCAGCGTTACCACAACAGCTAAAATGTGGAAGCACCTCAGCGGTCCTCAGACGAATGAATGTATAAACAAAATGTGGTCTCTACACACAATGAAATATCATTCAGCCTTAAAAAGGAAGTTCTGACACACGCCACCACATAGATGAACCGTGAGGACTGACGATGCTAAGTGAAATGAGCCAGTCACAAAAGGACAGATCCTATAGGATTCCACTTATGTGAGACACCTAGAGTAGTCAGATTCATGAGCAGAAACTATCAGGGTGGCTGCGGGGGGTTGGGGGAGGAAGATAGGGAGTTAGTGTTTAGTGGAGATAGAGTTTCAGTTTGGGAAAATGAAAAATTCAGGAGATGGATGGTGGTGGTGGTTGCACAACAACATGAACGTACTTGATGCTGCCGATCTTAAAAATGGTTAAGATGGTCAATTTTATGGTGTGCATGTTTTATGAAAATGTAAAAAAGAGAAGGAGAAGCGGCCCACTGCCTCTCAAGTTTGTGGATTCAGAAGGAGTGGGGGAGATGGCTGAGAGAGAAGGGCAGGGAATTGGTCAGGAATCTCTAGTGAGAGCCTCAAGGCTGACACTTCCCAGCTCGGGGCCCTGGGCTAGTGCATCTGTTACCCACACAGCAGCTAGCACCTCCATCAAACAAGAACATTAATTGCCTCTTCTTCCTCTCACTGCTCTATAAACTCAAAAGTGTTATTCTCTGCAGTGTTGCTGTTTTTTGTGTGTGTACCTCCTGGTCACCGGAGGTCTACCTTTTGACCTTGTGACTAGATCCAAACGCTTGCCCTCCCTGCCAAAAGCCCCACCACCCTCCAGGAATCTTGTCATCTAAACTCCACTCCTGTCCATTGTGCCTTCAGTGACTGCAGTGTGTCCCTCACATTGCTCTCACATTGCACCCAGACTTGGCTCAGCAAAGATGTAAGGACACCCAAGGTCCTGCAGCCACCCATTAGGACCGCTGGAAGTCCGGAGCTGGAAGTTGTAACAGCACCTCCCTTCCATAGAGCCCTCTCTCCTTTAGAAGGGAAATGAGGGGGCTGAAACTTTAAGGAATAAGACACGGAAGCAAGGGCAACAGACGTATGTGATCTCAGACTGGGGTTAGCAACATAGAGCTCCTCCTCATCCCTAAAAACTTCACCCAAGCCCAAAGGCAGAAGCAGGGAGGACTATGCCTGTCTCAACCCCAGTGCCCTGCATTCTGGACCACTCTGCAACATGTAGGGCCCTCCTCCCATTCTGCTTCCCTCCAAAGTGCCCCTGGAGTCTTTCATTTCTCTACTCCTCATCTGACAGATACAAACTGAATTTCCATTATGTCAGAACATGAGAAAAGCAGCACCCGCTGCCATTCTGAGGCTCTCTGTAAAGTGCTCACTAGAGCCTGGCATGTGGTGAGCCCTCAACACCTCTGAGGCTTTCCCCAGGGAAATGTCACTGTCAGAATTTCTGAGATCACAGGCCAGGGATGCCAACATCTCTTTCCCCTTCCTTCCACCTGGGCTCTCTAGATGGATGCCCCCACCCCTGGGTCTTTGGCTTCTGATCTCTGTGTGGATCTATCCATCATTAGCCAAGGTCAAGTCGCAGGTGCCTCCAATCATTTCTCAATTATGGGTGGCCCAGCACCATAAAGTGGGCTCTGCTTGGTTCAAATTAATTAAATATCACAGGCTCCAGGGAAGAAGCCAGGAAGGGAAGCTTGGCAGCTGGTCTCTCTGGAGTCACAGCTCCTTCTCGAGGTAAAAACATATTCATTCATTCATTTGACAGATATTTATTAAGCCCCAACTTGTGTGTGTGTGTGCCAGGTACCATGCTAGCCTCTGGATATCCAGGGGCAAAAAAAGACCAACACAGATTACACACTATGGTGCAGGCCCACCAGTGGGAAGGTCCCCAAACTTCAAGACATGTATTTATGAACTGGAATGATGGCTTACGTAGGAGACCTCCAGGCTCAGTAGCCAGGAAGGGGATATTTGGGATGAGGGCACGTGAGAGTGGCTTTCATTTATGAACCCAATAAGCATAAATTATGAAGACCAGAGACAGCCTGGCTCAGGGCAGGGAGCACAGCCCCAAGAGTAAGAAGATCTGATTTCTGAGAATTTCTTCAGCTCTATCACTCTGATCCTGTCACTTGCACATTCCTTTTGGCACTTCCCTTACCACTATCCAGGAAAAAAAATATATTAGCTAACTCATGTTGAACACTCACTATGTGTCAGCAGATGTGCACATGTGTCATCTCATGGAATCATCACCACCAACCTGGAGGGATTCTTCTCTTCCTTCTTGATGATAAACAAATGAAGACTCAGATGAAGTCATTTGCCCCAAACCTTACAGTGAGAATAGGAACATTGCAGGGCTGCTACTTATATAGAAGAACTAAGAGGCTGTTTTGCATTTTTGGCTTTCTGTAACTCAAGTCCACCTGCTTCTCCATCCTCATTTCTTTCTTTCTTTCTTTCTTTTTTTTTTTTTTGCAAGCCAAATCATTTATTTCTTTTTCTTTCATTATATGAATTTCATTTATTTTTTTTTGCAAAACTTTCTATGTAGCCACATGTAACAATATTTTGACCTATGCACCATGCAGTTCCAATATAGACAAAAACCTGATAATCTCCCAAACATCTTAAAATACAGTTACTTGTACCTCCACTTGTAACAAAAGTGCTTGAGGATTCTAAAATATCTATGTATCTCCACCCCCATTTCTTCCTTCTTTTCTCTGCATTCATTCAGTGAGATATAGCATGACAAGCCCCTACAGTACAGCACATGGGAGACACTCAGCAAGTTACCCCAGAGTGGGTAACCACATATGTGTCTCTGGATGGTGAGCAGTAAGATTGGGGTGCCAGCACAAGCCAAATGCTGGACTCACGCTTGTTCATTTGATTCTCCCAGCAACCAATAAGTAGAGTTCACTTGGCCCCACTTATGATGACCCTCAGGCTCACAAAGAGGAAGCTACTTTCCTATGGTTTCCCCATTTGCAAGGGACAGAATAGTGTTCCCAGCCTGGGCCTCCTTGATTCCAAAGCCTTGCTGTCTCTACCACACCACTGAGGGGAAAGATCTGAGGTGAGACCAGACTAACGAAAAGGCAAATGATAGTGCAGTGCAGGTTGCTGGCAGACATGCTTTGCAGAAAGGCCTCGCCAACTTGTGAATTCATGATGGGAAAAAAAGATATTTCAACTCCTATCCTGAGTGTTTCAAAGTTTAGGATTCTAACAATGCCCCGGTTGTCCTAATAGAATCTGACCACAGACTGGATAAAGTTCCGCACAACTCCCCCAGACATCCCTGACCAAATCATATATGGGTGACAACTGGAAATAATAGCTAAGATTTATTGGGTGCTAGCAACTGTTGTATATACTTTACTTGGATTGGTTTTACCCTCATAATAACCCCAATATGTTAATCACCCTTGCTTTACAAATGAGGAAACTGAAGCACAAAGATTAACATAACTTGTCCATAACTACATGGTGAGATGGTGGCATGGCAGTATCTGAACTCCGGTGCTTGCAGCTGGGGTTCAAAGGCTTAACTTACAGGAAATATCACTTTCTCAAATGCATGGCAGTAGGGAATTAATTGAGTAAACTAGGGGACATCCACCCAATGGAATACTGCATAGCCATCAAAAATAAGTTTGATAACATACAGTTGTTAAAAGAAAAAAATTTCAGGTTGAGGAAGTCAGAACAAAATCACACCTTGTATTATTTCAACAGTATCTAAACATGCCAAAGACAGATTGGAGGAGAATATTCCAAAATCAGTCCAGCTATCTATCTATCCAACTATTCATCCACACACCCATCTACCCATCTAACCATCCATCCATCCATCCATCCATCCATCCATCCATCCATCCATCTATCCATCCATCCATTCATCTAACCAGCCAGCCAGTCAGCCACACGCCCACCCATCCACCCAACCACCCACCCATCTATTCATCCATATATCCATTGATCCATCCACTCATCCATCCATACACCCATCCATCCATTCATCCACCCACCTACAGATCCACCCATCTATTCATTCAATGAGCATTTATTGATGCCTCTTTATATCTACTATCTCTGAGATGACCATTGGGATTATAGAATTAATTAACCACATAAGAGTGTTCCCTGACTACCTGGAGCAATCTATCTAGTCAGGGTGATGACAATCAAACAATTAATGTCACATGCAGACAACTAACTAATGCTTATTGTGACATGTGTGATGCAGGTCATAGGTAATGGCATCAAGTGGCAAAGGTACAACCCTAAATTTGAATGAGGAGGAGGACAGGGAAGACTTCCAGGGGGAAGTGGTATTTAGGCTGTGCCCTGAAAGGAAAGTTGGAGTCACTTAAGGGCAGAGAAGAGAGAAAAACACTCTAGGCAGAGGGACCAGCAATTTTCAAAGGGCCCAGACGGGGAGAAGTTGAACCCATTCCAGTGACAAAGAGAAAGCCAACACTGCAAGAGTACATAAGCAAGAGGTGGGAAAGGCATCATTTTGCCTGGGGTCTGAGATTAATGGTAATTCTTTCTTCCTGTCTTTGCGATGAGCATGAATTTTTTTACTAATAAGGACAAAGGCTTAAAAGGAGGCTACAATAAAAAGAGTGAAGCTTCCTGAGAAAAATAGAAAACCCAAGAAGAGGCTGTCATTATGGAAAAGAGACTGAGGCCAGAAAAAAAACCTCTCAGAGGCTGGAGAGGGAGGCAGACCTAGCCCCCATGGACTCCCCACTACAGCCTTCCTTCTTTGCAGGGCCCTCCTCTGGGGGCTCTGAGTAGGGAGAACAGGGAGGGGTAGAGTTAGAAGAATCTGGCATGTGGAATAGATATTAATGTCGCAGGAGGGGAAGCTGGGGGGAGGGCAGACTATTAAAATTCTGTAGTCCTGAAAAATACATAAGTCTAAAATAAGACTAATGAGACATTTACTGGTGTGGTTGCCTTGCATTAACGACCCTGCTGAGGATAGGATCGCAGAAGGCTTTCAATGTAATTACCAGGCTAATGATTAGCTGTGACATCACTGGAGACTAGAACGCAGACCTTGTTTTGGATTACTTTCAAAGTCAGGACGCCGCTGACCGCCTCACTGCCTGAGCAATCTTGGGGTGACTGCACCCTCCCCCCATTGCTGTAGCTTGTGGCTTCCAGCCAACACCTCCCCAAGTTCCCTTCTCACCCCCCATGCCTGCATTCCTGGACATGTTAAGAAGGCTTCTGGGACCATGAACTTCAAGCAGCAATTTGTCAGCACCAGTGGGGGCTGGAGGTCGAATGCCTGGAAAAGTAAGACCTATGGGTATGTCCAGAAAGAATCTTTAATGAACAAGTGATGCATTAACCGATGAATGCTTTCAAAACCCTTCTGCCCCATGAGACCCGAGCAAGACACAGCAGGCAGCATATAATGCTTTATCTCAAAGAATCATTGGCTCTAAGCCCATCCAGCCCACCCATTTGAACAGATGGAGAATGCTGAGGATCAGAGAGGAGAACTGGTTTCCTGAACATCACCCAGCAAGCCTTATTTTCTCCATGTGGATTACAGGAAAATAAAAGTGGATAAATGACAGTCTTATCCAGCCTTCCCCCTTCTGGAATCTACAGCTCTCTAAACTTCTAATTGCATTCCCTGTCGTCAAAACTCAGGAGTTCTCACTTGCTGTTGACCTTTGATTAGGACTTTGATTAGGACTCATGCCTTCCAGTGTGGGATTAGGGAAAACAGCCCAGATAAGATTTGTTGACACTAACTATAGAACATATGAAAGACTTGGGTCTTTCTTTTATAGGTGCTGAGGTGTCAAGGAAGGAGTATGGTACAGAGATATGGCCCCTAGACTTCAGACTACCTGACAAAGCTAGAGACACATAGATCGTCAAATAGGACAGCATGCCTTCTTCTTTTTAAAGATTTTATGTATTTATTCATGAGAGACACACAGAGACAGAGAGGCAGAGACATAGGCAGAGGGAGGAGCAGGCCCCAAGCAGGGAGCCTGATGAGGGACTCGATCCTGGGACCCCAGGGAGCACACCCTGAGGCGAAGGCAAATGCTCGACCACTGAGCCAACCAGGTGTTCAGACAGCATGTCTTCTTTATCAAGAATCTTTGCAGAATCAGGTTGTAGGAACAATCCACCAAGATGGAGCAGGAATCCTAGAGGAAGGGGAAGCTGATCCAGAGCAACGTAAGGAACATTTTGGAGTAAGACGTTCAGAACCCAAACTGTAAAAAATAGAGTAATGTTGGAGCTCTTCTCTTGCCTGAGTCCAGCAGAGAGCCATGGATGGTGCCTTAAAAGAGTCAATGACCTAGACAGTAAGTTTCCAATGAAACAGTTACTGGAGTGCAGGGGGCTAGAGCAATGAGAGGCAGGGTTCAGAATGTAGGGAAGCAGAGAATGGGGAAGCTGGGCACAGAGAAGTTCATTCAGAGAAACCCTTGCAGCAACACTAAAAGTATCCCCAGATAGTGGTGTGTATAAGTATCCATTTCATTTCTGAGTTCCCAGAGCTTACATTCTAGGATCTGCACCCCTCTCAGGGCCCCACCATTAGTGCTCATCCCTTCCATATCTGGAAGTGCATAGTTGTGGGAGGTGGGGTCATCTAAGAGGATGGACAGAGGAAATAAGATTGGACAGATCCCTTCTCTCACCAATTCACAGAGGAAGAAGCTACAGCCTGGTCTAGGACATGACTAGCCCAAGATCACATACATCTATTCCTCCCATGCCATGCTTGAATTCCTCCCTTCCTGCATTTCAATTGTTATAATCCCAAGATGGTGGGTATAACCAATGCTTCAGCTCAGAAGGTAAATTAGAAAAGGAGGGGTTGTCTTAAGCAGCCATTATAATAGCACAATCAACTGTTCTATTTGTAGAACAATCATAAAAGAGAGCTGGTTTTCCTTGAGAAGTGAAAGTGTCAAAACTCAGCAGAGAGGCAGCTATGAGGTCATGGATGGGTGCTAGGCAGAGAATAAACCCCATTCCAACACACATCCTCATATACCCAGACTTACAAATATGGAGGGTGGCCTTATCCTTCTGAATCCAGGGTCAGCTCTAGATTTGCCCTTCTTGGAAAATGCCAGCCATCTCGGGTGACACTATCTGCCTCCACCATCCACCACCTGGCACCTCCGAGATCCCACTCACCCTTTGAAATGATCTCAGAATGTTAAAGCTGGAGACATTTCCAGGATTCAAGTCCCTGATTCTACCTAGGCAGGGGGCTTTGGAAGAGTGAGTTAAGTCCTCCAAGTGCCTTAGGCCTTGATATTTGAACTCCTAGGTCACACTTAATCTCATCCTGAAAGTGGTTGGAACAACTATTCAGGATGCTGGAGGCAGAAGTTTTACCAGATGAAACTGCAGGTCTCTCTTAGGATCTGGGATTTCTCATCTCAATTTGTCTCACCTTTGCATCTCTGCTCCCCAGATAACTGGACATACTGTCCCAAAGGCAATTAGGTCATAGAAAAAACATATATAAACTTCGATTACAAACAGTCTGAGCCCCACCACTTACAAGCTATGGGACCTTGGACACATTTCTTAGTCTTCACATTTCATGTCTCCAACTATGGATTGGTAAAATAAAAATACTGTCCTGAGATGTAGGACCTAAGAACTGAGACTGGGGCCAGGATGGGGCAATCTCAGTACCCAGGGTACTGAGGTAATCAGTACCAGCGAAATGTAAGGAAATCCTCTGCACTCATACAAGTGCAAAACCAGCCCCTGAGAGTGAGTGCCTCCTTGAATTTTATGCCCTAAGTGCCATGTTTGCCTCACCTTAGTCTCATCCCTGAGGCCTGGATGAGGTCTCTTGTGCAAGACATTAATTGTGGGAGAGTTCTAGTAAAAATTAGTAGTTTCTGCCTAATCCCACGAGGAGCACTGGAGTATCAGTGGTCCCAAAATGTGGTCCTGCAGGGAACCAAAGAAGTTCCTATAATAGTTACTCATTGACTACCGACTGTCCCTGGGTGTGTGTAACTCCACAGGCATTTCTGAACCAGGTGGCTCTAGAGCAAGTCTCCCAAAGGGGGGATGTTGTGAGCTGTCAGCCATCAGCACCCATAGAAGCTGGGGCCTGGGTGTACTGGCCAGGTAGACAGGACTTGCAGTGTCTACTACAGGTAACTACCTCATAAGTAGGTGGCTCTGAGGTTTCAAAAAGAAGATGTATTTATGGTGCATCTCGTTTTGATGGTGCATAGAAGGTTCTCAACAAAGCATAACTAATATTACCCCAGACACAACTCTAAGCTCCAGCAGAGCCAGCTCCATCTCCACCTTCTCTGTTCTATCCCCCATGCCTACCTAGTTCAGGGTTAGACTCACAGAAAGTGTCTAGTTATTTGCCAGATGAATGCATTGTTGCTACTAGTCTCCATCATGACCATTATTTTGGCCGGTTCTGAGCCTGCAAAGATATGGCAAATAGACTGGATTGCTTTTTCCAAACTGGAGCTGGCATGATGGTTCCAGGGTAGAAGATCTTGCATTTTATCTTGGTTTTGTTATTTTGACTTTCCAGTGGATTTGATACTCAAGGAAGATTTTCAGCCTCTCGCACTCTGAAGCGAGCAGCCCACTCCGGAACCTTCTCTCTGCTGCCTGGTGGAGATATCTGGCTCTCTGCAGACCTTTGACATCCTCCAACCTCTCTGCAGACCCCTGGCCATCCCCAAACCAGACTTCTATTCAGGTAATGGGGGAACTGGGCTCTTTCTCCAAAACATAACCATCCATTACTCCCAAATTCTGATCAGAGCATCCTGAGTTTGTCAAATCCCCATCAAAGTACATCCAGGGATGGAAGTTCTCTTTTCACATTCTGGAGTCCAAACTTTCTTTTTTTAGCAACAAGTCTAGAATGTTAAGCTAGGGAATCTGTATAAACCACTCACAGCCTTTGGGATACAACAGCACAATGTGCCATCTCTTGCAACTGGTATGATGGCCTGTTTTGATCTATCTGCCCTACCAGGCTTGAGGTCCATGAAGGCAGCACTGTGTCTGGATGTTCAGCCCTGCACCCCCAGGGCCTTGCACTGAGTAGGTGCTCAATAAATTCATTTTGAATGAATGATTGGTACCTCTGCAGATCACCTAAAGTAGACACCCTAGACACCTTTTCAGAGAGCCTTATTTGGTGGGTTCTAGTAATTGTAATTGCAAACAGATGCTGCCCCCCCAACATCCCCCTTTGCCCCGCCTTCTGCTGCCTGCCTGCTTGGATGCTATATATTTTCAAGGCATTACCCTGTGTGATGTGCATTCACGCCACCCCCGGCAGCTCAATCTTCCCCTCCCCGGCGTCCATTGGCATAATCAACCGGGGGCCTGCCCAGAACCTGCCAAGCTTGTATTAATGTTGGCTCATGAAGAGATTTATTCCTTCCCAGCATAGCTCAGGCTAGTCCCGGCTCAGCTAGGACTCCCCACACCCTTATGCCCCTTACCACACATGCACATGAGCTCAGCATTGAGCTAGTTCCGATTAGCTTTCAGAAGGGGACGCTCCTTGGCCTTTGCCAAATAGACAATTAACCCCAAGAGTTTCAGAACCTCTGCATCATTGGGACTGAAAACCTGTTTCCCACTCTACCGAGATCCACCAGCACGTTGAGAATGTGGCCTCAGTTGGCAGTTTAAATGCAAACCCTGAGGTCAGGGAGTTGTATGATTTGAGTGGATAATTTACCTTTCAATCATCAGTTTGCTCATTCATAAAAAGGGGATATATTAAGTGGAATATGTCATAAAGCTGAGTTCTCATTAAATGTAAAATTCAGAAAGGGAGAGCCAAACGGTCCCCACCCATGGAGGCTGGAGCAGCATAAGACAGTGTCTTTTCTCACCTCAGTTCAAGATGGAATTAATATGCAGTCTCTGGGCTACCCCTTCTCCAGGTCCAACAACATACACACTTCAGGTAGAAAGACAAGAACATCTGCCCCAGATTCAAGCTGCAGCTCTGTTCACCTGATTCTGTCCTTATCATATACTCCCGAGCGCTCCATTCATGCCAAACTTTTTACTGACCCCAAGGCACACTGCTTTTGCACATGCTGTTCCCTGTGCCTAGATTTCCCCCTCTGCCTAGTCTCTGCCTAGAAAACCTATATGCATCCTTCAAAACCCAGATGTAAAACTCCTACCTGTTTGTAGTTTCCCCCACTCCCCCTCCTCTTCCTCAGCCCCAAGCGGAAATCATTTCCTATGTCCCTGAAAATTCTCATTAAAAAGTTCTATTTTAATTTTATTTTTTAATTAAGTTTAATTTTAACTTTTCACAATGCATCACCATGACCTGGCTCTTCTATCAAATGATGAAGCCTCTGAGGATAAGGATCCTGTTTATATTCAGTTACCAAATGTCTAACCCAGTGCCCAAAACATGAGAGAAACTTATTTCATGTTTGTATGAACTATTCTTTGTGTCTCCAAAGCTTAACACCAAGGACTAAGGCATACCAGTTACCTAATGAATGTTTGTAGAATGAACCAATTAATTATTATCCATTTATCATTTATTTCTATAACCTCAGAGCCTCATCACTTGGATGAATGAACCATGCTGTATATTCCTGGCACTGAGTATGCTATCTGGACTGTAGTAAATGCCAAGAAAAGGCTCAAATGAATGTTTATGCCCCCAATGTCTATGTGATGTCTAGCTAACCACTTGATATGACAAACCAAATATTTCTACAGCTCAAGAAGTGTCAGTGTATTTTAATCACCTGATGATACAATGCAGGTACAAGTCAGTAGAGAATTGAGAGTTGGGGAGGGACTATGTTCCACTTGTTCATTCAGGGACTCACTATAGTGACAGATTTTCCAGTTTCAACAAATGGCCTTCCAGGATCACTCTGGGCGTTGATACCCACCTAGGGGGTT
Source organism: Canis aureus (assembly GCF_053574225.1). NCBI lineage: Eukaryota > Metazoa > Chordata > Mammalia > Carnivora > Canidae > Canis > Canis aureus. Next base: position 24,116,644 of record NC_135637.1, on the reverse strand, counting down.
AGGGAAAGATTATGGAAGATAACAAGTAGGAGGATTTTATGAACCAAGGAGTGACCACGTCACTTCCTCTCACATTCCATTGGCTAGAATTCAGTCAAGTCTGCTTCAAAGGGGGCTGGAAAATGTAACCTAACTGTGTGCTCAGGAAGAAAAGGGAGTGGATTGGAGGAGCAATTTATCAGTCTTGCAAACTAGTTAATCATCAATAAGTATTTGGATAAATAAGGTAAGCAGTAAGTTTTTCTCTATCTGGATTCCAGCACAATGTCTACACATAGTATATGCTCATTAAAGAGTTGAAATAATTCATTTCTGTATTCTCAAAGATTTGCATAGTCTCATATGGGGACAGTACTCAAGAAATGGAAGGAAGGAACATTTCTATAATCCCAGATGCTGATATAATTACTGACATATATTAAGAGTTTGGGGACTTTTTACCTCCATAAACTGGGCAGTGGGCAACTCCTGCAGAATCTTGCCTTCCTGACCTTTAGATCCTGATGGCCAATACATATAAGATCTGTCCTTTGTCCTGATCTCTTTATCCACACCAGTCCCATGGTTCATTATACCCTACACAGCGACCTGGCCAACCCAACTTCCCAGCAGGAGTAAGTTTACCCCCACATTTCCCAGGTATTATGTGTTCTACAGTCCACAGCAGGAGCAGTGGAAGGAAGAGTGGGGGGGGGAGACAAAGCAGGGTTTTCGATTCAAGGTCTGCTCCCTGCTTGAGTGATCAACATCATTTCCATACTATAATTACATTGCCCAATCCTCTCCTGATTTTACTGCTATCTTGTAAGCCGTCCCGGTTGTGAGTAATTTAAAGCTATATGAGATGTCAGACTCCGTGAAACAATCACCCCTCAAAGAAATATGGCCCTAGATCATAATTGATAAGTCCCATTAGGCAATGGGGCCTCTTATTTCCTATTTGGTCTCTTCTGAAATGGCCTTGTTGATTCACCTAATGTAGACTGTGTCCCCAGCATTGCTGAGGGAGAAAGATTCATCCAGCTTTGGGGAATGAGGGCTCAGGGGTCCAAGCTAGGGAATGGGAGGAGGAGGAGGCTGAAATGGAGGCAGGGTGGGGTTCCTGGATAGACCAGGTATGCCCTGGCTAGTTTTCCTCCATGATGTGCCTGGTTTTTCTGGTGCAGAGAACACCTTCAAGGAGAGGTTGGTACTAATGGGATTCAGAACAGGAGTCACAGGATCTGTTCTTGTAAAGCTTGATTAGGCTAAAAGGAAGAGGGGAAGTGTCTGGCACTGAGCCCAGAGGTACTCCCCCATGCATGACCCAGAACCCTGCAGGTGGTCCAGAAGGGGCGCCTGTCTTTGCAAAGGCAGCCCTGACCTACAATTTTGCTGTACCTTTTCTTCAGCCTCTCTCTCCTAGGTCTGGCACTTCAGCTGAGCTGATGTGTTGAAACAATTTTGGCTATATTACACTCTTGCAAGATTTAGGACTGATTTGATCAAACATCTTCCTCCATATTCCATCCTTTCACCTGCTTTTCCTAAGTCCAGTGCTCAGAAAGAAGTCTTGCTCTGTCAAACAGAAAAGCAAGCCACAGGGAAGGGGATAGTGACTAAACCGGGAATCGAGCCCTGAGATTCTAGGCCTTATCCTGTTGCCAACTTGCTGAGTTCTTGAGCAAGTCCTTTCCCCATTCTGGGGCTCAAGCTCTCCATCACAAAATAAGGGGCTAGTCTAGAATATTTTTGAATTAGGTGCCAGCATTTTAAAAATCAAGAGATTGCACATAAAACGGGTTTATATATTCTCTTATATTCTGATTGGCAACGCTGTTCTCGCATTCACACATGGCCTCAAACAGTTGGAACTGAGGGGCAGGTGTCCTGTTTAGAGGAGGTATGGGCCATTTAGTTAATCATAATCCCCACCACTCCCTATTATATTACAACTTGTTATATATACATATATATATATATATATATATATATATATATAACCAACTGGCCTTTGTAAGCTTATGTATTTGTGATTTCTGGATGATTTCTGGATATCTGAACCCTCTCTCCACTCCAGCTTCATCAGTTCATAACAAACTCATTCTCAGGTAGAAGTAAATGGCTGATGACCATCCCTTGTGACTACTTCTCTCCAAAACCAATGAACGGAGGTATTCAGAACCCTGGACAGGTCGCTGGCCCAGGTATTGAAGGCTGGCGAGTCTTCCAAGGGCCCATGACCTGCCCTCTCTGTGGGCAGCCACCCATTTGCCCATTGATTGGGAATATACTGATACCTAGTACCCTGGCACTACATCTTGTTATTACCACCCAAGCCCTGAGTCTCCACTGCTTCTGTTCTGTGCCTGATTGATTTGTTTGTAATTCTGTCATTTCTCGTGATCGGGCCAGGAGGGTGGGGGGCCGAGGGTGGGGAGGGTAATTCTTCTCTGGCAAGACATGTCAAAACTGCCTGTCTATCTTTTGGGTGCAACTGCTGTTTGCCAAACGCCATCGTCCATGTTGCTGTAAAGAATGACGGATCTGATATCATATATTACCGTTGTGCACTTTCGTTTTTGATATCTGTTTTTCCTTCCAAAATTTGCTGAGTGATTGAGAGGCCGTGGTTGCTTTTTTGAGATGCATCATAAGGCCTCCTTCATGAACAAGTTGGCCAGGCAACGTGGATCACAGGAGATAAGGGAAAATTGTCAAGTGCCTCCAAGCTGTTTCTTGCTGGCGCCTCTTTGTGAGTTCCCCCCATGGCATCTCTCTGGGAGTCCACGGCTGTCAAGAGGAGATTGTTCGGTGGAAGCTGGTTTAAACTCCTTATAATGACTTGGCACAGTAATCAAAAACCTACCATAATTTGGAGCCCAGTGGCTGCCCACCCCATGCCAAACACTGTGCTAGGAACTGGAACACAGGAATGAAAATAATGTCTCTGGTGTCAGGGAGCTCATATCCAGTAGGCAAGACAGGCAATTGAAAAAATATATATATAATAGCATGCAGTGATAAGCATCAGGGAAAAAATTAATCTGAGTGAAGATAGATGGGGTTAGTGGCTATTTTTTCTGTTTGTTTTTTGTTTTGTTTTGTTTTGTTACTGGCTACTTTAGATTAGAATGGTCAGGCAAAGCCTCTCCAGGAAGTTGTCATTGGGCAGAGATGAAGTGGTGAAGTGGTGGCCTAGGGCATGCATGTACCTGGGGAAGAAGTTTCCCGGGTGAAAGGAGGAGCTAGTGTCAAACTCTGGCAGCTGGAACATGTTTGCCACATTTGAGGACTAGAAAGGAGTGGGAAGGGAGTGGGAAGGGAGATGGAAGAGGCTGGTCCTCATGTCCTGCTGCTCCTACCAACTCCCAGCCTTAAGTTCTCACTTGGGGCTCTTTATCCATCAGGGGTCTCGAGAGAATCAAGACTAGTCTCTACATGTAGATCTAGACATATCAAGAGATTTTTCTCAAAGTCTTGGCTCATGCAATTGTGGGGGGCTGGCAAGTCCAAAATCTGTAGGACAATTCATCAGTCTGAGAGCAGAAGCTGATGCTATAGTCTTGAGGCAGACATCTTCTTCAGAGAAACCTTAGTTCTGCTTAAAACCTTTCAACTGATTGGGTGGGGGCTTCCCAGATTATCAAGGATAATTTCCCTTATCTAAAATCAACTGCAGGTAGATGTTAGCTACATCTACAAAATACCTTCACAGCAACATCTCAATTAGTGTTTGATTGAATAACTGAGTGCCAGAGCCTACCCAAGTTGACACATACAACTCACCATCACAGACCCTTTGGACCTCCCACACCATCTCTCTCCCTGTGCCTCTGCTCATGGGACCACTCTGCCTACACCTCCAAGCGCATCTCTTACCAAGATGGCCAGCATGGTGCTCTGCCCTGAGGATGTACTAAAGGGGTGTTGTTGTTATCATTTTGTCAGCCATCTTAAATATGCTTAGAGGAACTAAAGAATACATAACCAGTGAAAATATACACTTCAATGTCCATATCTAGGATTTATGATGTTTGGATTCCAGAGAGGGGAGTTTAGCATTGATGCCCAAGTCCTGGTGCCTTAGGAAGGGAGGAAGTGCAGATAATGGATGTCTTCGTATCTGGGTCAGATTCAGAAATATTGGCCCCTTCAATCATTTCTTGCATAATTGTTAGCAGGATTTACAAAGTGCTCTGACTTTAGAGTTCCTGAGGATGGGAAGATTCAGTAATCGTTTACATTTGTGAAGTATTCACCCCAATAATTTCCTGTCCATGAGCTTAGCTGAGTCCTACAACCTTCTCTGTGGGCAAGGAAACTAAGGCCCAGAGAGGGGAAGGGACTTCCCCAAGGACACACAGCAGTGAGCTAAGGTAGAAGCAGGCTTCCTGCCCATGACCCCCAATTCTTCTGCCCTGTCTTCCACTTCAGGGAACCAAGGTTCTTCCAGGACACAGCACAGACAGACTTGCCCCATCTTTTCCAAGACTTTCAGGGCTGATAGATGGAGGATTGGTTTGTTACCCTCTCAATCATCTGCTTGTTCCCTGAGCTTTTAACACAGGAGCAATTGTGCCAGACTGAGTCTGATCCTGAAAGGGCTGTGACATTATCTTTAAAGATATGTCATCTATGAATGTATCCCCACACCCCATCTTCAGTCTAGCCCCATCTGGGGTGAAGGAATGCCAAGCCCTCTCTATGCAGCTGCCCCAGGACTGTCCAGGCTGGATCTAACCCACTCCCTACCAACCCCTGCTTCCCCTAGCTCTCCCTCACCCCATCAGCTGCATCTGGGTACTTGTTAGATGAATACTCCCGATGCCAGCTCTGGTCTTGGCAGCCCTTGCTCAAAATTTCAGCCCTCCATGGACTTCGGAAGTCCAAACTCCACAGCATGCCATTAGAGCCTTCATGATGAACCCCCAACACACCCTGTAGTCTCACCCCCATCCCCAGACTCCTACAGTCCCTGAGTGTCAGTTCACAGCTGATGGTGCATGTTTCCCTCAAGGCTCTGACCTTCCCACCTCCCCATTTCTGCTCAAAACCCTCTCTGTACTGGAAAAGCCTGCTTTCTGCATTCTAATAAGCTTGAGAAAATTCTATCTTGCTGTAAAAAAAAATTAAATGCACTACATTAAAAGTAAGAACATCTGTCTGTCAAATGCGACCATTAAGAGAATGAGAAAGCAAACCAACCCACAGAGTGGGAGAGATCCTCTCAATAGTATACTTGATCAAGAACTCATATCCAGAATATATAAAGAACACCTTCTAACCAATAAGAAAAAGGTAGACAACCTGATAGGAGGAAAAAAGCACTTCATTGCAAGAAGATGAGCAAATGGCCAATAAACATACAAAAATATGCCAACCACATCAGCCATTGAGGCAATGCAGATTAAAACCTCAATGGAATACCATCTCACCCCACAAGAATGAACATGAAATAAAGTAAAATGAAAATGGCAGAAAATCCGGAGCGTTAGTAAGGCTACGTTGCTCAAACACTCGTATGCTTCTGGTGGGAGTGTTAATTGGTGCAACCATTTTGGAAGCCTGTCTGGCTGTGTCTGCCGAAGCTCAACATATGCCCACCCCTTGACCCATCAAGTTTACTCCCAGATCATACCCAACAGAGATGCGTGCATATGTTCACCAAAAGACATGTACCAGAATGTCATAGCAGCACCACCTGGGATGGCCAAAAATGGAAACAACTCAAGATTCCAGCAATAGCAGAACAGGCCAAAGGGAGGGAAAAAAAATCGTGGCGTATTCACACATTGGGATTCTGCACAGTAGTGGGAATAAATGAGATACGCTTACACACAACACGGATGGCTCTGACAAACATGATCTTGAGCAAGAGAAGCCAGACACAAAAGAGGGCATACTGAACATAAAAATGGGCACAATTAACCTATGCTGCTGTAAGTCAGGTTGGGGGTTCCCTGGGAGAGGCTGGACAGGGTGTCAAGAGACTTCTGGGGAGCTGTATTCAGTTTCTTGATCAGGATGCTGGTTACATGGGGGCATTCATCTTGTGAGAATTTATCAAGCTGTACACTTGTCTGAAGTATTTATGCTACTAAAACAAAGAGTCTAAAGAAATTCCTCCTACCGTTTAAATCCAAGGCAAGTCCTTTCCCAACCAGACAAGTTGTTACCTCATCTCTATTTTATTTAGCCTTTTTTGTACCCACCTGGGGCCATCAGACTGTGTCCAGTGTTTCTCCTGCTAATCTGTAAATCTCCTGAGGGTAGATGTCAGGTCTGGTAGACCACATTACCTCCTTCTTCTGACCCATGCCACTACACAGTAGGTGCTCAAGTATACACTGAACTGAACAGGTGCAACCTAGCTAGGAAGAGAACATCAAACACAGATAGACCAGTGCTCCCATCCCATCTCAGAGTATATCTGTTCCCATGGCCAGAAGAATCTCCCCTGATGTCTTGTTGGCCTGCCCCCTCCTCACTCTACTCAGTTCTCTGCTCAAAGTCACTTTATCATAGAATACTCGCTTGACCAACCATCCTTTACAAAATACCATGATCCCCTTCATTCCCCTCAAGGAACTTTCCACCTGGTGGGAGCTAAGTACAAATTCCTTCAAGCAGCTTACAAGGTCCTTAAGGACCTGAGCCCTCTCTCCCCCTTGCCAGACTTTCACTCACCCAGTCTGCACACTCTACAAAAAATGCACCACACTCCATCACGCCTCTGAGCCTTCGCACACATTGTTCATGCCTACATGGAATGTCATTCATCACTCCATCTTCTGTCCATCACTTGACTAATACCTATGCTTTCTTATGAACAAACTCAAGCATCCCTTTCTCTTAGAACCTTCCAGACTATTCCCTGGCTAGATGAGGTGTCCTCTCTGAGCACCCACAGCTCCTTCTGCTTCTACTATGACATCATTGATCACTCTGGGTTGTAATGGACTTTGCTCCAAATAAACTTCAGGTCCTTCATCAATATAGGACCTTGGTTTATTCTCTTCATATGCCTAGAGCTTTGCAGGCTGGCTTGTAAGGAGTGGGAATTTGAACAAAATTTAGGAAGGAAGGAAGGAAGGAAGGAAGGAAGGAAGGAAGGAAGGCCCTCTGAACCCCAAAGCCTCTCACTTTTCATCCTTCCATATAGCCCCTCAATCTTGACCATTAGAGAGAAGAAATTAATGAAGTTTCTACTGACATTCTTAACTCTGAGAAATGACAAGTTACCAGCAAGGTTGGTTTTTTTTTTTTTTTTTCATGTTTCCTCTTCCAATGCTTTATTTATCTCTGACTATTTAATGATGATACAATTCACATCCTCCTTTTTTCTTGCCCTTAAACTTCTGAATTTTTAATCGAGCAATGTAAACTTAATTTTTTTGTCTCCCAGATATGAAAGGTCTTAGACCCTGACAGGAAAACGAGTGATGAATTATGCAGGCAACGAGCACCAATCTGACTTCTGTGATGTGTTGAGTTATAATTGCACAAACTATTGCGTCCCCAGACCCGAGAAATGTAGTTTTACACTTTCTCAGACATCTTTACAAAAGGGTGACAGTAGATTTCACAAGTAGAGAGGAAAGTGGACTGTTTTTCCAGAAACAACACAGACCGGGACACCCACCTCCTGCTGGTCCTTCAGAGTGCAGACTCGGCTCTCTCGCCCACATTTGGCAGGAGGCACTGGTGTCAGCTCCAGCCAAGAAATAAGGCCTGGTGCCTTCCCACAATGATGGCCATTTATCAGGAATGACACTTGGTGACTCAGGGGATTGGAAATGGGATGTGGCATCTCCTATCTGAGACTGAAAGAATCGGAGTTCACGGGCAACAACATGGGCTTCCCCATGTAACATGAGATACAATTCATGTATTCAGTGCTTCATTCTACTAATTTATTAAATGCCTTTTTTTTTTTTTTTGCTAGTCACTTATCTGGTCATTGGGAATAACTCAATAATCAAGACAGGCGCAGCTCATCTTTCATGGGGCATGTTTTGGTGCTGACGACAAGGAAAAGGATAAACTGATGAATTGATTCTAGCTGGAAAGTCAACAGAACAATGTAGGGTGATGATGCAGTATGGGGTGGCACTTCTTTAGATATGGTGGGCAAAAGAGCTCACCTTTGGAGGGGATGGAAAAGAAGAGTATTCCAGGCAGAGGAAATACCAACACAAAGGCCCTAAGATGAGATGGAGAATGGAATATTTGCTGGACAGAAAGATGAACCAAGTGACTAGAGCATAGTATGAAGCCCTTTATCATAAATCTTACCAACAGTGAGGTCCAGCATGTAGATATCATGCTTTTTTGTCAGTTTTTGAAAAAAGCATTTTATGTTGCTACTTGGGAGCCATTGAATGCTATAGCCAGAAGCAATTTAGAGGTGAATGACTTGAGGGGTGAAACTAACCAGACAGATTTTATCAACTATTGCCATCATCTCCACCATAATCATTATCTTTATCATCACTACCATCATCATCACCGTCATGGCCACCAAAACCATTGTCACCATCATTATCATTATCTTCACTACCATTACTCTTGCTAACTGCCAACCCCTCACTCTCAGTGGAGTACCTGGGAGAAACCTGACCATGAGCCCCTGCATCCACTCATTCCTTTATTCGACCAACATTTATGAGAATCTTCAATGTGCCATGCACTGGGATAAGCAGTAGGGACCCACCTGTGAATAAAAGGAAACATTGTTCTTGCCCTCATGAAGCTCACAGGCTAGAAGGAGAGCCCAGGAATAAACAAACTGACAAACCAATACCCTAATTACAGGTTGCTGTGTTATGTAGTTACAGAGGGTGATTAATAGCTGGACTGAGAGGAACATTTCAGAATGTGTAGTGCCTTGGAGGTGATAGGCACACCAAGTTCTTAAATCAACAAAACATTGGCATGTAGTCAGACTTTCTTGGGGATAAGGCAAAGGCTCGTTGTATTAAAAGCCTTTCTCAGAATGTGGCTCTGCGGGCACCTGGGTGGCTCAGTCAGTTAAGCGTCTGCCTTTGGCTCAGGTCATGATCTCAGGGCCCTGGACTGGAGCCCCTGCTCAGCAGGGAGACTGCTTCTCCCTCTGCCTCTGCCTCCTCCCATCTGTCCATGCTTTGTCTTTATCTCTCTGAAACAAATAAAAAAAGAAAAGAAAGAAAAAGAAAGAAAGAAAGAAAGAAAGAAAGAAAGAAAGAAAGAAAGAAAGAAAAAAGAAAGAAAGAAAGAAAGAAAGAAAGAGAAAGAAAGAAAGAAAGAGAAAGAAAGAAAGAAAGAAAGAAAGAAAGAAAGAAAGAAAGAAAGAAAGAAAGAAAGAAGAAAGAAAGGAAGGAAGGAAGGAAGGAAGGAAGGAAGGAAGGAAGGAAGGAAGAAAGAAAGAAAGAAAGAAAGAAAGAAAGAAAGAAAGAAAGAAAGAAAGAAAGAAAGAAAGGAAGGAAGAAAGAAAGGAAGAAAGAAGGAAAAAGAAAAAGAATGTGGCTCTGGCTTTGGATCCAAATATTCCATACTCCTAAAACACAAAATAGAAGAACCCCATTCGTCTCATTCCAGCACTGGTGGGAGAAGAAAGAATGGAATGCATCCTGGATGCTGTGTTTGTGCTGCTCATTTAATTTGTACTAAACAGCACTGACCCCATATAACACAGAAGGGAACTAAAGTGCCAGGTGCAGAAGACCCAGAATCACATAGCTGGGACAGCCAGACGAGGGAGCACACTCATGTCTGCTGACCCAAGTGTCCCAGATGGCAATTCAACCCTCCTCTCCTAAAAGTCTTGTGTATTTAGGGCCTGGGTTCATTAGTAAGGGAAACTTGCATGAAATACACAAGGGTTCCCCTGTCCTGAGGCCAGGAGTGGCTTGCAGACTGGAATGCATGATTCCCCAGAGGGATTTTGAAGCCAGGGGAAGAAAGTCGGTACTCTAGGAAGACACACCCTCCTAAAATATTTCCTGACCAGGATGGGCATATAGAAGATGCTGAACAGTTTTCTTGGGGCACCAAGCGCTGTGGGTCTGGTGATCAGCTGCCATCACCACCACCCTTGCTCCCAAATACACACTGCCTGGGGCCATCGCTAGCCACTTCCCACTAGGAAAAAGGCAAGCCCTTGGTCCTCCATACTGGGTGACAGTAAGCAGAGGAGACCAGAGCATAGACTTAGGACTTGAATGTGAGCTTCGGTCACAGCTCTGAGCCTCAGTTTCCACATCTGTACCATGAAAGCCATAGTCATACCCCCCTTATCAGGTGACTATAAAGATCCAGGGGGTGAAGACAGTCAAGTTGTTGGCGTATAGCAAATAATAGCATTTGGCAGTGATTATTGTTAACGCTACAGCCAGAAGAGATGCACCAACATCTAATCAGAGAATGTGACAGCTTACTTTTGATAAAGAAATTGTGTCTTCAGTTCTCTGTTAAGAATATTCCACAATGCAAGACTTTTTTTCCAGAAGGCTCTTAAAGAGAAATCTTCTGCATGAGAATTTTTAGAATAGATGCACCCTCTTAACCCCGCTTTTTTTTTTTTATCATCAACTGTTCGCATTCTTCCTGGCTCTTACCACCTACACACTTAGTGATGTGTTTACTTATTTATTCATCTCTCTGCCACCATTTTTCTAATATCCTTCTGTGTCCTCAGCTTCTAGCACCCTCCCTAAAAAAGCACTGATGGAATAAATGGATGAAAGTGAAGATGGGAAGAGTCCTTGGTGAAGAGATGGGGACACCCTTTGTGAGTTCAGATCTAACTGAAAAGCCACCGCCTCTCAGAAGCCTTCCAAGATTTCTCTCCTTTCTTGAATTGTGATTTTTTTTCATTGACATATAAGTGACACATGACATTATATTAGTTTCAGGCATACAACAAAATGATTGAACATTTGCATATATTGAGGAATGATCCTCCCAATGGATCTAGTTAATATCCATCATCATACATTGTTAACAGAATCTTTTTTCTATGGTGAGACTTTAAAGATTTATTCTCTTAGCAGCTTTCAAATGTGCGATACAGCATTAACAATAGTCACCATGCTGTATATGACATCCCCAGGACCTATGTATGTATAACTGGAAGTTTGTACCTTTAGACTCCCTTCACTAATCTCCCACATCCCCCGCCCCCACCTCTGGCAACCAGTAATCTTTTCTAAGATTCTTTTTTTTTCTTTTGGAAGATTTTATTTATTTATTCATGAGAAACACAGAGAGAGAGAGAGGTAGAGACACAGGCAGAGGGAGAAGCAGGCTCCACGCAGGGAGCCCGACATGGGACTCGATCCCCGATCCCCAGGATCAGGCCCTAGGCTGAAGGCAGGTGCTAAACTGCTGAGCCACCCGGGCTGCCCCTCTTTTCTAAGATTCTATGTTGGTTTTGTTCATGTTGCTTTTAGACTCCACACATAAGTGAGATCACATGGTGTCTTTCTCTGCCTGACTTATTTCACTTAGCATAAAGCCCTTGAGGCCCCATCGATGTTGCAAATGGCAGGATCTCATTCTTTTTTATGGCTGAGTAATAATCCTGTGTGTGTGTGTTTGTGTGTGTGTGTGTACACACTACATTTTCCTTATCATTCATCCATCGATGGACACTTAGGTTGTTTCCATATCTTGGCTATTGTAGATAAGGCCACAGGGGTACATCTATTTTTTCAAATTAGTATTTTCATTTTCTTTGGCTCAATACCCAGAAGTGGAATCGATGATCACATGGAAGTCCTTTTTTAACTTTTTTTTTTTTATTGGTGTTCAATTTACTAACATACAGAATAACACCCAGTGCCCGTCACCCATTCACTCCCACCCCCCGCCCTCCTCCCCTTCTACCACCCCTAGTTCGTTTCCCAGAGTTAGCAGTCTTTACGTTCTGTCTCCCTTTCTGATATTTCCCACACATTTCTTCTCCCTTCCCTTATTTTCCCTTTCACTATTATTTATATTCCCCAAATGAATGAGAACATATAATGTTTGTCCTTCTCCGACTGACTTACTTCACTCAGCATAATACCCTCCAGTTCCATCCACGTTGAAGCAAATGGTGGGTATTTGTCATTTCTAATAGCTGAGTAATATTCCATTGTATACATAAACCACATCTTCTTTATCCATTCATCTTTCGTTGGACACCGAGGCTCCTTCCACAGTTTGGCTATCGTGGCCATTGCTGCTATAAACATCGGGGTGCAGGTGTCCCGGCGTTTCATTGCATTTGTATCTTTGGGGTAAATCCCCAACAGTGCAATTGCTGGGTCGTAGGGCAGGTATATTTTTAACTGTTTGAGGAACCTCCACACAGTTTTCCAGAGTGGCCGCACCAGTTCACATTCCCACCAACAGTGTATGAGGGATCCCTTTTCTCCGCATCCTCTCCAACATTTGTTGTTTCCTGCCTTGTTAATTTTCCCCATTCTCACTGGTGTGAGGTGGTATCTCATTGTGGTTTTGATTTGTATTTCCCTGATGGCAAGTGATGCAGAGCATTTTCTCATATGCATGTTGGCCATGTCTATGTCTTCCTCTGTGAGATTTCTGTTCATGTCTTTTGCCCATTTCATGATTGGATTGTTTGTTTCTTTGGTGTTGAGTTTAATAAGTTCTTTATAGATCTTGGAAACTAGCCCTTTATCTGATATGTCATTTGCAAATATCTTCTCCCATTCTGTAGGTTGTCTTTGAGTTTTGTTGACTGTATCCTTTGCTGTGCAAAAGCTTCTTATCTTGATGAAGTCCCAATAGTTCATTTTTGCTTTTGTTTCTTTTGCCTTCGTGGATGTATCTTGCAAGAAGTTACTATGGCCGAGTTCAAAAAGGGTGTTGCCTGTGTTCTTCTCTAGGATTTTGATGGAATCTTGTCTCACATTTAGATCTTTCATCCATTTTGAGTTTATCTTTGTGTATGGTGAAAGAGAGTGGTCTAGTTTCATTCTTCTGCATGTGGATGTCCAATTTTCCCAGCACCATTTATTGAAGAGACTGTCTTTCTTCCAATGGATAGTCTTTCCTCCTTTATCGAATATTAGTTGCCCATAAAGTTCAGGGTCCACTTCTGGATTCTCTATTCTGTTCCACTGATCTATGTGTCTGTTTTTGTGCCAGTACCACACTGTCTTGATGACCACAGCTTTGTAGTACAACCTGAAATCTGGCATTGTGATGCCTCCAGATATGGTTTTCTTTTTTAAAATTCCCCTGGCTATTCGGGGTCTTTTCTGATTCCACACAAATCTTAAAATAATTTGTTCTAACTCTCTGAAGAAAGTCCATGGTATTTTGATAGGGATTGCATTAAACGTGTATATTGCCCTGGGTAACATTGACATTTTCACAATATTAATTCTGCCAATCCATGAGCATGGAATATTTTTCCATCTCTTTGTGTCTTCCTCAATTTATTTCAGAAGTGTTCTATAGTTTTGAGGGTATAGATCCTTTACATCTTTGGTGAGTTTTATTCCTAGGTATCTTATGCTTTTGGGTGCAATTGTAAATGGGATTGACTCCTTAATTTCTCTTTCTTCAGTCTCATTGTTAGTGTATAGAAATGCCACCGAATTCTGGGCATTGATTTTGTATCCTGCCACGCTACCGAATTGCTGTATGAGTTCTAGCAATCTTGGGGTGGAGACTTTTGGGTTTTCTATGTAGAGTATCATGTCATCGGCGAAGAGGGAGAGTTTGACTTCTTCTTTGCCAATTTGAATGCCTTTAATGTCTTTTTGTTGTCTGATTGCTGAGGCTAGGACTTCCAGTACTATGTTGAATAGCAGTGGTGAGAGAGGACATCCCTGTCTTGTTCCTGATCTTAGGGGAAAGGCTCCCAGTGCTTCCCCATTGAGAATGATATTTGCTGTGGGCTTTTCATAGATGGCTTTTAAGATGTCGAGGAATGTTCCCTCTATCCCTACACTCTGAAGAGTTTTGATCAGGAATGGATGCTGTATTTTGTCAAATGCTTTCTCTGCATCCAATGAAAGGATCATATGGTTCTTGGTTTTTCTCTTGCTGATATGATGAATCACATTGATTGTTTTACGGGTGTTGAACCAGCCTTGTGTCCCAGGGATAAATCCTACTTGGTCATGGTGAATAATTTTCTTAATGTACTGTTGGATCCTATTGGCCAGTATCTTGTTGAGAATTTTTGCATCCATGTTCATCAGGGATATTGGTCTGTAATTCTCCTTTTTGGCGGGGTCTTTGTCTGGCTTTGGAATTAAGGTGATGCTGGCTTCATAGAACGAATTTGGAAGTACTCCATCTCTTTCTATCTTTCCAAACAGCTTTAGGAGAATAGGTATGATTTCTTCTTTAAACGTTTGATAAAATTCTCCTGGGAAGCCATCTGGCCCTGGACTCTTGTGTCTTGGGAGGTTTTTGATGACTGCTTCAATTTCCTCCCTGGTTATTGGCCTGTTCAGGTTTTCTATTTCTTCCTGTTCCAGTTTTGGTAGTTTGTGGCTTTCCAGGAATGCGTCCATTTCTTCTAGATTGCCTAATTTATTGGCGTATAGCTGTTCATAATATGTTTTTAAAATCGTTTGTATTTCCTTGGTGTTGGTAGTGATCTCTCCTTTCTCATTCATGATTTTATTAATTTGAGTCTTCTCTCTCTTCTTTTTAATAAGGCTGGCTAATGGTTTATCTATCTTATTAATTCTTTCAAAGAACCAACTCCTGGTTCTGTTGATCTGTTCCACAGTTCTTCTGGTCTCGATTTCGTTGAGTTCTGCTCGAATCTTTATTAACTCCCTTCTTCTCTTGGGTGTAGGATCTATTTGCTGTTTTTTCTCTAGCTCCTTTATGTGTAAGGTTAGCTTTTGTATTTGAGTTCTTTCCAGTTTTTGAATGGATGCTTGTATTGCGATGTATTTCCCCCTTAGGACTGCTTTTGCTGCATCCCAAAGATTTTGAACGGTTGTATCTTCATTCTCATTAGTTTCCATGAATCTTTTTAATTCTTCCTTAATTTCCTGGTTGACCCTTTTATCTTTTAGCAGGATGGTCCTTAACCTCCATGTGTTTGAGGTCCTTCCAAACTTCTTGTTGTGATTTAGTTCTAATTTCAAGGCATTATGGTCCGAGAATATGCAGGGGACAATCCCAATCTTTTGGTATCGGTTCAGACCCGATTTGTGACCCAATATGTGGTCTATTCTGGAGAAAGTTCCATGTGCGCTTGAGAAGAATGTGTATTCAGTTGAGTTTGGATGTAAAGTTCTGTAGATATCTGTGAAATCCATCTGGTCCAGTGTATCATTTAAAGCTCTCGTTTCTTTGGAGATGTTGTGCTTAGAAGACCTATCGAGTATAGAAAGAGCTAGATTGAAGTCACCAAGTATAAGTGTATTATTATCTAAGTATTTCTTCACTTTGGTTAATAATTGATTTATATATTTGGCAGCTCCCACATTCGGAGCATATATATTGAGGATTGTTAAGTCCTCTTGTTGAATAGATCCTTTAAGTATGATATAGTGTCCCTCTTCATCTCTCACTACAGTCTTTGGGGTAAATTTTAGTTTATCTGATATAAGGATGGCTACCCCTGCTTTCTTTTGAGGACCATTCGAATGGTAAATGGTTCTCCAACCTTTTATTTTCAGGCTGTAGGTGTCCTTCTGTCTAAAATGAGTCTCTTGTCAACGTGGATGGAACTGGAGGGTATTATGCTGAGTGAAGTAAGTCAGTCGGAGAAGGACAAACATTATATGTTCTCATTCATTTGGGGAATATAAATAATAGTGAAAGGGAAAATAAGGGAAGGGAGAAGAAATGTGTGGGAAATATCAGAAAGGGAGACAGAACGTAAAGACTGCTAACTCTGGGAAACGAACTAGGGGTGGTAGAAGGGGAGGAGGGCGGGGGGTGGGAGTGAATGGGTGACGGGCACTGGGTGTTATTCTGTATGTTAGTAAATTGAACACCAATAAAAAAAATAATAAATAAAAAAAATAAATAAATAAATAAAATAAAATAAAATAAAATAAAATAAAATAAAATAAAATAAAATGAGTCTCTTGTAGACAGCAAATAGATGGGTCCTGCTTTTTTATCCAGTCTGAAACCCTGCGCCTTTTGATGGGGTCATTAAGCCCGTTCACATTCAGAGTTACTATTGAGAGATATGAGTTTAGTGTCATCATGATATCTATTCAGTCTTTGTTTTTGTGGACTGTTCCACTGAACTTCTTCTTAAAGGGGAATTTTAAGAGGCCCCCTTAAAATTTCTTGCAGAGCTGGTTTGGAGGTCACAATTTGATGAAACTCCATACTGTCTTCCAGAGTGGCTGCACCAGTTTGCATTCCCACCAACAGAGCACAAGGGTTCCTTTTTTCTCCACATCCTCATCAACACTTGGTCTTTCTTGTCCTTTTGATACTAGCCCTTCTGAGGTGTGAGGTGATCATCATGGTTTTGATTTGCATCTCCCCGATGATACTGAGCATCTTCCATGTACCTGTGGGCATCTATCTATCTTCTCTGGGAAAATGTCTATTCAGATTTTCTGCCCATTTTTCTATCAGACTGCTTGTGTTTTCTTGCTATTGAGTTGTATCAGTTCTTTCTATATGTTGGCTATGATTCCTTATCAGATCTATGATTTGAGATATTTTCTACCATCTCCTCTCTCTGTAGGGGCATCAAGGACTGTGAATGCAGCACAGGGCAAATGTTAAAGACCAGGTGTGAACCTGTTCTGCTACCTTCTATCCTGACATCTCTGAGCCTCAGATTTCTTACCAAAAAATTTGGACCTCTCTCTGACCAAGACTTTCTCTGTGACCAAATTTAGTCAGACTCCTCTCAGTACACTGCTCAACAAGACCTCATCCTTGGCCTGCCGAGCTCAAGTTTGGCAAAGAATCCCATCACCCTTGATATATATCTAATCAAGTTCTTATAATTTTTCATACACTGATTCTCTTATGCCGTCCATTGGCTAAAAGTCTCCCTTGCTGGGGAAGGAAAATAAAAACGGAATAAAGTCTTAGTCGCAAAGAAGGATGTGTCAAGCTTTGGAGCATCTCTTATGATTCTCTGCAACCCCATTGTGAGTAGGTCTTGAAAAACCCATTCACCAACACCCCTTTTATGAGGGCCTGATTATCATCAGCTGAAACTGAGTTTGAGAAGCAATAACTATATGCACAGAAATCCAGTTGGTGATTATGGGATTTTTTATGGCTTCCCCCAGGGCTGAGTCACGGATAGCTGAGAATCCACAGGACTTTGTAGCATATTGGCAATTTAACTTAAAACTCCAAGTCCCGACTCTTATTTTTGAAACTATGGGTAAGGAAATTGCTTTGAGGCCTTCCTTCTTCCTCATTCTCTACTTGCCACTAGTGTGACCTTAGACAAACCACTCAACTCTCAGATTCTCAGTGTCTCCCTCTGTAAATTGGGCATATATAATTGCTACCTCTCAGGGTGGTGATGATATTACATGAAAAAAGTCATACCAAAGATAGAGGAGCAGGGAGCAAGAAGAGGAGTGCAAGAGGAGAAGAAAAGGAGAATGAGAAAGATCAGAAGGAGGAAGAGGAGGAGGAAAAAGGGGAAGAAGAGGAAGAAGAAGGCAGTAACACCTATCACAGTGTGTCCGGCGCACAGCAGATGTACAATAATTGTCAATTTCCCTCCCCTTTTTATAAGATGTGACATAGTGGAGCAAGCACTGAGATAGCAGTCTTGGAAGTCTGATTTCTAGCCTGTGTATGAAATTGAGATCATCCCATTTAATTCTGACCATAGGTTAGTATTTACTTGCCTCTGTCTCTTAGTTGCTAAAGGTCACTGCCCAGAGCAGACAACTGTCAGCCATTTTATTCCCCTTTAATCTCTCCCAAGCACTAGTTTGTGCTCTTTTGTGAGATAGAGACAGGTATGCTTTGTATGGTTATCACATAATGAGTCCATTGATGGAGTAGGAGGATATCCAGGCTCCAGAAACCAGTTTCCATCCCAGGGGGACACAGAGAGTCACCAGTCCTGGAGTTACTATAGTGATCAACTTGCCAAGACATACTCTTCAGGACTGATGTACCCACCAACCCCAGGCTGCTGATGGCTCATGGCTGCATCTCTCACTAAATGCCCTCCATCACTGGGACCAACCTTGCCCAAGGTCAAACCTCTGACTTATACGACTGTGACTGGCTATGTGGGTACACAAGGCCCAGCCCCATAGCTCAATTTGGGGCAAGCCTAAAGATTTATTTCAGCTCCAGAACTCCCTGTATGATTAACTGAGGAAGGTCTTAGTAGCAATTGCATGGTGGATCAGAGTCTTGTCATTACCAACATTTCCTTTCTTCCTCCCTCCCTCCTTCTCTCCTTCCCTCCACCCTTCTAGGTGTACCTCTTAAGATCACTCACCAGTAACTCTTCTACATGCAACTTTCCATCTCAGAATCTGTTTCCTGGCAACCCAATTCAACACAACCCCTCTGGGGGTTATGAGAGCATATCCCAACTATGATTGGCTTTCAAGCAATGTATCTCACATGACGACATTTTTAAATATCCTTCCTGCAATATGGTTCATTCTCTTGGATTGAATGAAGTTGATATGGACATTACTGTTTAGCCCACCAGTATCAAGCTCTGACTGTATATCAGGTTCCCAGCCAGGCCCTGGGATATACAATAATTTTAGCTCTCTATCTAAAACTCGTGTTCCTCCTGCTGCAGAAAGATTTCCCTGGCTCACTGAGATCTTATCCAACTTAATATGATGAGCATTTATTGAGCACCTATTATAGATAGATCCTGTATTATGCTGGAGATTGGAAATATAAAGACAAAGAAAGAACTCCTCCTTACTCAGCTCATGCTCTAGTAAAGGACAATGACAATACTTCTACATCAGACAAGGGAGTTTTGTACCAGATGGGAAGCCTAGATGTTCTGGTCTAAAGATGTCTGGGTTCAAATCCCATATGTACCATATTCCAGCTTCATAGCTATAAGGCAAGTTACAAATATTTATTGAGCACCTACTATGGGCAAAACCCCACTCTAGCACCAGAGAGAAAACAGTAGGCAAAACGAGTGCCATGATATGTTTTTTTTTTCCCCCTCCTGGAGCATACATTCTAATCACTAATGCTACCTTTTGTAACTAGCCCAGTGAACCAGCTATTGACCCCATAGCATGCAGGAGGTGTGGGTTTTCTGTGTGCTCACAGATAGCAGTTGGCCAGTAGACCCTTCCTCTAAGGCCCACATATGGGGTCTCTATCCCCAAGGCCAGATCTCTGAACTCAGAGAGGGAGTACAGTGGGTTCCTGTGAATGCCTAATAGATTCCCCTTCCCTTCAGTGCCGGTCACAAGGTAGCTCTCAAGACCACAGTCCTGATGTCAGGAGTGGGGCTCATATGTTAGAGTGTTCATTAATTTCTAATTAGATTCTATTCACCAATTGCTCCAT
The DNA here is from genome assembly GCF_053574225.1 of Canis aureus. NCBI lineage: Eukaryota > Metazoa > Chordata > Mammalia > Carnivora > Canidae > Canis > Canis aureus. The sequence continues at coordinate 24,097,189 of NC_135637.1, read as the reverse complement.
TTTAACAGAAATAAATGCAGGCATTTTTAGTTTGTCAAAATATGTCTTACTGAGGAGCTACCACAAAGAAAATTCAAGTCCTGGGTGCTCACTGGTATCACTATGAGATTCAATAGGATCGTTTTCCTGGAGAGCAATTGACCAGGCTGCTGGCAAATGGATTCGATTCATGAGTGTTGGTTTTTCAAATCAAGTGTGACTAATCCCAGCCCCATCATCACGCTGGTCAGAGAAAGCTACAGAAATGTTGGCTCCATTACACTTAGCATGTTATTCACAGGAGCATAAAACTGAAGCCTAATTCAACATTTTTCCTCCTGGTTTTACAGATGGAAACGCTGAGGCCCTTCCACCTGCAACACCCAGGGCCTGATACATGAATGGAGAGCCTGACAAACCAACCTTCCAATACCACTAAGATGAGTTTTCTTCAGATGGGGTGACCCCTTTGGAAATGCCAGAGATGTCTTAGACCTGGGAGATGTTGGAGCAGGAAATCATCTTGACCAACCCTATTTTATAGATGAGAAGACTGAGACCCAGAGAGGGGAAGGAGGGTTCCCAAGGTCACACAGCAAAATCAAAAGCAGATTCCAGGCCTCCTGACTTCCAGTTCCAAGCTCTATCAACCACACTCAACCGTCTCTTCTTAACTTTAATTCTAACCTCAGTGTGGTTCCTACAAATCCCATTTGAGTAGAGCATGACCCTTTACCAAAAGGAGTGAATTCCAATAAAAAGTACTGAGTGATGAATATATAAACAAAATATGGAATGGAACAACAATTCTGCCATAAAAGGAACAAGGCATTGACATATGCATGAACCTCAAAAACATGCTCAGAGGGACGCCTGGGTGGCTCAACAGTTGGGCATCTGCCTTCAGCTCAGGACCTGATCCTGGAGTCCTGGGATAGAGTCCCACATTGGGATCCCTGCATGGAGCCTGCTTCTTCCTCTGCCTGTGTCTCTGCCTCTCTCTCTCTGTGTCTCTCATGAATAAATAAATAAAATCTTTAAAAACAAACAAACAACAACAAAATGCTCCAGTGACAGAAGCCAGACTCAAAAGATGACATATTGTATGATCCCCCTTATATGAAACATCCAGAATAGGTAAATCCACAGGGGCAGAAGGGAGAGTGTTGGTTGCGAGATGCTGGGAAGAGTGGTGATGGGGGATGACTGCCTAATGGGTAAGTGATTTCCTTTTGGGATAATGACAGCATCTTGGAACTAGAGGTGGTAGCTGTGAATGTGCTAATACCACTGAACTGTAAACTTCAAAATGATTAATTTTATGTTATATGAAATTTGCCTTCAGACCCCAAATGTACTGAGCACCTTCCGGAAGTCCCGCATTTTATAGACATTATCTTGATGGTTTCTTGTACGATCTGGTGGTACTCAGGGTATAGGTGTCATGATCCTACTGAACAGGTGAGAAAACTGAAACAAGAGAATTTTAGCAACGGGCCCAGGAAGACTCAGTCATCAAGTGGCGGAGCTGGGATTTGAACTTGTGTCTGACTGCCAAGTGTCTCCTCCCCCTGATTGCCTGTCCTCCAAGGCCACATGACCAGAGTCAAGCTCTGAAGAGGTGACTGTGCTAATTATCTGGCAGAGTCTCAAATTCTTCTCTCCTGGGTACAGGCAAGGAGTCATTAGTATCTCCTCAGGAAGCTGGTGCCTCTGAGAAGGCATAACACAGAAAGGATTGGATTGCTAAAGGAGGATGGGAGAGAATGCTGGCCCATAAGGCTAATATTCCCAAGCCAGTTAGTTCCTCCTAGCATGTGGCAAAGTGAATGAGATGAGAAATCTTTGGAGGAAACAAAATTCAGCAAGTTTCATTCCCACAGGCCTTCTCAGAGCCTTTACTTTCCCAGTGTGTTCTGTGATTTTCCAAGAATCCCCTACATAATGTGTGGCATTTCCCAACTTATGAGAGCCTGAGCCCCTCTCTTTCTGTCCCCTGACCAGGGGTCCCTGGGACTCATGTTGAGTGTCATGCATCTAGCTGCTGTCGCTCCAATGAGAAGGGAACCAGGAATCACACATGGCCCATGGTGGGGACAGTCACAGAGCACCTAGATCCCAGCTACCCCTCTGAGTTATACTGGCACATTCTTTTTTCCTGCTAGGCTCTCATGCTTGAGCTCATCTGAACTCTAATTCCAGGAAAAAGAGGAAGGACTGAGTGAAGGAAATGAAGAGAAGGAGGGAAGGAAATGGAGAGAGGCCGGTAGGGAGGGAAAGGATGGAAGGAGGGAGGGGGAAGGGAGGGGAGAGAACAGGGAAGAAGGGAAGAGGAAGGAGAAGGATGGAGGCTAGGGAAGGGGAGAAGGGGAGGGGGGCTCAGGAAAGGAAAACAGAAAGGAAAGGATGGAGAGAAACAGACAAACAGGAAGGACAAGAGCAAGAAGAGCCTCAAGTAAACCTCAAGTTGACCGGGTCCCCCAACCCCCAGGCCCAGCATCATCAGCTGCAGAAAACAAACAAGTCTGCTCTGAAGAGGTAGAATGAGGAGATATTACCAATTAATGAGGTATTACCCAAGATGCAGGAAACAATTAGGACAGGTAGCACTGGAGATAAAGCAAACACTTTTTCCATCAAAAAGATATTAAAGCTAATTCAAACAGAGAAGAGGTGATGAGGGGGTGGGGAGGATCTTGGAAGCCCAGGGAGAAAGATAAAGGGCTTGCTGATGAGTGCAGAGAAGAGAGAGATTTATCCAAACTCCAATATGTGTGTGAGGAGTATGGCGTGGGGGTGCTTCAGGGGGCTCCCCAGCTGGGCTTGAATAAACAAGTCGATACTTGCTCTTCCTTCCCATAAGTGAGAGCATGATGGGCAAACCGCTCATCCCCCAGTTGGCAGACTTGAAATGAGTGATCGATAGGGCAATATCACAGAGCTAATTAAATCAGAGCTCCATGGGGCTGGCTTCTTTATAGCCTGAACCAGTGAGAGGCTGATGCGCAGGGCAGGGTGGCACCTGAAGACCTGCTCTGACCTCCTGCCCCCAGTTCAGTAGCTGAAGTTCTTTGACTTTCCACCGTGCCCACCCCTCTACCATCCAATAGAACCTATTCTGCTATTTGGAAACACTGTCATAAATAAATCATAAATAGCAATCATAAATAGCCTGACACTGTGTAGCTCTGAACATCAGACTCTGAGTTCCAGGCTCTTTTGTCTCATTTCATCCCAAAGGTAACACTCTGCAATAGGTACAAGGATTATCACCTTTTCACAGATGAAGACACTGAGGACGAGAGAGGTGAAGGAGTTAGTGCAAGGTCACATAGCTGGTGAGCATTAGACTATGAATCCACGTTTCCCAGAATCCCAACGAAGAGGTCTACACCACCAATACTAGGAAAATCCAGCCACATCAGCTTTCTGGCAACTTTAACCCACCAGAGCCATACTTTGATTTATTCATTCATTTTACACATACTTATAACTATGAGCCAGGTGCCAGGCTAGGCAATGGGACAAAATGGGGAAAAGGCAGATAGGATCCCTGCCCTCAGACTATCAGGGGACCGCAGAGAAAAAAGAGGTTATCAACCAGTAAACAGTCACTTGCAAAGTGTAGTTAAGTGTAGCATGGAGCAAAGAGGGCTATGATAGAGAGCTCCTGCCAGTTAGCGAGGGAAGGCTTCTTGGAAGAGGTGGCACTCAGAGTGAGGCCCAAAGGATGAGAAGGATCCAGCCAGCAAGAAGGTGGAGGAGGCACCAATGAAGGTGGGAATGGACTTGAAGCTTAGGAGAGCAAAAGGAAGCCTGGAGCTGAGTGATCAGGATGGGCAGTCATGGAAGATGGGGAGGGAATGGTGGGCAGGTCCTGGTTGTGCAGGAACACTGGGGCGAGCCTTTGAATGTGCTGGTTCCTAAGTGTGATAGAAAGTCCTTGGAGGACTTTAAGCCAGGAAGAGACACAGCTCAACTTGTGGTTTTTCAGGTTTACTCACCACTTACAAAGGAGGAAACAGACTCAGACATGGCCAGTGATTTTCTCAGAGTAATAATGTATATTTGTGTCTAAACTAGCCCAGAGCCCGAGTCTGGTGATGCCCAGCCAGAAGCATTTTCTCTGGCTACATGCTTCTCCTGCCAGATGGTAAGTGGTATCTTTTTCATTTGTCAGTGTAACCCCAGCACTCAGTCCTGGATCTGGTACATGCAAAGCACCCAGTGATGTTTGTTGAGTGATTTAATGACATTAAAAGGAGATCGGAGACAGATTTGACACCTATGAAGCGCTTCCTGTGTACAAGACCATGATCATTACAACGGGAATGGAAGTGATGAAAGATACCCTTTCTTTATGAGATATTTGGCTTTATCTCTGCCCCCCATTCCTAACTCAGCATCTACTCCAACCAAGCCTCTTCCTTAACTCTCATGTATGTATGTCATGCATGCAATCCCCTCTCTGACTCTGTCTTTGCTCTTGCTGTGCCCCTCCCTGACCTACCTCCTCTCAACATTTTCAGCTCCCCAAATCAGTTCAATCTTCCAAGACCCACCTCCTCTGTGATGCCTTGCCTTCACCATTTCTCTGAACTCTGTCTCTATATACACTATTTATCTATGGCTGTTCTTCCCAATAGTTTATAAGCCCCTCAAGAGCCCGAGCCATGGTTCCTCTTTTCCTTGAGAGACTGGACCTGGGAATGTGGGTGAATAAACCCTTGCTCAAGTGACTCCTATTCTTTGAGACTCTGGTTTCATACCTGAAAGATAAGAGGATGACATTTTAGCAAGAATGGCAAATCTGTGGGATCCGTGCCACTGCACCCCCTCCCTGAGTCAGAGCAGACATTGTTAATTAATTACTGCTTTTTTTTCACCACTGTGATCAGATACACATTTAGAATGCTTTCCCAATGCAACACTCCAAGCAGTTATTACTAAGAAATGCAAAATTTGTGAGCGATACAAACCCTATTTGCCACTCCTTGATACAGTAAACTCTAAGAGATCTCAGTATCTGAAATTTGAGGACATACCATGAGCCCAATGCAAAGAATAAGAGAACTGGAGACTGGAAACGAATTTATAGATTATGCACCCGTGAGTAAACACCAATTTCCATATGCCTCAATTTCCTTTTCTGTCAGACAGGGCATATTTCATAAGTTGTGATGGATTGATCTATCATCTATCTGTCTGTCTGTCTAGATACGTATACCACTCCTTTTTACCTATTATAATAAAGAAAATTAGATTACCAGGCTTGCTATAATTGTGTGTAAATATAAAGTTACTAGGCTTTAAGAGAGGAGGGTCCAGCAGTACAGGACCTTAATTCATTGGTTTGGAATATATTTTTATCAGCCTGTCCAAGATCATGTTTGCTTTCCTCTGATTCTTGCCTATGCTGCACTACCATGCAGTTGTCCCACGAAGCACTTCCAAATGAGTCTGCTCTTACCAAATTCACTGTTACCCCTTCTACCTTCTTCTGGACAATAGGGTATGCTCCAAGGAATTGTCTAGCAAGCATGGGTTAGTTCAGTTGCCTTAGCATGAATAGACCAGAGAAGAGAATGCTGTGTTCCCAAGGTGGCCAGATAATAAGCCACTCGAGGGTCCGGGCTCTGTGTCCTGCAGCTCTGTTCCCAGCACACCGCACAGGGCTAAGTAAGAGCTTCATGGACTCTCAGTCAAGATTAGATGAATGGACTGACAGAGGGAAGAAAAGCATTGACACCATTTAATGCCCTGACACCACACATTCTGCATGCCAAGCCCGTGCACACACAATGCTCTCACTCGGACACAATTATATTAAAAGAGCAATTAGCAACCTTTTAAACCTGATTGCCAACTCTTCCATTAATCACTTGCAATTATAAACCCCAAATCTTCAAAACAATTGGTCCCAGACGCCCACTAGAGAGAAACGCTAATAACCTTCCTTCTTCATCTGGAAATCTCTGCTCTGTCGGAGTTTCTGGGTCGCAGAGGGGTGGAGAGGCCACAAATGGCTGAAAAGCCTGACATGGGAGTGGTGACCCTAGAGAAAGGGTAGAGAAGTCACCCAGCAGGGGCCAGAGGACATTGTGGGAGACTGCCTCATCTTCCCCCTGCCTGTTTCTCCCCCATTACCACCACCAGCCTGGGCCATATATCTCCCCGTGCTTTCTCCAAGCCACTCTAATTCCACATTATGAAGACGCTCTCTCTAATTACTGCAGCTAATTAGCTCCTCGCAGCCACCCCAGTCTAGGTGCACGAGAGACAGAGCAGCCTGCAAGGCCTTGGACGGAACTGGCTGCCTCTAGCCGCCGGCCGCCACTCTGCCACCGCAGTGCCACCCTGTGCGCTGACCCCCATGTTCCAGGGGAAAGCGGGGAGGGGGGAGAGATCGTGGCAGCCTGCTCGGTCAATCCGAACCCCCTCTCTCTGCTGGTCCCCCGCTGCGGGCGGCAAGCAATTCAGACCCGAGTGCAACAGCTAATTAAATCAATATGAGATAATGAACGGCAATTAGAGGTCCGGCTAGGCACATCTTCTCTTGTAAATACTGTTTCTCTCCCAACGGGGAGCTCTTTTTTAATAATCTGTTTGTGTTTCATTTCCAGGAGCCGTAATTCCCCCAAGAAGCACTTTGGGAAAGTGATTTGTTTGTCTGTATAATCGCCAAAGCATTCCGTTAGGCTTGTTTGTTTTGCTGAGCGCCTGCTACTAGTGGAGAGAAACAATTCGCTTCTCTCCTCTTATTTTTTTTAAATGTTATTTCCTATCTCCTGCCTACACATCCTGACATTGGACAAAGCCAGGGGGGTGCATTATAAAGGTCCAATGAGCTGCTTCCTGTCTCTTTCCCTTGCTCCCTCTCCACCATTTTGAGGAATGAGCAAAACTAGAAATCTTAAGAGATCACAGAAGGATTGAAGGAAAGCCTCGCGATTCCCATCCTACAAAGGGGGAGACTGAGGTCCAGAATGGCCAACTATGGCTGACAAGATGACCATTCTCCTCTCCCCCATTCAAATATCTCATAAATTTCCTGTGGTGCCCAGGGAGAGTCTTGGGAGGGCATTATAAGGAGCCCTCTGCCCTCAAGGAGCTTGCAAATTTATCGGGTGTGACAGCCCAAGGCACATATCAATTAGAAAGCAATTAAGTGCCTAATTGTGTGGCACCAACAAGCTCAGAGTTCAGGGAAGGAAAAAGATCCTTTGGGGTAGAGAATGGGAAGAGAGGACATTCTTATCTTAACTGTATCTTTAGCCTCCATCAAAACCAGTGAGCCCTGGACTTCAGAATCTTCATTTGGATTCCCCATGGCCCCTCAAAGTCAAAAAGCCCAAAATGGAAAGCATCATGCACACCCCCAGCCCCATGTGTTTCCATTCTCATGCTCTCTGCTCAATAAGTGGCCCTCTAGGCATCTGGTTTCCCAATCTAGACAATGTGGTTCCCTTTCTGTTGCCATCTGCACCCAGTCAGTATACAGGAATTTATCTCTTGATTTTATTCACCTCACATCATCCCACCATCACTACCCGGGTCCCAGCCATCAGCCCCTGGTCCATAGATTCTTACAACATTCACCCTACTGGTCCCCAAGCCTGGCCTCACTCCCATCCAATACCCATGCAAAGCCACCCTGCAACTGGGGTGCATTCTACAATGTGATCTGAGAATGCAGGCATTGTCTTGATTGAAACCCCACTGTATTCCCTCAGAGTAATGGTCAAACACTTTCAGATTGACCTCTGGCCAATGCTTGCATCTTTAGTATGGTCTTTTGCCACCAACCCTCTCCCCTTGCACACACACTCCATGCTTCAGCTAGTGGTCTCACAAATGTGTACTGCCCTCTTTAAACTCAGGCATCTGCTAATGCTTCTTTTTCCACTTAGAACTCACCCTCAAACTTTCTTCTAAATGTCTGTAGTAACCAACTCTCATTCCTTTCTTACTCATCATCTTGGAGAGTACCTCTTCCAGGAAGCCTTCCTATCCTTCACCTCCCTAGGCCAAGTTGAATATCTGTCCTGGATAGACATAGCCCCTTGGGCTGACACCAGTTATAGTCCCAGTTATATCCTTATGGTATTGTATTTGTCTGATCATTTTCCTCCCTGCCCTCGCTTGAATAAGAACTCTGGAATCTGAAGTATTTTCTGTTCTTCATCAGACTTCCTACTTCTTAACATACAATAGATGCTTAATTGTATTCAACACTTAATTCAACACTCATTGAATATGTGTTGGATTTAAAAAGCTGGAAGTCCCCTTAGAATTCATCAAATCCAATCCCATCATCTTTCAGAAAGGAACACTGAGCCCTCAGAAAGGGAAAGAGGGTTTCCCAGGGCCATGCAGCAAAATGAAAACAGAATCAGAGTAAATCGATCCAAGTCATCCTGATTGCCCATTCAGTGTTTGATCTGCCATATTTATTTGATTTCAGTCAAATCCAGGTTAATTTGACTAAACATTTGTTTAGGTATAAATATATATTATATGGCTAAATAAATATGGAGTGAACATGCACCCTGGGAATGTAGGGATGGCTAAGATATAAATCCCATCCTCAAGAATTACATGGTCTTGTTTGTAGGGGGACAGGCAGTGACAATACAAATTATTACCACACAAGGTAATAGGTGCAGAAACATATGTATAGTGAGCACAGACACAGGGTTTATTGGGGGTTGAAGTTTGCACTAAAGGCTTACCAGAAGGTGATGGGTAGTGTTCATGAAGAAAATAAAACTTTTCTGGCCCATGATGGATGAAACATGACAACTGAAACTCCACACTTAACAGTTTACATCTTATTCTATTGTTTTTTCAATAAATTTATTACTCCACATAATTCTAAAGTTATCAAAGAAACTTTAACCACCAAAACTAGCACCACCACCTCCATCATGGAAGAGGGAATAGAGGCACTGAGAAGCTAAAAGGTTTACTCAAAGCTACAAGTTATTCACTTAAAAAAAAAGATTTTATTTATTTATTCATGAGAGACAGACAGACAGAGAGAGAGAGAAAGGCAGAGACACAGGCAGAGGGAGAAGCAGGCTCCATGCAGGGAGCCCAATGTGGGAATCAATCCTGGGCATCCAGGATCACGCCCTGGGCTGAAGGCAGCGCTAAACCACTGAGCCACCTGGGCTGCCCAGTTATTCACTTTTTGAGGGAAAAAAGGTAATAATGAAGTGCTTGACTTGAAAGATTCCTTGTTATTATACAAGTTGTCCCTGTTTATGGAGCACTAGGAGGATCTGGTCCGCCTTAGTGTCCTATACATAGCTATCTTCTTACCTCCTTAATGACCCTCCCCCTTGTACAAACAAGGAGACTGATGCTCTGAGAGGTTTAAAATTTTCTGCAAGACATACATCTGGCCAATACTGAGTCTATGATTCAATTCAGATCTTTCTATAATCCTTTGCCTCTCTGCTGTGCAGAATACTGCCCTCTTTAAATGTGATTTGGAGTCTGTCAGAGAGGTGCTGGTGGAGCATACCTGTGGGGTTTGGAATAAAAAAGTTGGAAACCAAGTCTGGGATTCATCGTCCAGGCAAAGCCAATGACAGGAATTGTTGGTGGATGAGAATAGACAAGGGTCAGGGATGTTAGATGGTTAAAGGTTACTCTGGAACAAATAAGACGTGTAATAATATGCAGGTTGTACAGAGAAGTGAAATCAGGAGGATTTCTCAGAGGTAGAGGCCATGAGCCAGAGTGAGAGAGGGGCTCCCTTTCCACAATGTGGCGGCGCCAATGCAAAGACTTCAGCACCACGGACAGCTTCCCGGAGGACGGCTCACTAGGGCTGATCCTTGCTTAGCTTATTAGTTATCATAACCTGAACAAGGCACAGGACACAGCTAACCTATCTCAAAGGAGGATTTAGCAATAGCTCCTGGTCCTTATGGGATCCTACATGATTTTTCCCCTCTTTATTATTGGCCATGATTCCCATAATGACCAGGTCAGTTTTCACTGTTCCTTAACCTTCCTTCCTGCTACCCTCCACAAGTTTAAAAACATGGAACCTAATTTTTTTCAGGACTACAACAATCCCTGAACAGGAAAATTTTCAACGATGCACTGTTGCCAATATGCCAAATTCATCTTCTCCCTCCTTCTTTCCTGTCTGTGTAAGGTCCAGGGCAAATCTGTAAACCTGCCTTCCAGTCACACTCTCCTACCTACAACAGTAGACCTACTCTTCACTTACTCTCTTGTCTTCAATTTCTTCCTTCTCCTCTCTGTTCAAGCTATAATAAGTCACTTTGACTTGGGAAAACTCTACCCAGTCCTGACACAACAAAAGACAGTGTGCTTTGGAATCAGGCAGAGAAGGATTCAAATACACGCTCCAATCTAGTTCCATGATCTTGAGCAATGTTCTGAAGTTCATTTATCTCATCTGTAAACTGGAGTTGGTGCCTCCCTTTAGCCGCTATTTAAAAAAATAGTGTGTGTGTGTGTGTGTGTGTGTGTGTGTGTCACAGCAGCTCTGGTAATAGCAATACTAACACTAATAATAAAAATAAAAATTACTAACTTATTAAATGTTCACTGTTTACTAGGCACTGTTCTAAATGTTTTACATAATTAAGCCCTCACACAAACCTCATGTGGTTATGCTATAAATGCCCCCATTTTTCAGATATAGAAACATAGAGTTTAAATAAAAAACACATGATTACACAGTTAGTAATTTTCAAGAATAGTACAAAGAAGACAGATGTTCAGTAAATAGTAATTCTATACCTCATTTCTTCCTCCATCTCTATCAGATGTCTCCTTTCTTCCTTGGCTAATGATTTTGCTTGTCACCCTAACCACCATAAGCTCCATTTTTATTTCCTCATCCATAAAATGGGTATCATTCCTAATTTCTAGAAATACACTGAAGACCCAGTGATAAGAATGGGAAACTACACCACACATAAAAAATGTGCTTAACAAATACTTATGGGATATCTCAATCACTTAAGAATCTGCCTTCAGCTCAGGTCATGATCCCAGGGTGCTAGGATGGAGCCCGGAGTCAGGCTCCCTGCTCAGCAGGGAGTCTACGTCTCCCTCTCCCTCTCCCTCTGTCCTCCCTGCCCCCTGTTTGCTCTCTCTCTCTCTCTCTCTTTCTCTCTAGCTCAAATAAATAAATAAAATCTTTAAAAGCATAAATACTTGTTGGAAAATAATTATATTTATTTATATTTTTGTTCCACCTCCTTCAACTTCTAGAAATCTAGTTCTGATCTCAACATATCTCAACTGTTTTTCAAATAGTCATTAATGATAAATTTGCTACATGTAAAAGGGTTCCAGTTTTCATCCTTACCCTCTTGAGTGGCCTTGTCACTACTGACCAACACCACAGCTAAGTCTCTCTCCTTCCTGGCTCTCAGAACCCTGTTCTTTCCTCTTTTCTTTCTACCTCTGAACTTCTTTCTCAGTTCCATGTGTTCAATGTACCCATATCCCCAAGGCTCCGTTCTGGCTTCCCAACTTGCTTCTCTCCTGCCTCCAGGCCCTAGCTTCATGTGCTTGTTCAGGGTGGGCAGGGGGGAGGAGGGAGACTCTCATTTTGTTCTGAGTTCCCCCATAAGCAGAGACTCTGAGCTGAAGTTCTGAGTATAAGTAGTTTATTTGGTGATCTCAAGAAACAGTGGGAAGGAAAAAGCAAAAGTGACAGAGGGAAGGGAAGATAGCCAACTGAAGGTACAAAATCAGATAACACTGTGGGCATATAGAGCTTGATCCCACTGGAGAATGCTGGGAATCAGTTTGGAACATGCTCTTTGGGGAGCCAGGAGGCAGGGGCTACTTATTTACCAGCTCCCTCCAATTATTAGTTGAATGCTGTTCCTGGAGAGTGTTAATTCTCAGGCACTTCTAGCCTGCATGTAAGCATAGCAGGTGCCGGCCAACGGCAATGCCCTCAGGCAGTTGGAATTCAGCCCAGCCAGCTCTACAAAGGTAAAGCCCCAGGGATATGGGTAAGAGCAGCAACTGTGTCTGCTACAACTCCCAGATTCTCATCTCCATCTATAACTCCTGTCCCAAATTCCAGACCCAAATTCCCCAGCTTGAGGTGGTCATCTCTACCAGGCCTTCCTGGGCTCCTCAAAACCAGTAAGGTCATATCAAACATCCCACCCATCCCTACTCCACCAGAAGCCCCACCTCAGCTGCCATCATGTCAGGCTCACCATAGATCTTCTAATGCCCATTTCATCTCCTCACCCTATCACTCTTGGTATATCCCCCAGACACACGATGCCACAGAGCCATATGCCAGGTTAGCTGTAGAAGGACAAGAGTTCACATACTGGCATTGCCACATCCTAGCTGCACCCACATTGGTGCCTGGCCTCACCTTTCAGATCTTCTGGGGTATCATCCATAAAACGGGCATTTTAAAATAGGATTGCACAAGTGTTGATAAGATCATGTGTGAAAAACTACCTAGTCCATTTTATAATACATACCAGTCATTCAGTCTTTCCTTCCTTATTCCAATTAAATTAATTCCAATCAAATTAAGTCTTCTTTTCTGATGCAATTACATACCTCCTACTAGCTCCCCCTCTCCTTGCTTTTATGTTCTTGGCCATTTCAAGAGTTTCCAGGCTTTGGCAGAACATTGGATTGCTCCAGGGGCCCCCTAAACGTTTCTCCAGACCCCAATCTCTCTCCCTTCTAGTCTCCCTGCATAACAATACCAGACTCATCTCTTTGAAATGCACATACATATCATCTATTGCCAATAGCCCACAGCTGTCTTCACAGTAACTTCTAACCTCCTTATTCCAGCATTTAAGACCTTTCACAATCCAACATCGTGATTATGGTCTCCATTTTATCACTGTTTTCTTTTGGTCAAATGTCTCATGCTTTCTTCTTTACACTGATTCATTCATCCAATGTTTACTGAGCTACTATGTACCTATATGCCTCACATTGTGCTGTGTGTGTACGAAGATGTTCATCATGATGCAAGGAGGGAAATGGTTTCCTTGCCTGAATCCTCCATCCAGCCTCTATCTACAATGTTCTCAACTCCTTATCCCACTACACCATCAAACCCTTCCCAGGGAAGCATCTTCATGTATCGGGAATAGGAACAGTCCCAGCTGCAAACCCCAAGCTGGTCATTTATGATGGCTGACCTTGTGATAGAAACACTTCTCTCTCTCTCAGGCCCTGTTTCCAAAAGATGAGAAGTACCACCAGCAAAGGTGGGTGTAGGAACCAAATGATGTTGCCTACATCTTAACCCTCAGAACCTGGGAATATAGTACCCTATATGTCAAAGGGGACTTTACAGACATGCATAAGTTAAGGATCTTGAGATGATATTATCCTGTAACCACAGGGTCTTTCTAAAAGGGAGGCAGGAGGCTCAGAGTGATTGGTGGAAGATGTGACAAGAACAGCAGAGGATGGAGTCACCAAAGGTAAGGGCCCAGAGACAAGGACTGTGGGTGGCCTTTAAAAGCTGAAAAAGCCAAGAAATGAGATCTCTCCCACAGCTTCCAGAAGGAACATAGCTCTGCTGTCACCTTGATCTTAGACTTCTGGCCTCCAGAACAGTAAGGTAATAAACACATGTTACTTTAAGCCACTAGGTTTATGGTCCTTTGCCACAGCAGCAATGAGAAGCAAATGCATATCGTTGTTTCTCAGGGTGAGGATGCAGACAGGTGGAGGGACCTTAACCCACCAGAGGTATACTTCTCCATCAACGGCCAGACTAGAGTTTTACCTGGGACTCTCCCTGTGTCCAGGGCACTGAGATGCCTCTCTGGAAAGGTTGTGATGGAATGCAGAACATCTAGCACACAATGCCAGGAATGTCATAGGTCCTCAAATGAAATCTGAAGGGGTAGGGTGGGAGAGACTCAGGTCCCCTCTCCTGGAGACTTCCCTAATCCTCAAAGCCCACCACATTCACTCCTTCATTTGACCTTTTGTAGCGTGCATCATCTGCAAATCACCTGTCAATGAAAGATGCTTGTGTATCTTAGCATAGGAAATTGTTGCAAAAGGGGACATAGGAGTCATCTCGTATGCGGTGTGCTTTTTTAGGTGATCATCATTTCATAGGCTGAAAGACATTGCATGACTTGCCCAAGATCATTAAAAACAGCATGGCAGAGAAAGAATGCAAAGCCAGCGATCCTGCCTCCCGGCTCAGTGCCGTGTGAATTTCTGGCTGGCCTGATTTCTGTCTTAATCTTGCCTGCCTCCCCATTCCCAGGACCTTACACCTCAGCAACCATCAAATGCAGAGAAATCAGCTCCCCCATCCCATCACTAGAGTCTCAGGAGGGCCCATCCATAGTCCCTCTCCCAAGAGACATGACAAGGGGAGAAAGCTGGCTAGGGAGAAATGGTAATTTCCTGTAAGTCCATGACGGGATGAGAAATGGTGTCGGTATAAAATATGTCCCATCTCCTACTCAGCTTGGACGCAAGCCCAGGAGATGTGGTGTGCTGGGACTGGGCGTGTGGAGGGGTAAGGGGAGAAGAGAGAGGGCTGGTGGGATAGCAGGGAGCAGAGCAGGTGGGAGGGGTGGGAGAGTACTCCAAGTCACCAGGACATCTGGAAGTGAGATCCAGCACCCTCACAGTGTGTGGGAAGGAGACCTAATCTCCACCCACAGCACTTGCAGCCTGGAAATGAGCCTGTCTTGGCCACCGTAGCATCCCCACTGCCTAGAATGGTGCCTGAAGCAGCGTATATGCTCAGTAAATTCAGGTTGAATGGATAATTTTGTGTTAGTGTAGTTCCCAGCCCTACGGTCCATAAGCAGAGAATTATAGATGTCGCTTTCTCTCTCTGGGTCTCTTTTGTGCTATCTGTACATCTACCTCCCGGGCAATTGGTTGAGAAATCAAGCCAAGCATGCACTAGTTGAGTACCTAGATTCTAGAATCAATCTTGTGATCAAATCCCATCTCCATTCTTTTCCAATCATTTGCTTCACTTCTCTGAGTTTCATTTCCTTCTCTAAAAGATGGTCCTGTGTAAGAATCATCAACAAGTTGCCTATCAGTTGGCTGTATCAGTCATTTACAATTTAGTATGAATGAGGGTCTATATACAGGCTTATGGTGGGAGCTGA
This sequence comes from Canis aureus, assembly GCF_053574225.1. Classification (NCBI taxonomy): domain Eukaryota; kingdom Metazoa; phylum Chordata; class Mammalia; order Carnivora; family Canidae; genus Canis; species Canis aureus. Next base: position 24,082,061 of record NC_135637.1, on the reverse strand, counting down.
CGGAAAACTCTATTTGTTTACTATATATAATGCAGTCCTCCAAGCACTCTGCATGTAAGAATTTATTTAATTTTCCCAATAAGCCTGTGAGGTTCAAAGCAGGAAAGAAAACTGTACAAAGCTACCCAGCTGGTAAGTCAAGATTTAACCCAAAGTCTGCATAAATCCAGACCCTGAATTTTTAATAGTCCATTACCTCTTCAGATCAAAATTGCTTACATGCCATGAAAATTAGCTTAGACTCCATCCTGCAGTCCAGCGCTTCCCAAACTTGTCTGTGCACTGGAATCAGATTCCTGAGTCAGCAGGTTTGGAGTAGGGCACAATGGACTGCAATTCCATCCAGCCCTCAGGGGCAGTTGAAGCTGCTGGTTCCCTTTGGGGAGTGGAGTTCTTGGCAATGGGGCTGCTATGGTGGTTTTGAAACAGGGACAAGACACAGTTCAGGCTGTAGGAGCTGGTCTGGCTTCCATGCAGAGAATGAATAAGAGGAGGTGGGGCTGGAGGTGGGTGTTTACGCCCTGAGGTTCCTTCCTGCTCAAAAACCTCCCAGTTTGATTCTTAGAGATTTTCTAAGCCTCTTAGGGAAATGGATGGAATGTAAGAGTGCAGGAATATTCCAGCTCCACCTCCTCCCCAGGCTGAAAAAGAATGTCAGCTTTGAGGCAGCTTTCTGCTTAAAAATGATGCTCTGAGCAGCCACTCAGTATTCCAGGGACCACGCTGGATTCAATACATCAAAGGTTGAAGGATCATATAGCCCCATTAGCTGCAAAGTTTAATTTCCCTTCGGGGCTGGTGGTACAATGAAACTACAGCAACAATTACAACTTCCCCCTCACTGACAACCTGCTCAGATCAATAACGGGCCACGTCGCCCGATTCAGCCTCATTCGTCAGGAGGCTCTGGGCCACCCAAGGCCCATCACTGCCTACCACACCCCCTCCTCACAAGGTGACTGGGGAGAGAACGTTGGGGGGGGACCCCTTTCAAGGTGCAGAGTCTCCCTGCCCGATTTTGCAGAGGGGGATCCTGAGGCCAAGAAGAGGGGAAACCATGTTAATTCATTAGCACTCCACATAGCTAGTCAAGTGACAACTCTTCTAAGGCCTTGGGGGCACAGCTGTGAAAGGGGGCGGGTGTGGTTCTAGACTTTCTGCCAAAATAGAGGTAAACAAGTAAACCAACAAGCCAGAAAACTTAAGATCAGGAAATGTGCCTCTTTAGTGGAGCGGTCAAAGACCGTGACCTGGGAACACTGGACCAGGTCCTGGAGGAAGCGTAGGAGGGAGCTCTTGAAGACATGGGGAAAGGCATTCCAAGAGGGGGACATGCAAGTGCAGAGGCATGACATGGGAACAAAGCTGACAAGAGAGGAGCAGAAGGGAAATGGACAGAGAGCTTCATGACTGGAGTGATGGGGGAACAGATGAAGTCAAGGGGCTGGCTGAGGCCAGGCAAAGGCTTTGGATTTCTTTCTGGGCACAGTGTGGATTCAGGGAGGGTTTCTGCAAGGGAATGGTTTACATGAGGCTGCACATGGAGTCCGGGGACAGTCTGAGACAGAACATCTTCCTCTCACCTCACCAGATTCTACGTTATAGAGACATTGGCCTAGCGAGAAAGTTCTGTGGTCACTGACTTGCCATCAGCTGTTTGTGGAGTCAGCAATGTCCAGGTGGGCAAATGGAGAGCCAGAACCCTCAAAACATCTTCAGGACATGAACTGGAGCCTTTGGATTCCATACCCCCCATGGTGTGTGGGGTCTGTTTTACAAGGCTGTCTATTCCCTCATCAGATCCTCACAGCGAGCCCGGGATGCCAGGGTCTGGGGTGAAGGTCTCAGTTTGACAAATGAAGAAGCTGAAGTTCAAGCAGCTGTAGAGTCATCTACATGGCAGGCCATGATCAGTCTTCTGCCCTCCTTCTAGATCCACACCCAGCTAGAGCCCAGCCCACCATCACACCTCTAAGGACTTCTGGCAAAGGACAGAGTCATCTCTTTCCAGATTTCTGAGACTGGAACCAGCTTCCTCCCTCTTCTCTTCCTCTGAACCTTCCTTTCATTTTTTTCAGTACTGTCATTCTTCCCTTGATTTATTAATACAACCATTATTAAACCCCTGCTCAGGCTAGGCAGTGGGAAACTGATCAACAAAGACACAAAAAGGATTGGAGGGAAAAAAGGAAAGTGCAGTGGCCTTAGAACATGGAGGTCAGAAGCCAAATTTCAAATCGAATGATGTTGTTGTATTCCTTCTAGAAATCATTCCCCCAAAGCTTGTTTATGACTATGCCTTTCCTGCCTTTCTACCTTCAACCTAGCTTTATGGTTGTCTCCTGAGGGCAAGCTACCCATCTCAGTCTTTGTTGCAATGCTTAGCACAGCATCTTACATTGGATTGATCCTTCAAAGGTAGTGTAGTATGAATGCTGAGAGCACACACTCTGGGCCAGGTAACCAGGAATCACCCTCAACTATGAGGTGTGTATGAGCTGTGTGACCTTGGGCAAGTGACTTAACCTTTCTGGACATCAGTGTCTTCATCTCAAAAAAATGCAATGATTGTAGAGTCTCTCTCCTAGGTCTTCTATAAGACTCAGCAGTTTGTGTGGTGAATGTGCCTGCACAGAGGACAACATCACCAGCAAGGAATTTGTTATCCATCTGCCGTGCTACCCTGGGCAATCTATAGGTCTCTCAGCTTTGGTTTGCCTTCTGTATGTCCTCATGGTACAACAGTCTAGAGGGGGCACAGTGGCCAAAAACAAGGGCAGCTCCAGCCTCCTGAAAGGCGTAGGAGGAAAGTGGAATACAGGGGAGACAGAATGCAGCTTCTCTGCTCAGCTGGTCTTGAACCAACAGAACTTTCTGTTGGCGAGACGGATGGAACCTGACAGCCAGTTCAACAGGGGATTTGGGGAGGAGTGTGGGTCCTCAAGAGGGGGATTAGGTGGGGCATGCTCCACACTGAGAATCCCAAGTGGTCATGATGAGACAGGAATAGAGCCATTCTCTGGTCCTGAAATATGGCCCTGGCCAATATGAAAGCCTTGGAAGAACTAATGCACACAACATTGATCTGTAGCTCATCTTCTGGGTGGAGGTTCATGTGGGAGAAATGCAGGGTCTTTGAATGGATTCTCAACAACCTCCAAGCTCCTAGAAGACTGAGGGCATGTCTCCTGCACCATGGAGGAAAGAGTCACTCATGCAGAGAAACTGAGGTGGAAAGAATTTTTCCTTATACAGCTCAGTGGGGACTACAGGGGATGGGAATTGGCAGTACACTCTGTGCCATGCTGGTGCCTTTGCATATCACCTCAGATGAGGGAGGGCAAATATGTCCCTGGTGCAGATTGGAAAACTGAGGACAATGAGACAAAAATAACGATGTTACATAGCAGAACAGAATTTTTCTGTCAGATTTTTCTCCTCCTGAGTACTCTTTAATAAGAAATCCAAGAAAGAAAGGACATGAGAGTCTATGTAACTTGACCTCCTACTCCAAGGTGGGCATCTTGCAACCAGGTACCCTTCAGCAAAGCATTCATATATTTTTGCTGAAGTGATAGCTAGTTCACTCCCTCCAACACAGCCCTTAGGCAACTGAAGACAAATCCTTCCCAGTCCTGGTGGTCCTTCCTTACTTAGTTATCAAGCATCTACTGAGAAAAGAGAAGGAAGAAATGAAGCTTTGTGGGAGCCATATGTTCTTGGTCCAATGCAGTCATTCAGAGGACTAAGAGGAATAGGAATGTGAACATTATAACCTCTCCCAGAGGTTATAATGGATCAGATCTGTGATGCTCCTTCTTTAATACTGGGTTTCCTTCATACTCCTCACTTCTTTGTTCTTCAATGTCTTTCTCCTTTTTCTCTTTTCTCCTCTTTTCAAAAGAAAATTGTGACGTCAACAGGAGAATGGATACACAAACTGGGTTGTATCCATGCAATGGAAAACTACCCTGCAGTAAAAAAAAAAAAAAAAGACCCATTGATACATTTCAACAGTGTAGAAGAAGCACAGAAGCATCAGCAAAATGAAAAAAAACCCAGTTACAAAAGGCAACATACTGTGTGATTCTATTCTGTGACATTCTGGTAAAGGGAAAACTAGAAGTTGGAAATCTCCTAGTTCAGTTCTTGCTAGAAGCTGAGGCTGGGAGTAGGGGATCTCTGCAACATGGTATGAGGGACTTTTAAGGGGAGATGAAAAAATTCTGTATCTTGATAATGTTGGTGGTTATCCTACTGTATACATTTGTCATGCTCAGCAAACTGAACACTTTTAAACGGGTACATTTGCTGGAGGTAAGTTGAGCCTCAGTAAACTTGACTTTTAAAAACAACTGTGAGGATCTGGTAAACGTGTGACATAGGCAAACAGTAAGTGTTGATTTCTGCTGCCTCACCAAGGTAGTTCTGGTAGGTAGAGCTGGGTTGTTCTATCCCACTCAACCAGTAGGTGTCGCTAACAGACCACATGCCATGTTTTTGTTTTTGTTTTTTTATAGCTTGACTATCCCATTCATTCACACTTTCAGCACCAGATAAGAGAAATCTACATTTAAATTGTAATTTTTTTACATTTCTGTTGAAAGTAAGGGCTATCTACAAGCCTCTGACAAACTGATTGTGGGTGATGAGCTTGGTCCTCTCCCCCATCCAGAACAATGACACAGCAAACTTGGCCTCAATCCACACACCAAGCAGTGGAGGTAGCTTCCAAGGTGGCACCAGGCAGCATGTGATAGCTGAAGTACTTTTGTGGCTATCCCTACTGGGCATGGCTGGAACATTTCTTGAAATCTTCACAGGTCAACCCAGCTCCTGGGATGCTAAGGTCTTACCAGAGCCAGGTCTGTGGGCAGCAGCAAACTTTGAGGTTAGGTGGACACGCTCCTCCCCAACCCCTCGCGGCTGTGCCTCTTCCAATAACAATATTTTCTCTGCTCCCTCTGAAGAGAAAGTCATGTGTTAAATGGAAGATTTGCTTGAGTGAGTCACTGGGAACCTAAGCGAAATCATATTAAGGAAGTAATATTTATTATATCCATAAAGCAACCCGCACATTGCCTGTGCGGGGGCCAGATGGGAGGCCCAGATGTGCAGGGAGCCAAATCAAGCCTGTCAGAGGAGGGGTCTGGGCCTGTGAGTTAAAGCCCTTCAGCCAGGGAGGAATTGGAGGTGGATTTGGCCAGGAGTGGGGTGTGGGGAGGGGGGCTCAGGTAGCCTCAGAGGTGGGGGCTCTGAGAAGAAGGAAAAGAAGGTCAAAGTTTCCTTGTCATGGCAGTTGACAGCTGATATGGTCCACAATAATGCAGGGGAGAGGCAGCTGGACAGCCAAAGATGAAAAAGGCCAGATATGATTTGCAGGAGCTGCATAATAAGAGTGGGAGATGTAGAGGAAGAGGGAAGGAAAGGGGAGACAGAAGGAAGGGCACTATTGAGGACAATTGTTCAAGTCCTTGCTTATTCAAGGCTGCCCAGCCAATAGGCCAAGTAGAGGTGGCAATTCAATGCATACTGCATTTTGAGGCTATATATCTTGGTCAAGAGTAGGCTCTACCCTGAAAAGGGACTTTTTACTACTTTGCACAGAGGTTCCAAAAGGGTTAGTCCCAGTCCTAGAGGAAAAAATGGAAGAAAGGGAGTAGAGGGGGTGTGGAGAAGAAAATACCCAGAATCTCTGATTTTCCTGCTTTGTACATTGCTGGACTGTCCACTATATCACATGGTTAACATTCTTCTCACCAGCTGGTCCACACCAATCCCACTTATACTTCAAAGCCCAGATCACATCACCAACACTATGGAGCCTTCCCAGTGGTCCTCATCTCCCAGAAGGAGCTCCTGATTCCTGCTGAGCTAACTGGTGAGAAGCCTAGAGTTTGATTTACAAGCCCAGTGAGCCCTGAGTGCAGCTGAGATGTCTTCCTTGCTACTGGTGTCAGTGACACTTTTTTTTTTTAAGAATTATAATTTATTTTGAGAGAGAGAGAGAGGCAGAGGGAGAGGGAGAGAAACTCTCCAACAGACTCACCACTGAGTGCAGAGCCCCATGTGGGGTTCAATTCCATGACCCTGAGATCATGACCAGAGCCAAAACCAAGAGTCAGATGCTCAACCAACTGAGCCATCCAAGCAACCCTCAGTGACACTTTTGATGGAGTCCCTCCCCACATCCACACCTCTCTAGCCTCAAGACTGTCCAACTACCCAGGATCCTTACTAATAGTCATGGGTGCAAGGAACCAAAGGTCTCCTTTTAATAGTCTTTAAATTCTTGTGGTTGATAAAGTTCATAATAGTGGCAAATCAGATACTGCTGGGTAATTGTGCAGACAGCACAATTGTAAACAGTGACCTGGACAATGTGCAGAAAACACCGTTATTCTTCACCACTCAACATCCATTCCTCTGTCTTCTGGGAACAAGGTTCTTATATTCCTTTAAGAACCCAGCCTTCCTCCATTTTCAGTCCCTTGGACTCTGGTTGCACTGATTTCCCTCTCTGGCTCCAGAGGTGAGTCTTATTCCTCCAGGTCACAGTGATCAGTTTAAGAATGGGCACATAACCTAAGCCATCCAATGAGAGTCAGTTCACAGTGATTGGTTAAGAGTAGGTACCTGACTCAAGCCATTCAATGAGAACCAGTCCTATGACTTTTGCTATATCTCTCAGGAAAAAGACTCTTTGGGAGGGGGGAGCAAATAATTCAAATGGAGTTACAGCTGCTGTGGCCATCCACAGAGAGAAATTCCTTCCCCAAGAATGGAACCAACTCAGAGAAAAGCAGACCCAAGAGACAAAAAGACAGATATTTCTGATATTGCTTGAGTACCTAGAGCCAGCCGTACCTGAAGTGCTTACCACATACATAAACCAATACATTCCTTTTCTAGATGAAGGCAGTTTCATTTGAATTCATGGCACTTAAAACCCTGATTAATAAGCAAAGTTTCCCAAATCTAGTCCTTTGTTGGGCATCACTGAAATGCAGAAAAATGGGGCTTTAAACTGGAATTTAAAATATCTGAGATTTTACCCCAGTTCTTAGATTAAGCAAGTAGTTGATCCTAAGCCACTCATTTCCCTCCACCAGGCCTAGTTTTCCCTTATGTAAAATAAAAGTTACCTTTAAGATTTTCTTTTTTAAAATAAAATATTTTCTTTAAATTTCTGCATGGAACATTGACATCTTTGGGTAGGTAAGAAGGCTACACCACCACAAGCACATCTCTTAACCCTTTAGCCACTTCCTGCAATCTCTGCACTACCTCCAAGTGAAGGCACAGCAACCTTCTCCATGGGCATCACTTCTCTGAAAGCCAGCTTTCTTACTGTAGAATGGGGATCATTATCTTTCATCTTCACAGCCAGACACTGTACTAAATGTTCTCTGTGTATCTCCACCTTTAATCTTCACACAGCCTTATAAATTAAATCCTATTATTATCTTCGCTTTACAGAACAGAAAAACCAGATTTTGAGAGGTTAAGACTCGCCCCTAAAGTCAAATCCTGAATTAGGATTTGAATCCATGTCTGTGTGATCCAGAGCTCAAGCACTAGTACGTACTGACAGTATGTATACAGAGATCTAAGATACAGCCTGACATAAAGTTGACACTGGAAGAGTAGATATAAATGCACTAATGTCCGATAGAATTTCCTGCAGTCATGAAAATGTGTTAGTGCTTTCCTGCCCAAACCAGTAGCCTACATGTGGCTCTTAAGACTGAGGAAGTGAGTTTTAACTTTTCTTTAATTCTAATGAGTTTAAATGTAAAGAGCCACATATGGCTCGTGGCTAGCCTATTGGATAATGTGAGACTAGACGCTCTGCTCCATCAAAGGAAGGTAGACTATGTTTGTAAAATAAGTATTACCCAGAGTCAAGCTGACCTGTGTTCAAATCCCAGTTGGCTATTTACTGGCATTCTGACCTTAGACAAGTGATTCCAATTTACAGTGACAAAACCCCTCCCTCATAAGATAGACAAGACATTAATTCACATATTCATTCAATAACATTGAACACCTCCTGCGTCTGGAGCCCTGTGCTAAATCCTGGAAATATGGTGATGGATAAAACAGGAAAGAACTCAGTCCTTAAGAAATGTCCAACCTTGTGATATTCGTCTATAAATGTACATAATGTACATGAGGCAGGGAGCACAGTCCCTGGCACACAGCACATGCTTGAGAAATGGAAGTTCATTTCAGGAAGCACAACTTATACAATGTTATATGTCAATGATACTTTAATAAAGTTGGAGGAAGGTAGGAAAAACTAAAAGAAAAGAAGAAAGAAAGAAAGAAAGAAAGAAAGAAAGAAAGAAAGAAAGAAAGAAAGGGAGGGGAGGGACGGAGGGCAGGAGGAAGAGAGACAGAGAAAGGAAGGAAATGGGGGGGGGCGGGAAGGCGGGAAGCAGACATCTTCTGGAAGAGACCTGGCAATGTCTCCAGAGCATTTTGTGTTAACTCGAGAAAGTTGGGAGGGTATGCAAATGGGTCTGTTAAATAAAGAATATTCCTAGGTAAAATCATTATGCAGAACAGTTTCCCCTCTGCATAAGGTGGCAAAAATTATCTCCCCAGTGCCAATTATGTGCTTGTTAGCACTGACATTCTCAGAGTCATTACACCGAATGGGTGCCGTTTATGTAAGATCTACACTGGGTTCTATTGTAATTTTTTCTCTGTTTACAACTCGGTATAATAAATGTCATTTTTTCAAATGTTAAGGTATTTGGTATTCAATCTAACATTAAGACTTGGAATGTGTTTGCCCCTAAAAGGCACTCACATCCAAACACCCTCAGGTGTCATGAAACGGAACAAATATGCAGTGGGGGTGGGTGGTCAGGGGATAGGAATTCTATTTCTGACTATGTCCTTGAACGTGGAGCTTCCTTCCATCCATAAGGAGCCTAATTGCCCCCTGTGTGATACAACGTGATCAGATGAAGTAATTTCTAAGGTCTTTTTGCAGGCTTGATTTCCTGTAACCCTGTTGAGATACTCAGCTTTTGTTGTTGTTGATTGTAAGCAAATTAATATATTATATGTTAATATATTTTATATATACTGTATTTTGTGTAATATGTTTTTATATTTTTAAAAGACAGGTAGAGCAAAATGGAGAGCACAAAGATAAATGAGACAGACTAAATAGATAGGTAGGATCACAAACATTGGGAAAATGATGAATTATCAACTAAATGTTATTGAAAAAATTACATCACTCTGTTGGAGAAAATCAAGATGGAGTCTTACCTCACACCATATACAAAAATAAAGTTCAGATAGCTTAAATACCTAATCATAAAAAGCAAAAACTAGAAAGGAAAGAAAAAACATAAGAAAGTAGTTTTGTGACCTTCAGTGGGAACGGGTGGGATTTCTTGAAAACATCCCACTATTAGAGATTAGGACACTGGTAAAGGAAGGAATTTATTACTTTGAAATTAAAGATTCCTGTCCCATGTACACCACAGACAAGCTTAGCACAAGGCTAATGTAGTGAAACAAAATATTTGGAAAGAATAGCTAACTAGGGAACACAGAAATCTACAAATCAGGGAAAAAAAAACTTAGGAAATCCAACAGCGAAATGGACAAAATATATTAATAAATAATTCACAGAAAAGGGAAGAAAATTACTAATAAGTATCTAAAGATGTATTCAAAATTATCAGTGATGAGTGACATGAAAATTGAGATAGCCGTGAAGTAGCACATTATCCCCATTGCCTGGCAAAAGTCAAAGCAAAAGATAACTTCGTGTCTTGGCAAAAATGTTATAGAAGAGGAATTCTCATACACAGCTGGAGAGAGTGTGAATGATGCTCTGAGAATAGTCTAGTCAGTCTCAGTAGTGTCAAGTATGCAGATATCCAAGAGCTCAGCAAACCCACTGTTGGTCACACAGCCTGGAGAAATTCTTATGTAGGGCCATGCAAGTAGATAGACCAAGGATGTTCACTGCATTCTTGTTATGCTGAAAAGGTGCAGCACTCCTTCACTTGAGAACCAGGTGAGCCATACCTGGCAGGGGAACTAGGAAATATTCTGCAACCATTAGAAGAAATGAACCAGATCTATATGCAGCAGCATGGGAAGACTTCAAAAACGATGCTGAGCAAGGAGAATAAGAGCCAGAAAGAGAACTCCAAACCATTTCTGTAATTTACAAAAGCACATGCACTTTTCAAAGAAGCAAATATGCATGAATGGCCAGACTCCAGGTTGGGGTTTATATAAACCAGGATGAGTGCCAATGTGGACAAGAGGAGAAGCATCAGGGTGAATCAGGGGGAGGGAGTAATTTCAAACAAAAGTCCTTAAAGAGAGGGGCTTCTCAAGTCTGTGCACCTGAGCAAAAATCATGATTTCTATTTGTTAGGTTCCTAGGCACTATGCTAAGGGAGGTGATACGGAGATGACATGTAAACTGGGTATACTTGTGTCTAAAATATATGTCATTTAACGTAGGTAATTTAATCCTCACTTTCAGCACCATTTGGAGCTGAACAGATTTATATCTCTCAGGTCAGATCCAGACACACTTCTCCAGGGTGGGGAACACATATACACCCAGCCCCTAGAAGACACCAGCCATGAGTGGAGAGTCAAGAGAACGATGATCAGCTGTTGTTCTGAAGCACAAAGCACACTGTCACCCCATCTACTGAAAAAAGGGAGGTGTCTGTCCTGACTCCTGACATCAATATTTTGAGGGCCCTCCTTCTTTATTCTCTCTCACTTCTCCTTCCCTAACATTATCACCCAAATAGGATCCACCAAGATCAATGCCTCTCAGGACAGTCTTACAATTTATGGATGTGCTCCAGGGAAAACCTAGAAGTTAGTAGCATTCTTTTTTTTTTTTAAGATTTTTATTTATTTATTCATGAGAGACAGAGAGAGAGAGAAAGGCAGAGACACAGGCAGAGGGAGAAGCAGGCTCCATGCATGCTGATGTGGGACTCGATCCTGGGTCTGCAGGATCACGCCCTGGGCCGAAGACGGCGCTAAACCACTGAGCCACCCGGGCTGCCCTAGTATCATTCTTAACTTGCTGTGTGACCTTGGGCTTACTGAATGCATTGTTTCATGCCCATTTGCTATCAGCTGAGAGCCTCTCAACTGCTGGGAACTATGCTAAGTCAGGTTAAACCCCTTCCCCCCAAAGTTCCAGGATTCAAATCCAGAGTCAGAATTTGAACCCAGCCCACAAATCCAACTCAAAACCCACAATCTCTGCTCCTGCTCACAGCTTCCAAGTACATACCATTGTTTAGACTTTGTCAACCCCACTCCTCATAGTTCCTGCCTTTCTCTGGACCCTAAGAAATCTCGAGTTTCATGGAGCTCTTGGACCATTTCTGCCCCCCAAAAGAAACTGTGAAGGCCACTTTGTGACTTTGTTCCTGGCTGACAACATTTTAACATGACAAACCCCATAGGGTCTGAATGTGCATGTGGCCGTCTGTCCCCAGCCCGGCTCATGATGGCTGTGCTCAGGTCAGAACAAAGTGTCCCAAATAACTGAATTATTAATCTTGCATCACTCCCTCTCCCACCTTTTCCCTCCCAAGAATAGCTTGGCCTCATAATTCCTGCTGCAATCTTGGTAGATCCCACAGATCAGTTGTGAAGAACCACAGTCATTTGTGAAGGTGAACTTGCTCATTTGGAGTTCCCCTTCAATCCAGAGAAATGCTCAGGTTTAAAAGGGATTCAGAAAACAGACACTTGGCAAGATTTGTTTGGAGATCCTCAATTTTGGACAAGTGAGCTGAGTCTCAAATAGGGTAATTGTGGATGAACTGACCTAGGTTTCCTGGGGATTTTTTGTTTGGTTTGTTTGTTTGTTTGTTTGTTTGTTTGTTTCTTTAGCCGCTCGTGAAGAGAAAGACCGGTATAGTCCAAAAGGTTCAATTTTACGTACTTGGCAAAAGAGTGATACCATCAAGGTTTCTGAAGGGTGACACATGATATACATCAGACCTTTTCTGTGTCCTGGGCTCCAGTAAGTAGAGTATAGACAGTGGCACCAATATTACTTGATTCTTCCATCCAGGGGTTATTCATCTCATGCCAAACCTGGGCCAAGCCCTGAGCTGAGTGTTGAAGAAAAAAAAATATAGCTAGCACAGACTCTTCCCCAAGGGAACGAGACCAAGACACACCATGATCTCATGATGCCATAACTGAGGGCTGCAGAGATCAGAGGGGAGGATCTCCCCAGCTCAGGAAGGTTGGTGACCTATAACATCTTCATATAATACCTACATTCTTTACGTTTGTACCTTTGAGGATGGGATGTAGACAGAGAAGATCCCCAGCAAAGTATTTTTCTTCTTAACAATTCTTGAACCTAACTTCTCCTCTTCATCCCTATGACCACCAATCCTCTCCCAATCTGGCCAACCCACTATCATCTCTCACTTGAGATGGCTGTTGCAGATTCCTCACTGGTGTGTCTACACTTCACCTTCAAATCCCTCTTTCATATTTGAATTCTATAATTTAGACTCATGCCATCTCCCCTACTTCACACCCTTCCATGCCTCCCCACTACCCTCATACAAAAGCCACTTGCTTTGTCAAAGCCTGCAGGGCTCCAGTATGATCCAGTCCCTGTCATCTTCCCCAATACTCTGCAATGCAGTTTACACTCAGGGCATATCAAGATGCTTGAGTTTCCCAGCGTATTATGCTGTTCCTCATCATCCTCTGTGTCTGGTATTATTTTTTTCTGGAATGACCTCCAGCTCATCCTCAACAGAGCCACTGGCTAATTCCCACTCATTTATCAGAACCATGACTTGGTATCATTTCCTGAAGAAAGCTTTCCATCCCTACCACCAACCTTCACCCCAGGCTGGGTTATATGCACTGACACTCAGTGTTAACAATAATTCATGAAGGTGGGCACTATTATTAGGTCCATTTGTAAATGGGAAAACAGGCACAGTAAGGTAAAAGCACCTGCCCTAGGCTGGGTCAAACCAAATGCACTAAAGGTGTGTATCCCAGCTCCCAGGTGGACTCCAGCCCCTCAGTGCTTCTCCACCATCCTCAGTGATGCTGCAGTAAAACCATTTGAGGAGGTCCTTGTCCAGAAAAGGACACACATTGAGCCAGGTTGTGGGTGCCAGATAGAAGACTCACTGAAGCAAGGCTAGGACCCATACAGAAAGAAATTCTGTCCCTCACTGAGGGGATAGCTTCATCTTTGTTCTCAATCCATACTTTTGCTTTTCATTTCACTTTTCCTGATAAAAAGAAAAAATAAAGAGCGAGCACAAAGGCTGGACTAAAAGAAAAGTCAAAACACAAAAAGGGATATCTGTAAGGTATGAAAAGGCCAGCAGGTTTGATTCCTAGGTCTGATTCAGCTATCAGTTAGCTGTGTGACCTTGGGTGGGTCAGATATCCTCTCTGGGCTATAGCTCCTGCCTCCATAAAACAGGCCGGGGCTGAGTAGATGATTTATTTGTTAATCCATTAAGCAAATATTTGTTGAGTTCTCTGCTAAGTTCTAGAGATCAAATGATGGCCCAGGCAAGGTCATTTCTCTCAAGGAGCTTACAACCTGGAAGGAGAGACAGACAGCAACCAGAAAAATGAAAACCCAAGTGGAGTGAGGAAGCAGGAGCAGGGGAGGAGCTGCATTGGAGGACAGAGCCAGAACTTAGATTTTGTTCCTAAGGTCAGTGAAGCACTGCCACATGTCACTCATATACTCCCTTTGTTCCTGCATTAGAGAAGGAAGTGTAATTTGATGGTCAAACGCCTGATCTTCAATGCCCCTCTCCCAGACTCTGCATTCAAGATGGTGCCTCCCCATTCCACTGTGCCTGAAAGCCCCTTCCACCTCCACCCCTACCCCACCCAACTGGATCCTGATCCCCACAACTTCCACTTTTCCCCATGTTTCTCTCTGCACTTCTCGCCTTTCACTTCTGACCAAACTTCAGATGACGGGAACACTGATAAATTAATGATTGTAATTAATAAAAATTGACTCTGTGCTAATAAATTATTATGAAATGGCCTGTCAGGTTTTTTAATGAAATGCAAAAAGCTGCAGTAATGAGATGAGTGTGTGCACTTTTTCAGCCAAGACGTGAGGAAATACATCTATGGGGTACTCGGGGTTCTGTAATGAAAGAATCGGAGAGAAGAAAGGCAGAGTTGGAGCAATGCTCAGAGGGGACCAGAGGAATTGCCGCTATATAAGCACCTACTATGTTAGACACTTAGTCTATGTTAGTTTATATTATCTTATTATTCCCATGAGGGAGATACCACTATTACCTCTCACTTTTACAGATGAAAACTGAAGCCCAGAGAGGGAATAAAATTACTGTAGGTCACACAGCAATTACGTTATAGAGCTCGGATCAAGCTTAGCTATTTTGGATTCTAGACTCAACTCTTAACCACTTTATACCACTTTTCTAAAACTCAGGATTTAGAAGCAAGGGACATGAGTTCAAAGTCTGATTCAGTCCTTTGACGTTGTGACCTAAAGTAGGTTGTTTAATTTCTCCAAGCCTCATTTTACCCATCCATATGATGGAGATAGTAATACTTCTTTCATATGCTTTTGTTCATGTACAGATCTAAATGAAGCCAGCTTATGTATGCAAACACATGTAGCCCTGAGCATCCTCTTCCATGGGTTTGGCACAAAAAGTTCTGTCTGTGAGCAGGTGAGGCAAGAAGAGGGGTCCAATGTCATGGAGAGGAGGCATGGAGGCATCCTCATTCACACCCCATCCCAGTTCTATGGAGTGTTTAATATTACAAGGTTGTCCCAGTTCTTTGTAAACTATAGCCATGAATGTAAAACAACCGATTTTTACAACAGAATTGTTTAACCCTGCACCAATTAAAAGTACCTGTTATTAAAAAAGGTAATTATGCTGTAATTAGTTTGACACAAGACATTAAGCAGATTATTATCAAAGCCAGGGAACTAGTAACTTCAAAGCAATTTCCCCTCTTGAAAGAGGCATTTACATGCCACCATTGCAACACGATCCTCACTCGAGGCACTTTTTAATGCAAGGAAATGTGGTTCCTGACTCTTCCAAGCAGCTTGGAGCTTTATGGCAGGGAAAGCCCGCATTACAAATGAACTTCGGTGGCTGGGCGGCAGAAATATTTCCCAGGGAACCCACATTCTAGGCAGGGACTGGTTGGCCAGTATCCTACCTGAGCCAGAGAAAATATGGGCACAGGCTAGTGGTAAGATGAGGAGAAGGGCTAAAAGGAATGTGCCACTGCTCATATGGGCCGGGCACCGGGCTTGGGTTTTTCACTATTCTCTCTTTGACTCTCCAAAACATATCTGTGAGATAAGGACAATGAGACCCCATTTGTGAGAAAAACAGGTGACTGACCACTAGTGTGGCAAAGAGAAAGGGGATTGAATGTCCCCAAAGCACTTTCCGAAGCAACAGTTATCCTCAATATATATCAAATCAAGTCACTTTTATTTCTCCTTAGCAATCTGTCAGGAGCTTTGACCTTCCAGAAGACCCTGATCCTCTCTCACCGTCTCCCTGTTCTCCCTTCCGTACCTTTTACCTCTGCCTTTTCCCTCACCAAGGGAAGGAAGAGCTGGAGCCTCTGAAGAACACACATTCTAAGGGAACAGCTCCACCCCACCAGGTACTAACGTTTCAGGACCAAGGTCAGCAGCATCGGTACTCTTTTCCCCTGTCACGGTCAGTTAAAAAAAAAAAAAAAAAACTGCTGGTGACTGGGGTCCCGTCTCTGCCACTTACCAGCTGTGTGACCTTGAATGATGTTTGTAACCCCTCTGAGCCTCAGTTTCCTGTCATAAAACAGGATAATAAGAGCACCTAACTTAAAGAACTGTTGGGAAGAATTCATGTCAAAAGCTCAGCAAGGAGTTTAGCACATCTAAGTTCCCAATAAATGAAAACTATTATTACTATTAACCTATGTCTCTTGACTACTGACCTACGTGCTCCCATTAGCCTATAGGGCTCTGCTCTCTGAGAGGCAGAAAAATATAGATATAAATGTAAGTCAGACAAAGAGACAAAACCAGATGGTTCAAGAAGTAAACTAGATACCACTCCTCCTGCAGCTACACAAATATTGGTGGTTTCTAGTCAGTAAAATGTGAATTTCCTTTCTTCTGAATAGCCTTGATATATGATTACATGTGACATTTATTGAGCATTTATGCTTTACCGAGCACCACACAAAGCATTTTATATCAATTATGCCATTCAAAAATCTCAACCACTCTATGAGGCAGATAATATTATATGCCATAAACTTATCTATTTTGCAGATAAGGAAACTGAGACTTATGAAAGGTAGATAATATGCACTGCCACCTGCCTTGTAAGTGACAGAGGAAGACTTTGAACCCAGATCTGACACCTAGCCTTTATCCTAGGTGCCACCCTGTTCTCTCAGATCATGTAGTCTGGTGGAAAACAGACACAAGTAATTAGAAGCTAGCTGAAAGTACCAGGTACATTGTAAGCTCTCAAGAAATATGTGTCCTGATCACTCTCTTCCTTAGTGCTCAGTTTCCCCATCTTTTAATTCAGGAGTTTGAACAGGTCTTCTTTAAAAGCCTATTGATTTCAGCAGATGCTGCCAGAAGAGCATTCTGGGTCCCTGGGCCTCCCCTCTTTCTGGCTGTCACCTTGAGGCCCCACCTGTGTTTTTAGGACCCCTACTAAAGCCTCTGGCCTCCCCTCAAAGGCTCTGGAATCCAAAAAGAGCTAGAAGAGCTGCTCTGGGCAGTGGGGCCTCGAGCCCATCCTGTCGTTGCCATGACAACAGTGCCTACATCAATCTTCTCCAAGCCCCTCTTTCCAGCTTGCTTCTCTCCCTTTCCTGTCAAGTCTGTGCCTGCTGGGTGCCCCTGAAGTAGGATTCAGGGCAAGAGGCCAGCACCCAGCCTGCGTGCAGTGATGGGGCAGGAAGAAGAAACAGGAATAGGAGAAGGTTCAGGACTGAGGTGAATCAGACTCAGTAGGGGGCTGGGAAGGGATCCTGGACTCCCCACCAACCTCAGTAAACCCTGTTTCTTCTTTTCCCCTTTTTTTCTTTCTGAGCACATAATTCATCATCAAGTGTTCTGCTAAGCTTTTTACATCCATTATACACATTAAAGCACCTTAGCTATAACCTCCTATGGGAAGTTTTCTATGATTGTCACATCCCTTCTCTCAGTAGGGTTAATACTTCCCACACTTCCGGGGCCCATGGATGGCTCAGTCGGTTAAGTATCTGCCTTCAGCTCAAGTCATGATCTGTCACTCCATCCCCATGTCTGGTTCCTGACTCAGTGAGGAGTTTGCTTCTCCCTCTCCCTGTGCCCCTACCACTGCTTGTGCCCACTGCTCTCTCTTTCTCAAATAAATAAATAAAATCTTTAAAAAAAATACTTCCCATTCTTCTTCATGC